>NW_022109768.1:5903654-5912544 GCF_000313985.2 Echinops telfairi | reverse complement strand
AAACGGCAACAAAAACAAGGCTGGGCTGCATGTGGGACAGAGCATGCGCTGTTACGCAAAAACCGCGATAGAGTGAAGCCGCGGAAGTCGAAGCGCGAAGTGGCGAGGGTACACTGTACTTGCCAAATTTATTTTTGAAATGTTAGCCATTCCAGTGGAAGTGAAATTGTATATCACTGTAGATTGATTTGTATCTCTGAAACTAATGGTGCTGAGCAGGCTTCACGTGTTTGGTTGTAATTTGATTTTCGTCTTTGTTGAAATGCCCATTCAAGTGCTTTGCCCGTTTTATGATGGGGTTAGTTGTCCTTGGGCTATTAAATTGTTGGTTTATTTTGGTTATTAGATTCTTGTCAAATATGTGCTTTCTGAAGATACTCTCCCAAGGAAATTTTTATCAGATTCGTCTGCTTAGTTTGCCTTTTGCTGTTGGTACATTTGTGCTTATTAGATAATCCATTGATTCAAATGATCAGTCAAGTTTGGAAACCTAAGCTTCAGAGCAGGACAGCTCCTTGTTGTGTTTTGTGTTGGGTTTGTGGGAGAACAATGGTCTGGCTATATTACCATCTTTCCAGAATTTGGTGGCTCTGGAAGGATTTCCAGGCTGTGACTTTTTGGAAGCAGATTGGCAAGGCTGCCTGCCTTTCAAGGTACCTCTGGGTGGTTTCAAAGAGGCAATCTTTTTTTTTAAAAAAAAATTATTTTATTGGGGGCTCGTACCCCTCTTATCACAATCCATACATACATCCATTGTATGCCAAGCACATTCGTACATTTGTTGCCATCATCAGTCTCAGAACATTTGCTTTCTACTTGAGCCCTTGGTATCAGCTCCTCATTTTTTCCCTCCCTCGCCATTCCCCCCTCCCTCATGAAACCTTGATAATTTATAAATTATTTTGTCATTTCTTAACACTGTCTGATGTCTCCCTTCACCCACATTTCTGCTGTCCATCTCCCAGGGTAGAGGGTATATGTAAATCCTTATAATCAGTTCCCCCTTTCTACCCTAGCTTCCCTCCACCCTCCCAGTATTGTCACTCTCACCACTGGTCTTGCAGGGATCATCTGTCCTGGATTCCCTGTGCTTCCGGTTCCTTTCTGTACCAGTGTACGTTCTCTGGACTAGCCGGATTTGTAAGGTAGAATTAGAATCAGGATAGTGGGGGGTGGGGGAAGGAAGCATTTAAGAACTAGAGGAAAGTGTATGTTTCATCGTTGTTACACTTGCACCCAGACTGGCTCTTCTCCTCCTCACGACCCTTCTGTAAAGGGATGTCCAGTTGCCTACAGATAGGCTTTGAGACCCCAATCTGCACTCCCCCCTCATTCACAATGATTTTATTTTTTGTTTTTGATGCTTGATAACCTGATCCCTTCGACACCTCGTGGTCACACGGGCTGGTGTGCTCCTTCCATGTGGGCTTTGCTGCTTCTGAGCTAGATGGCCGCTTGTTTACCTTCAGGCCTTTAAGACCCTGGATGCTATATCTTTTGATAGCCAGGCACCATCAGCTTTCTTTGCCACATTTGCTTATGCACCCATTTGTCTTCAGCGATCGTATAATGGAGGTGAGCACACAATGATATGATTTTTTTGTTCTTTGATGCCTGATAACTGATCCCTTTGACACCTCGTGGTCATACAGGCTGGTGTGCTTCTTCCATGTGAGCTTTGTTGCTTCTAAGCAAATGGCCGCTTGTTTTCCTTCAAGCTTTTAAGACCCCAGATGCTATATCTTTTGATAGCTGGGCACCATCAGCTTTCTTCACCACATTTGCTTATTTACCTGCTTTGTCTTCAGCAATCATATTAGGAAGGTGAGCATCATAGAATGCCAGTTTACTAGAACAAAGTGTTCTTGCATTTAAGGAGTACTTGAGTGGAGGCCCAATGTCCATCTGCTACCTTTATATTAAACTTATAAATATATACACATTGATATATTTCCCCATCATCATATACAAATATATTCACATATGTACCTGCCTGTATTTAGACTTCTATAAATGCCCTTTGCCTCCTAGTTCTTTCCTCTATTTTCTTTTACTTTCCTCTTGTTCCACTATCATGTTCAGCCTTCATTTGGGTTTTAGTAATTTCTCTCAGTTACATTGCCCTTTATCAAGCCCTACCAGGCCTCCTACACTCTCCTTGCTGCTGATTTTTGAATCACTTGTTCCCTTGTCCCTGGGTTTGTTAACACCACCTCCTTTTCCCCACCTTCCACTCTTCCATGTCCCCCCGGAACCATTGGTTCATCCAGACTGTTCATCCAGCCTATCTTATCTAGATAGACCTGCAGCGATAATAATATGCACAGAAAAACCAAGACATAGCAAAACAAAGCAACAAAAGAAAACAAGACGACAACAACAAAAAACCAGTGACAAAAAATTAATTGATTACAAATTAAAATTAAGAGAGAAACCTATAAATAGTTCAAGGTCTCTTTTTTGACCGCTAGGCGTGTCCTCCTGTCGAGTCTGATGGGGTGCCACGCCCTGGCCCCAAAGTCTACCCTTGGCACTCCCTTGGGACCTCCCTGCTCTGCTCTCCCCGCTGCTCTGCCACGCATCCTTGGTGTTTTGCCTCAGTGTGATTGGGTCAGACTGGGCCAATCCTGACACTGAATCTCCAGTGTTGTCCCCCATAGGGCCATGGGTCTGCGAGGGACATCGTGTCTCATAGTGGGATCAGCCATATTGTCCTTTCTGTGCATTGGCTGCTCTGAGCAGGGATATGGTCCTCAAGGCTTGGTGGGCCAGGATGCGCTCCACTCTCTCTTCCTCTACCTTCATTTACTCCCTTGTACTCTGATCAGAGATGTTCCTCTCCCCCAGCTGTAGCTTCAGTGCTGTTCTCGAAAGTAAATTCTTCTGGGGGGAGGGGCAGCTGTCCATGTAATTGGAACTCCACTGGCTCCCTGCTCCATGCCAGCACGCTGCATTCACATCCCGGAACATCAGGTTGAAGTCTGGTCCCTTTTTCTCTGTGGAGATATAAACAATACCCTCCTCTTGGGTGGATTAGCGCCCTGTTCCCCCACTACACATTTCTATCTTTTTTTTTTCTCGCACCCCCCTCCTTTTTAGTTGGCTACCATATGTACCCCTGGATTTGGTCTGGCCCCTGCCATATTACCTGGACTTCACCCCAGGAATGCTTGTTTACAGTAGCTTTTTCTCCAGGCCCCTTTTGCATTTTTTTTAAAGCTTACTTCAGCAGACTCATGTTGTACTTGTCCTTTTGTGCCTGAGCCAATCTTTCAACTAGTAGTTGAGCACATAATCGTTTGTTCCACCCAGGGATTCCATTTCTGCATTAGCTTAGCTACATTTAAGGACACTGTGGCAGAAATCTTTGCTAAGCCATCTTTTAATAGCTTTCAACAAAATAAGACTGATGCTTAGTATTAATGTTAGGTTTCTGGGGTGGTTTACCCCGGTCCTTGTTCTCAACCCTGAAAGAATTCTGGCAGCAGAAGCACTTTTGTAAATCCAAGTAACTTTTATGAGGGAAAGGGAAGTCTCAGGTATTACAGTCTCAGACAGTACACGCTATCTGTGGAAAGGGCACCTGGTGGGGGTCGTGGGAAAGTTCGCAACTGGAAATGGCTTCAGGGGAACACGGGAAAAACACGTGGAAGGAATACTGGGACAGGAGCATGGAACCAGCATGTGGACACAAGAGCATGAACTCCTCAGAGGCCAAGAGAATGCAGCCCTGGGAGAATCTTGCGGATGCTCACAAGCGGCTGTATATTTGGGAGAGATTCCCACTCTCCACTTGCAGAGTGCACCTGAAAGAGTGAAGAATGGCCTGCCGTGGCCTGCTTTTATTCCCGCCTATCCCCACCTATCCCCACTGGCTGGGGAGGTGTGATTGAGAGTCTTGGCTGACCTTATTGGCTGAGTTGAGGCACACCTGTGTGATGTCATGTGGCTGTTGCCTAGTCTGTGCACCCAGGTTGACCTCCCATTCTGGAGAGGTCCACCTGGGCCTAGATGACTTCAGTCTGAGCATACTCAGTTCTGAACGTTCCCATGGGTGTCTAATTAGGTGCCTGATTCCTTTCCAACCCCTTTATTGTGGCATGGATAGCTAATTTTCGTTTAGCTCAGGCATTTGGTGGAGACAACTCCCTTTATCTAGCTACCTTTCACTAAGATTGCATTGATCAGTTGGGTTATTGGGTAGACTGATCCCATTTAGGGTCTATTTTTCATGTTTTAACAAATCATTCCATGTCTATTAGGAACTTTCTGCTCAATCACCAATGAATGGGCTAATTTTTAAAAAGTTACAAAGTCTTCACTCCAAATCCTTGTCAATAATGGTATACTATCCTATGTGAGCCTATGAAAATTAAAACCAAAGTTCAGGTATGAATTTAAATCATAATGAAACATTTTAATTTGTCCATTCATTCTGCTTCTCATTCAGTTGAACTACACTTGGACATTACCTAGTTGGCAGTTTGTTCTTATGAAATCAAGGAGTCAAACACCATAGGATTACTTCATGGCAGTATTAGGAGCTATTTACAGTTTTGCTACTCTTTTGAGGCATGCCTTTCTCGAGGCCTGAAGCCACTTTGAGTATGTGTGTTGAGAGAATTTTCTTTGTGTACACTTCATTGTTACCTGGTGACCTACAATTCCATGGAGCAAAAGATGCTGCTGAAATGATGGGTGTTTCACCAGGAGGGAAACTGAAGTCAGCCTATAGCAAGTTGAGGGAGGCGTAGGGCAAGTGGGGGGGAGGGGGGGGGCGAAGTCGAATTGATTGGAAACTGGACCAGGGGATTAGAGCACAAGGGAGGGTTTTGGTTATTTAGGTTTAATAGAATTTTGCTAGGCTTTAAGCAAAGGTGGTCTGAAGTAGGATGACCCAAAATGAATTCCTCTCACTGCTATCAGTTATAATTAAGGGCAAAAGTTCCCCCTTCTCTCAGGTATTCCCATTGTTTGAAGAGTCTTTTTACCTTTAGATGGAATTTTACATGATAAGCACATTAACAGTAATGGGCTTTTTATGTTTTTAGTAGCACCAGTTCTGGGTGTTCCCCAGGGCATTAAAAACGATGAGTTTTTCCTACTGGCAGTTGCTAACGGGTTGGCGGTGGGTATACCCTAAAACCATGAATTACATTTGAAATGGTTGATCCTTTTATTGTAGTTTTAAAAAGAGAAATGTATTTTCGTGGAAAATAATAGTCTTATGTATAACTAGAATACTTAACACAATTTTTTATACAAAGGCTGTTCTTGTGTGACCCCTGCTACCCATTAATACAACAGTTTCGTTCCCTGGCCCTTGTCATGCGCCTCAATTGACTGTACTCCGATTTAGTATGCTCTCAAGTACAGCGGTTTGGATAGACTGACAGTTTGTGATAGCCCTGCACTAAACTAGTCCATCAGCGCCACTTTCCCAGCAGTGTGTGCTCATCTTGTGTGTCTGTGTCACAGTTGTGGCAGTCCTCGTGACACATTTCAGACTCTTCATAATGTTCTTGCACGCACGCTGGGCTGCAGTCAACGTCGAACTCTTTATGTGCACTGGAAAGCCAAAAAGCTTAGGTGGCTTGCTTTATTGTGGTGGCCTGGAACTGAACCAGCAATCTCTCCGAGATAAGCTTCTTAGTTTTCTTTCCAAAAAATACATGAAATAATGGCTTTAGAGCTGGAAGAAACCCAAGAAATCATCATTTACTCCCAACCTGCCACTTGCTAAGGGTCCATTTTGTCAACCAAGGCCTCACAGTTGGCTAGTTTAAATAGAGTCCTGGACAGGGTCTTCTAGTGGAGAGCT
Organism: Echinops telfairi; assembly: GCF_000313985.2. Lineage (NCBI taxonomy): Eukaryota > Metazoa > Chordata > Mammalia > Afrosoricida > Tenrecidae > Echinops > Echinops telfairi. The sequence goes on along the minus strand of NW_022109768.1, from coordinate 5,906,723 downwards.
TGAGTCCCCCCAACCCAAAGCCAAACTCACTGTTCTCAAGGTGACTTTTTCCCTCGTGACCCTTGAGGACAGAGTAGAATTGCTCCATGGGATTTCGCAGACTGTCAATCTACGGGGCGGATAACCTCCTCATGGAGCAGCTCCTGGGTTTGAACCACCATGCCTTGTGTATAGCCCAACACCAACCCACTGTGCCACCAGGGTTTCGGAAGTCCCCAAGGAGGACTTAAGTTTTCAGATTTTCATCTTCAAGAGCCTAAGAACCTTTATGTCCCTCGTAGCCCATTTATTCCCCACTTTAAATCTCTCTCCTAACCATTTCCACAAACCAACCAAGGAGCTGTCCGGAGGAAAAGCAGGGAAGGCAAGAAAGAGCAGCTGCGGTTCCTTTCCCTCACCTTTAAGACGTTGCACCTGGTTCCAGAACTCACTCTGATAAGACCTGCCTTTGCTTCTCTTGAATCACTAGGATTTCTCTATTTCACCTCACCCCACTTTTCTCCTTTTGCGCATCAAAATTCTCTGTCTTATATCTTTGAATGCTCCTTGTTTATTGTTTCCCCCCAATATAGCCTGCAAATAGGAATGTTTCCACCTTAATAAAAACACCTTGGGGGAGGGGGTAAAAAAACCAAAACCAAAACCAAAAAAACCACCTTGCCTCTGTTGCTCCTTGACGTGGACATCTCATTCTTTTTCCATATGGAAATTTGTATAACTCCATGTTCGAAGGTATTATGTTTAAATAAATAAAATAATTGATGAGTACCGTGAGATAATATTAAATGCCGCGATGTTTTCAGTGTCTTTTCGGTCTGAAAGGAGCTCTGGTGGTGTAGTGAGTGGTCTATTCTTTGGGCTGTTAATCATTCAAGGTCAGTGGTTCAAACCCAGCAGCCATGCTGTGGGAGGAAGGTGAGGCTATCTCTTTTTGTAAAGATTTATAGCCTTGGACACACTCAGGGCAGTTTTACTCTGCTTTATAGGATTTCTGTGAGTCGGAATAAAACTTGACGGCAATGAGTTTTTATTTTTTAGGTTAGTCGGATAGTGGAAGATGGCTTCATCAAAATACAAGTTAGTAGTGTTTAGGAAAATTGATTTTGACCCATTTACAGCATTTTTTAAGGATTATAGCTTTTCAAAGCAATGTGAAATGAGATAACGTGTAATCAGATTGACAGAATGTTTACATTGATAAGTAGGTATGATTTAGATGACGAGAAAACAAGCTTTCATAGTATATGGCATTTTTTGCCATCCTGTGATGTAGAAGCATATGCTCATAGTCAAATAAAAGATAAATACTTTTAAAAAAGGGAACAAGTAAAAATACCTGTGATTCTTTTTAATAATTTAATGTCATTTTATTGGGGGCTTTTATAACAATCCATGCATCAGTTGCATCAAACACATTTGTACCTATGTTGCCATCATCCTTTTCAAAACATTTTCTTCCTATTTGAGCCCTTGAATACCTGTGATTCCTATGTCATTTATTTCTGTTGCCAACAACATTTTAGTGGACTTACTCTTTCTTTCAGGGTGGATAATTTTATTTGTAAATATGAATGAGAGCTCGAAATGTGGTCATTCTATTATGTCCTTGGAAATCAGACAGGCCTCCTTTCTCTGCAGTTACAGTCTGTCCTAAAGTATCAGGCTGTTCCACATGCACTTTGACAGCTCAGCTCATCGCCACTGCTCTCCTCCCAATATAAAAAAAACCCTTAACAGTGTCACCACAAAACCACTGTTGCGAAAAGAGTTTTTCGGGGTAATTTTTTGTGTGCTGGAAGTTTGTTGAAGGAAAAAAAAAATCTCTCCTAAGGGTCTGGACTGGCTTATAGAGCTCTTTCTGAACCATGAAGACGGAGTTGATGTGCATGTATTGCTCCTGTTGATAGGACAGAGAGAAAGGGGAGGAGAGAAGAGCAGGCTGAACATGTGCCAAGAAAGGCAAGCTTTACTCGAAGCATTCCAGCTCGTGAGAGAGACTTCAGTCCAAAGAGAGGAGAGCAAGGGAAGGGAATTTTAAACTCTGATCTGGGAGCTAAATGAAAAGGCTGGAATGGCTGCAAAAAGCAAACAAATTAAGGCTGCTAGCAGGAGAATGGAGAAAATGTTCCCAAAGCACGGGCCCTTGAGCTAATCCATCCTTACGACATTCTCAGAAAGATGGAGCTCTCCTTTCCGGTCAGTGTCATCTTGTTGTCGAATATGCTCCAGTCATCTGATAACATGAGAGGGCAGGTAGGGAGAGAGAGAGAGAGAGAGAGAAAGTGAGAATATTAATTTGGTCTCTGAGTATTTCTGCCAGCATTTCCCTTTCAAGGATTTTCCGGGAGTTATTCCTTTCTCAAACTTGGCTTGGATCATTCCAATCCTTTTAATCCCACGTTTTCTTAAAAAAAAAAAAAATTGTTTATGACACACTTAGATTCTTTAAACATCTGACTCAAAAGTTTGATTGATAGAGCATAAACCAAATGGGATGAATTTTGATTTGAGAAGATAGATTCTTTAAGGGAATTGGGCCAAAGATTACAGCCAGGAGAAAGGAAAATAGTTTCCTAGAAAGAGCACTTGCCTGGGAATCAAGAAACTCACATTTTTCAGAATAAGATTGGGTGGTGATGGTAAGAGTGAGGTAGGGGATGGGGGTGAGAAAGGGGGACCCCATCACAAGGTTGAATATATAGCCCCCCAAGGGGGATGGATAACAGAAAAGTGGGTGAAGGGAGACAACAGACAGTGTAAGACATAAAATGACAATAGTAATATATAATTGATCAAGGATTCACAAGGGTGGGAGGGAGGGAAAAAAGAGCTGATACCAAGGGCTCACATAGAAAGAAATTGTTTTGGAAATGTTGGCAACATATTTTCAAGAGTGCTTAATACTATTGAATGATGGATTGTTATAAGATTTTGAAGACAAAGCGGGTGAATAAGCAACTGTGGTGAAGAAAGCTGACGGTACCCGGCTATCAAAAGATACAGCGTCTGGGGTCTTAAAAGCTTGAAGGTAAACAAGCGGCCATCTAGCTCAGACGAAACAAAGCCCAC
>NW_022109768.1:5883774-5902943 GCF_000313985.2 Echinops telfairi | reverse complement strand
AGAAAAGTGGGTGAAGGGAGACGTCGGACAGGGCAAGATATGACAAAATAATAATTTATAAATTATCAAGGGCTCATGAGGGAGGGGGAGCAGGGAGGGAGGAGAAAAAATGAGGAGTTGATGCCAGGGGCTTAGGTAGAGAGCAAATGTTTTGAGGGGCAATGAATATACAAATGTGCTTGACACAATTGATGTATGTATGGATTGTGCTGAGTTGTATGAGCCCCTAATAAAATGATTTAAAAAAAAAAGATTTTGTAAGAGCCCCCCAATACAATGATTAAAAAAAAAAAAAAAAAGATTGGCCAGTCATTTATCCTGGCTGTACTGCAGTCTCAGTATCTGAAACGATTGTACAGAATGGCTTTCTGAGAATTAATGTAAAAGGATCGTAGAGAGTGCATGATTTAGAGGAACCCTGGTGGCAGTGGTTCAGTGTTTGGCTGCTAACTGCAAGGACCGTGCTTTGAACCTACCAGCTGCCCCAAGGGATAAAGATGAGGCCGTCTGCTTCCATAGATCGGGCCATTCTACTCTGTCCTGTAGGGTCTCAATGAGTTGGGTCAACCTGATGGCAATGAGTTTGGTTTTTGGTTTGGTATCTGTACGTTCCCCTTCTTTGAGGAAAAATCTTAAAGTCCTGGAGCTCGAGTTTTCAATTTCTGGGATGAATCCAAACACCCCAATATGTCATTTTCACAGAAATTTAGTGTTTAGTATAAGGAGGAAGTTGATTTAGAACCTTGTTTCGTTTATCATTGAAGACGTAAATTCTGTTCGGGCTAGACTGGTCACATAGTGGGGTGACTAGACCATCGGGATTGTATGCAGGGTGTGGGTGGGCTATCGTGCCTGGCAGATGTGTACCCCATAAATGTAGGGTGGCCACACCTGATTTGAAAACAGCAGATGGCTAATAAATCATGTCTCTCCATGGAAAAGGTTCTTAATGGCAGTGGATACAGCTCTATTGAAAACAATTTTTTTTCCTGAAGAATTATAGGTCGGGAAATTTATCAATTTAAATAATGAAATATAGTTATAAAAAACACAAACAACATACCTGGGTTGCCGAACTCAATTTGTTTCAAATTCCTGTTTGAACACTGAGAAGTTCAAGAACTAAATACATTTTCCCACAATAAATAATAGAAACCCAAATAATTGGTTCTGAGGTTCAAGCATTACACTTATAAATTAACTTATGGAGGCTTTTCCCCTTCTCACAGAGCATTGCCTCCAATATGCCTTTGCCTTCGAGCTGTTTCTGATTTATCCAAATTAAAAGAGCTGCTCACCCTTTTGATGGTCTGGGTCATGGCTAATGCTTTAGTGATAATGATAATTGTGCCATAATTATTTTTCTCTGAACATATGGTAATATTTACACTAAAAAAAATAATTCCTAAACTGTGCTGAGACCTCTTATGAACGATCAAACTATGAGATAATACCATTGGCCTATTGCTTTTGTTGGTTAGCACTGTACCCTGTGATCCTGTCCAACACACTCGTTATGGCCTTGTCTGAGTTCCCCAGTGCTACTGTAATGGAAATATCACAAGTGAATGGTTTTGGCAAACGCATTTATTCTCTCACAGTAGCAAGCGAGAAGTCTGAATCCCGGGCACCAACTCTCGGGGACGGCTTTCTCTCTTTGTTGGCTCTTAGAGAGAAGATTGTGTCTCTTTTCCACATTGGCGGCCTTAATATTTCTTGGAGATCTCCATGTCTTGACATCCGTCTTCTCCTGGGCCTACGAGAGTCTCAGGGAAGGGACTCTGGGTCTTAGGATGCACTCTGTTCACACACGCTTCTCTCTCCTCCTCTTAAGGAAGACTTGAATAAGAATGTTGCATTATCCCTTCATCCCTTACAACTGATTGGCTGATCACGGGAGATGATTGCAGCATTATACTGCTAAAACATATCATTATATAACCGCTGAATGATTGAGAACTGTGGTCCAACCAAATTGACATATATTTGGGGAGAAGACAGACAGTTCAATCCATGACAGATTTCAATATCTTACCCACCCCACGCCCCACTTGTTGGCTCTGTGATTAAGGAGCCTTAGTGGCGTAGTGGGCTACGCACTGAGCTGCTGACCCAAAGCCATTAGTTTGAACTTATCAGCTGCTCTTCAGACCAAAGGTGAAGCTGGTTGCCCCCCCTAAGATGTATGGTCTTGGAATCCCAAAAGGGTAGTCCTGTTTGTCCCATAAGGTTGAAATCAACTTGATGACCATGAGTGGTGGTTTTAAGAAGTCTTCGATTTTCTTTGTGTTCTGTGCACATAGTCTATTTTCATTTGTAAACATGTTGCCTTGTACTCACACCTCACACGACTCTTATTTAACAGAGTGTTTCTGTCTCTTGATTTGACAAAGCTGTATGTAGTTCTAGTATTTTTTCTGAACTACTAGAAAGCTTAACATATTTTGTAGTTTCAATTATATTATGACAGTCATTGATTGAAAAAAAAAAATCAATGATATTGGGCCTAGTTACAGCCAGCCACTTATTTATGTCACCCTTAAATGGCTTTCTTGTTACTGTTTTTAAATTTTCACAAACATTGGTATTATGATTTATTTGATTACTGAAGCTCTTTTGTATCATTTGATTTTTTGTATAGACTTTGAGTTTATATTAGTATTTTCTTGTAGAAACTAGCCTTGAGTGATTTAGAATAACAGTCTGGGGTGAAACCAAAAATTCTCTAATAATAACATTGATGATTTTTGGTAACAAAGTGAGAGAAAATAGGAGAGCCTTGTGATTGAATAGAGATCTATTTCATAGATATTTTGTTCTGTGTTGGGTTTTGAAAATCTGTGGCTTGATTTAAATTTAAGTCAGTGTCCTACTTAATATACTAACCTAATGAGATACTTTTGTTTTTGTGATTGTCATTGCAGGTTTCTGAAGATGGCAGTACATTGTGAAGAAGTTGCATTTTGAATGTGAGACTTGAAAGTTAGAGACTGCTGACCTAATTTTCCTGAAAATTAAATATGACTTAGAAGCGTTCGTTTATGAACGTTTATGATGTCATCAATTGCCAAGGAACGCAAACTCCAGCAGGCTGTGAGCCTGCGAGGAGTTGACCCGGAAACATGCATGATTGTATTTAGAAACCATTGGGCTCAGGTAAGGTGTGGGTTCTGTCCCCTCTGCTGGTCTCAGGCTGCCCCCAAGGGGTAGGAAGGTGGGGGTGGGGGTGTCATCACACTGAACCAAGGTGTCCTACGTTTGTGACAAGTAATTAGATGTCCAGAAACACCAGAAGGCAAGCCCCTTTCAGAGGGTGAGGGAAAAACAGCTTTCTCTTTTTCCTTTCCTAGAACAGGGATCTAGAGTTTAAAAAACGTATTGTTTTCACAAAGGGGATCTATTAGAAGAGAGCTAAAATGTCCTCAGGATCACTTTGCAATATATCTGCCCATAGCCACACCTTCTGTCTCTCCTCCTCCCCACCCATTTCCCTGAATAATATTGAAATATACATTCATTAAACTTTGACCAAGCCCTGCTGAGCACCTCAACAGCCTTTGCTCATTTACTCTTCTACGTGGACAGATAAGGTAGTTTTAGCATGTTCATTTTGTAGTTGAGGCTATGGAAAATGTGGGAAGTTAAATAACTTGCTTCCGGTTAAATAGCAGGAGTCCTCATGGCATAGTGGTTACGAGTTGGGCTGTGATTCCAAAGTTGGGCAGTTCAAAATCACCAGCCAATCCTCAGACTCCTGGCCGTATGTGAATACATGGGAGCTTCAAAATGGTTGTGGAAAAAGTAGGATGAAAAGACACTGGAATTTTTCCACGAACTTTTCGAAGACCCTTTGTCTTCTCCCTTTCAAAGCGGATTATGTGAGGCGTCTTGATGATTTCAACATCTCTGTGACTTGATGTTGTTCTGGGTGTGGATCCGTGTGAGTGTTCAGCAAATCTTACTAGCCCACCCCTTTCTTCAGGGAGTTAGCAAATAGTGAAATACATAAAATTGGGATTCTTTACGACTTTTCAAAAATTGCACTCCCCAGGTGAGCTGCTAAGTGGCCGTTTAGATACAGGTGTTTTAATGACCACCTAGTCCCTTCCTGGGGCCGGAAGCAGCTTGTGGGCTAAACCGCCGAGCCTGCACATCACATTAAGTATAAAGGACTTGGTTTAGATTTCAGCTGAACACAGTCCATTCTGCTTCGGGATCATTTCCACCTGGCGGTGGCTTTCGCTGTTCACTCTAAAGCTTCCTAGATGTTTTGGTCCATTTCACGTCCGTCTTTTCTCTGTTGAAAACAAATCTGAATGGTTTGTCCTGGACACTGAGGGCACAGCTGAGTTAGCAAAGGGAAGAAAGTTACTCAGGAGCCTCCCACCCTTCGTTTTGTACTCTCCTGAGTGTGTTCAGGCAGTGATTCCAGAGTGAGGCAGCGATCCCCAAAGGTGTGTGTGTGCCCAGTGGTCACCTGCGTGTGGAATGACTATTTTAGAAGACCAACTTCTGTCTTTTTAATCTTTAAAATATTTCTATTTCGTATTTGTACTATATGTGACATACTCATTTAGTACATGTTTATTAATTTATTTGTAAGGACATGTATAAATATTGGAAATAGGTGTGTTTTGTTGTTGTTGTTTTCAATTTAACTAATAAGCGTGTTCCAGCAGATGTTTTGAATTGGGAACCTTTTCAGCCCCGTTGCTTGACTTGGCTGATAAAGCCTATCAATCCAATGGGCATTCTTTGCTCTGGGCTCTCCAATTTGCTGATTTGCTCAGGTAGAAATCCTTGTGCTTGTGGTCATTCCTGCTGGGGCAACAGTGATACGATCCATTTAGTATTATGTGACAGCTTTCAGAGACATGGTACGTCATCAACCTCTGGATTCTATGGAGTGTAGGCAAGTTACCTGTCCTGTCAATATGTCTTGGGGAGCATTTTAAAAAGCTATTGAAGTACAGTTCGAATGTCTTCCTGACCCCCCACCCGAATTTGGAATGTGTAAATATTGGTCTCAGTCAGTCATATTATTTATTTACATATCCCATATGAATGTCTTGTACGTTATCAGGCATTTTAGGCTGGCTGAAACATTCCCTCCTTGCTTTAGCGTAAATACGAAATACTTCTAGCCAGAAGAGTAAAATGTCAAGTTGAGGGTAAGGATAACTTGGCTAGATGGAATGTTGGTTGGTGATTAAACACTTCCTTTTGTAAAATGAAGATGCTCACTCTCAGGCTTATTGCTGGTTCAGAGGTTCCTTTAACTTTGGGCAAGTTTCATACCTGTTTAGACTTGACTTTAAAGTGAATCAGGAAAATGCCTATAATCTGCTTCCTTCCAGTGATTCTTGAAGGCCTTCCTGTTACCTTGATGAATGAAGAAATTCATGTGGTTGTCAGTCATTCTTGTTCCACACAGATTTACTGAGTGCATTGAGACACATCACTCTTAGCCTCACAGGATGTAAGCCTAAAGAATAGACCGTATATACTCGAGTATAAACCGACCTGAATTTCAGCCGAGGCACCTAATTTTACCACAAAACCTGCATTAAAAATATGCTGAAAAACTTGGCTTATATACAAGTACATATGGTAAGCTAATTGATAAGCGAGACAACTAAACGAAATCCCCAACTCACTGCTTTGAAGTCAATTCCAGCCCATAGTGACCTGATGGGACGGTAGAACTACCCGGGTGGGTTTCTGAGACTGTAACTCTTTATGGGAGTAGATAGCCTCCTTTTTCTCCTGCAGAGCAGCTGGTGGTTTCAAAGTTCTGACCTTGTGGTTAGCAGTCCAAGGAGGAGCCCATGACACTACCAGGACTCTGACAATGGAGACACACCATTACAAAATGAATCACGGTGCTTACAAGAATTAAGAAAGGGAACAGGGAACGACTTGGGCAGTGGAGGAAGTGAGATTTTGCTAGGTTGGCCCTGGGAAAAGATGATTTAGGTAAAACAGAAGAGCTCTTGAGCTGATAGGAAGGAATGCTACTTGGTTTAGAATATTATTTGCTATTTGTTTCATACATTAGCATTTTGCTATGAGTTGCTCAGGCTTAGATGAAGAAGAGTTGTAGAGGATTGGGGAAATGAGCTAAAATCTGACCTAAATTTCTCTCACTACTGTGATTCCAGCCTCTGGGTTCCCCTTAGGCATCCCAAGAAAACCCGTAAAGCTGGTAAGAAATGTGGCCTAGACAATACTGGTTGCCAATGTGTGGTTTACTGCAGTGCTCTGTTAGTTACCGAGCCGAAGGCTTTTGATAGGTTAAATGAGAGAACGTGAGGTCTGTGGAAGTGGGACGTCTTTTCTTTGGTGTTTGTAGGGGCCATCGCGTCGGTTCCGATGCACGCTGGCCCTGTGCACAACGGAAGAAAACACTGCCCAGCCCTGGGCCATCCTCACAGTGGCTCTCGTGTTTGAGCTTGTTTTTTGGCCACTGTGTCCATCTATCTCTTAGAGGACCTTCCTCTTTATCCCTGCCCCTCTACTTTACCAAGCAGGATGCCCTTCTCCAGGGACTGGCCTCTCCTGACAAGATGTCCAAAGTACAAGAGGCAAAAGTCTCACCATCCTTGCTTCAAGGAGTCTTCTGGCCATACTTCTTCCAAGAACGGACTTTTGTTAGTTCTTTGGGCAGTCCATGGGACTTTCAGTAGATGTTTGTTAGGATACTTAGATACAAATCTAGCTAAATTGACATGTTTGATCGATTCTCAGGTGCTTAGCCTCCATTTCAGAGCTTGGGGTCCTGGTGGTGCACATGGCTGAGAGCCTAACTTCTCGTGGAAAAGCTGGTGGTTGAACTGACCCAGAGGCGCTCAGGAAGAAAGTCCTGATGATGGGCTTCGCCGCCTTGAAAGCCCCGTGGAGCAGCTAGACTGTGCACATGTGCAGTTGCCACGAGTCACAATGACTCCGTGACAACTAACAACATTCCAGAGCATAAGTACATTAAAAAGCAACTTTTGTTGGGACAGGATACACACTGTGCAGCCTGTCTGGGCCAGCTCGTTACATAACCAACTGCCATCCAAAGCAGTTGGGCATTCAGAGGAGGGGTCACCAGAGGGGCGACTTTGATTGGCCTAAGGGTGCACTTGAGTTTCCAAAGGGATCCAAGATTCCAAAGATTGCAGGGTGGCATTCCCAAAATAGTTCTTTTGAGGACTGTGGTTGTCTTGGGCTGTGTGAAGGGGCCCCTGCCTTGTATGGCTCACTTTGTGAGGTGCCCTCTTCAGCCTTAAGGTGTCAGAGCAAAGAATCTAAAACCCAGGTTGGCTGGGTCTTTTCTCTAGTTGGACTCTTCAGTGACCCCTGACCACCTACGTCCAGGTCAGGATGGTACACTTGGTTCTCGACAGACTGGTTTTCATCCCTCTTAGACTCCCATTTAGTCTTCCCCGCAAGCCTCAACCAAACACCGCCATCAAGTCAATTCTGACTCATAGCGACCCTGGTGCTTACGCATTAGGTTGCTAACTGCAAGAACACCGGTTTGAAACCACCAGCTGCTCCAAGGGAGAAGGACAAGGCTTTCCGCTCCTGTAAAGAGTTACAGTCTAGGAAACCCAGGAAGCAGTTCTACCCTGACCTCTAGGGTTTCCATGAGATTTAGAAATGTAGAATTAATTACCTGTAGTACCTAGCCACCTCCCCGCCTGGGCAGTGTCCTTCCTGTTGTGGCATGCCTGGTTGACTGAGGCACATGCTCTTCTTTCTGCCTGGACTGTCCCTCCCCATCGTGAAACGCCTGGTGTGTGGGAGGGCCTCCTTGGCGGCACCATTTCTTCCAGGAAACTGCCCCGTCCTCTCTTCTACTCCCACAGCACCCTGAGTATTCTTTAGCCACCGTTCATTAACATGACATCTACGGTATCGTCTTCCTACACCTCACCACAAGTTCTTCAAGACCAGCAACTGTTTGTAATTTATCTGGGCCCCAGGGCCCAGAGACATAGCACGGTACAGTGTCGACGTTTAGTGGACGGCTGGACTGAAAAGCTGGCGGTAGGAAACACGACTTGAGGGTTTGGCAAGCTAGAAAACAGCTGCGCCTGCACTGATTTGTAGCAGACTGTATCAGCTGCTCCCAGTTAGTTCTTTGGACCGAATTTAATGATCTGGAGATGTACGTATGTATTTAGCTTTTGTATTAGACTAAAAGAACAGATTCTAAATCTAGTCAATTCAATTCTGACTCATGGTGACCCTACAGGACCCTATAGAACTTCCCCTGAGGCTGTAACTCTTTACAGGAGTAGAAAGCCTCTTTGTTCTCCCAAATAAAGCTAGTAGATTTCTTTTTATTGTTTGCCTTTACTTCTGTGCTTTCACTGAATGGAAGAGAGTAAGAATGGTAAGAAGCTTCAATCCACTGGATAATAAACTGCTCCACTCAACTGCTCTGGGAATGAACCTCCCCACCCCACCCCACCCCACTAGCTGTTCTTGGTGGCACAGTAGTACTTTGCAAAGCCGCATGGACTTTGCTCTGCTCATTCTTTCTCTTCTCTCCTTCCAAGTATCGCATCAGTGTTTGTTGTACTAAACAGTGTCTGCTCACAGAAGTGGTAAGCTAAAAAAAAAACACAACAGTATTGGAAATGCCCATTCCTGTCTTTGCATGCAGTTAGTTAAAAGCCCAAAGCAACTCCGTACCACCCTCAGACTCCAAAAATAAGCTGTTACATAAAAATGTTGGCTGAGAAAACATGAGAGCTCAGATAGCATAATGGTGATGGATGAGGAAAAGCAGTGAGTTTAGTAATCCCCCCACCACACACCCCCTCTTTGAGGGGTTAGGAAAGAACTGAGTCATCCAGCTAAGCTAATTAAGTCTCCAGGGCTTTGTCTTTGCCTTCCCACAATAATGACAAGTAGATGTTTATCAGGATATTTGCATTTATAGAAAAATAGGTAACATGAGAGTGTCTTGTCTTGAGCTCCAAGCAGGGTGAATCCATTAAAGAAATATAAAACCAAAACCTGCCAGTGTGGAGTTGATGCCAATATATCCAGCCTCACATGCAGGGCGGCACAGAACTGCTCCCTAGCATTTCCAGGACTGCCATCTGCTGGAAGCCCATCACCTCCTCTGTCTCCCGTGAAGGGCTGGTGGGTTCTACGTGAAGGCCCTTGGTCCGTAAGCAAGCACGTAACCACTGGGCCCCAGGGCTCCTTATTGAGAAGTATGGAGTACCCAATCCAGGGATTTGAAATGTGTACTTCAATGTTTCCCATTCGTCGCATTCTCCTGCTTTGTTCATCTGCACCTTTTCAGTCAGTGCCATGTCAGGACCAACCGCAGAAGAAGTAAGTCAGGCTTTCAAGAGATGGGAAGCGTTAGAGAGCTCTGATTAGCCTTCTCATCTTAGGAAACTGATGTTAGCATTAAAAAATTCCTATCGGTCTTCTCACCGTTACAAGTAGCCTCAAACGTGACAGTAGGAAGTAATACTGACACAGTTATCTTCTTCAGAGAGAGGGCCAAGGCCTTCACTTGGGCTTCTGCCAGACGTCCGGCGGCTGAACCTGCTGAAACGTCAGCCACTCCCCCAGTGTACATCTGATGATGAGGCTGGCTTTGCTAGGGTTGCACGTATGAGTGCTCGCCTGGATATTTTTACATAGATCATTACTCTTTAATCCTTTTCATATAGTCCTAAAATGTTGTTTTCTACTGTGCCTAGGCATATAGGGTGTATTATGTTATTTTATTGACTAAGGCTGCTAATGTGCCTCTGTATGGCAGTAATTATCAGAGTACCTTTGGTTCCAAGGACGTATGGCTTGTAGATAGAGTTTCTGGTTTCTCCTGCTCTGTCCCAGATTTAGACAAATCTCTGGTGCTTCGGGATTGGAGCTGACATTAAAAACGGGTGCAAGCACACAGATATTGAAAAGCAATGTTACCTTAATTCAAAAGAAGGCTCTTCTTTGAATAGAGGTATGCAAAAAGTATCCAAATTGAAAGACATGTTAAGTAAGGCATCAGGACCAAATGGACACTTCCTTTTATTGTCATTTTTGGGTATATTAAGTGGAATTTTACCGAAGACAGCTCAATCTTGCCCATCTTTGAAAAAGATGAATCAAGGTTTAAGATAGCCCCTGTGATAGACCACGGCGGCCTGCTGATGTGGTGTTTCCCATAGGCCATTTTAAATGAGCGTTCCCAGGGCTTGGAGTGTGGTGTGCTCTCCTGTGACTCTTGAAATAACTTGGCTCTGACCAAAGTAGCATAAGAATCACCTACTGCTACAAGCCTGTGTACATGACACACGTAAAAAGGTGACAGGGAAGATAAGCTACTGACAGGGGAGCACTTCTCATCCTAAAGGATAGTTACTTGTCAGCTTGAGTTCTATGTGTCTTAATGTACATCTTTCATTCTGAAAGCATTTGAGTTTCCTATTTAGAATTTTTGAATATTTAATATTCAGGCCTGTTAACACTACCTGATAGGAGCCATCCTTTGGGCCAAGGAGAGGAATATCTTACATTCTCGAAGGAACACGTGGCTATTGGTTCACCTTACTTAGCCCCAATAGTCCTCCTAGTTACAGGTCAGTGATTCTGCAGTGAGGTGGGCAAGTTAACAAGTACTGGTCTACTGAGCATTTTAGCACCGTTGTCCACACAACATTTGTGTGTGTGTTTGAGAGTTTAAGAATTGTGGTAATTTACATATGGATCTATGGGGAGGGGGGGCTTCAAAAAGTTTGCCGAAGAATTCTATTATCTTTCGATTCCATTTTCTTCCATGAACTTTTGGAAACCCCCTTGTATATCTAATCCAGACTTAAGGTCCACAGGCGTAAGGACCAGCCGGTTTTTGTTAAAGTTTGTCCATCGATAGCTTAGCTATGATCAACAAAACATTTAAGTGTCTCTCTCTGATTTCAGCAAATCCACTTAATTACTCGCAGCTTCTTCAGGAGTTGATTAGTTCATTAGATGGTATATTTAGCCTGACAAAGAAATATTGTAAAGAAATATTGGCAAAGTATATTTTGCTTGTTTTCACACTCTTACTCACTTGGGTCCCTTTAGCTCCATTCATTGTGTCCCGCATCCCACCCCTTGCCCCCCACCCCAAGAACTGAGTCCCTGAGTGGGTAGTGAGGGAAGCTAGCTTTGGGAAGGCTGAGGCAAGATAGAGCGTGGGAGAGAGCCAGGTGTAGGGCAGCCACTGTGAGCAGCCTGGACGCTGGCATCTGCAGGGCTAGAGGAGAAGGGTTGGCGAGTGGGTGAAACTAGGCAGCAAGCCGACGTCCAGGACACGGAATGTTGGCTGATGTGGGAAGAGCTCACAGAAGGTCATGCCAGGCTTCAGCCTATAGAAACGGAAAGACAGTGGTGCCACCTGGGCAGCAGCGCAACTGCCATTCTCTCATTGCAAGCTCTGCCCCAGACAGGAGGTCCCTTGGGCAGGCCCTGGCAGGGTAGGACCCGAGTCCAGGGTGTGAACACCCAGAGCCCTCTTGTAAAAGCAGGTCATGGGTGTGTCTGCCTGGAAGGATGAGGGTGGTGGCTGGGAAGGTCTTGACACCTAAGGAGACAGGGAAGGGCCATGTGCCCACACAGGGCTCATCAGCACTTTGCCGATCACTCGGTGCACCCTGACTCACAGGCGTGCAGCTGCTGACGTGTCTGCTCCATTGCAGATGACTGGCAGACTGCAAAATGCCTTGGCGGGTGGTTTTCACTCCATTTTGATGTTTTTTTCTCTGCCTATTACCCCAGAGAGCTACATCAAGGGGCAGCTATTAGAAGTAGGATAAAGGTGCTTCCATTAAAAAAAAAAAAACACAACTGCTCAGCAATTTGCATGCTATATAAAAATCTCAGTTCATTATTTGAGGGATTTTCCCCCCCAGCAAAATAAAAAAAAATCTGTTTGGAACGGAATGCTTTGAAATTAATAATGTACATGAAGATGAATTCATGAAAAAAATGTAATTTGGGATATGTAAATTTTACTATACATTTTCATTGTATATGTAATATGTAGATGCATGTACATGCCTGTGAATGCATAGTATTTAGAATATATATGTATATGTACAAATTTAATTTCAGAATTTCAGAGACATAGCAGTTTTCCAGTATCACTTATTTTTAACCCTTTTATTTGTAAGGCATCAGTGAAAAATTACATTGCCTATTTTCATTTTTATTTATCTTATGAAATTAGATTTACATGAGAGGAGTGATCATTCACTTTAAATAAAATATTATCTCCCAGCTTTTTTTACTAATCATCCATCCATTTGTCAGTATTTGTTTTTTTGAACATAAATTATTTCATCTATTAATATTATCGTAAGATTCACTTAGTTTCTATTTTTAATAGTATTATTGTCTAATGAGGCAACATTTTAATTGTAGGTCCCTGATTCCTGACTGTTTGGGTCAATGATATTTTTACTTTCTATTATCTGAAGATAATTTTAGTGTGAACAATTTTAACATTTAAGTTATTCTTGGGCTGTT
Organism: Echinops telfairi; assembly: GCF_000313985.2. Lineage (NCBI taxonomy): Eukaryota > Metazoa > Chordata > Mammalia > Afrosoricida > Tenrecidae > Echinops > Echinops telfairi. The sequence continues at coordinate 5,890,418 of NW_022109768.1, read as the reverse complement.
TCTTTACAGCATTTTCCCCTAGAGTGGAATTAATACGTCAAAGGACAGGAACAATTTTTTAACTTCTGTTACATGTTGCCAGATGGCTTTCCAGAAAGATGGAGCTAATTTTCTGCACTCCTACCAGAGTCTAAGGCATAGTCCCCGTTTGGGCCAGTGTGGACAGTCTAAGCACACACAAGAAGTATAATTATATTTTTACCCAGAGGCCCAGCTGTAATGATATTGCTCATAAGTAAACCCAATATGTGGACTTTGACATTAAAGAACTGATAGAGCCTGTAGCTAATTTGTTCTTCACACTCAGCGCCTTGAAGTTAGGGACGTTTCGGGTTGGAGAACAAGCTGTGCTGGTGGAAGATCTCCTTTGGGCAAGCATAGCACTCTGATCCCTGCCTGTGGGGTGGTGCCAAGGCCCAGAGCAAAAAGAAAGGAAGAGAACAGGTCTCAGAGTTTCTGCCAGTGAAATCACCAGGCTGGCAGGTATGGCGAGGGCTTGATGGGGGTGTGTGGAATTAACTGGGTGCTGTGGAGTTGGCCTGTCGCCCAGGAAAATAGCTGAGGCCACCAGCCGCTGGGCCTTTATACCTCCTGGGTAGCTGCTAACCACAGTCCTTCCTCATTGAAAGAAACAACTCCAGGGTGCTGGGGTGATTTTTTTCTCCCCCGTGACAGCCTTTGTCCATTTTAAAGTGGCCGTCCATAGATGTGAAGATTCTGGGGAAATGCACTCTCCGTATGGATATGCTTGCCTGGCTTACAAAGGTTTCTTTTCTTCCTTAGCCCTTTTCCCAAGGACTAAATTTCCCTCATTGCTCATGCATGCTGACACGGCGTTGCACATTTGCCAGCTTCCCCAGTGACTTGCAAAAAATTGTATAACCTAAATATAGAACATGTAACTGCGCATCAAAGAGCTGGATTAGGAAGGGGAGTGCGAAAAACAAACGGATCCCACCGAGCATGCAGTTCAAGAAGGCAGAAAGGAAGAAAGATGTGTTAATAAAATATTCCGCTGTTTAAAAGTGATCCTGTGCCCACATTTAAAGGGAGTGCATTTGATGGGCAACGGCGGTCAACATTACCAGGCACACAGTTAAATGGCAGCTGAGATGTAAAATGGTTTCCATATCCAGGTCTTCAAGCAGACGTATAGGTAGCAATGGGTGCAGAGAGGTAGGAAGCGTTCAAATGCCAGCAATGGTATGGAAGAAAAGCAGACCAGAACTACAGCATGACCTACTTAGAGGTTAATTTTGTAAGTGGTTTTCTCACGTTTCTGACTTAAAAACAAAACAAAACAACGCAGAATGAACAGAGTTCAAATCTTTAAAAAAATTAGTTTCAATATAGACTGCATGTTAGGATGGATTCTGCTAGGCACGTGTCTCTTGTTCATTAGTTTTGTACTTTGTAAGGCTGTGGGCGTGGCTGGAAGAGGGTCCCCATCCAAGCAGAGGAGGCAGAGAGGTGGTGTTCTGTCCAGGCAATAGGAGTACCTGCCTCCCTGCGGAAACTGTGTCTCCAAATCAGCTCTCAAGGTGTATTTCGAGGAGAAGACGGGTAGTCAGATGTCCTTTTATCGTCAATGTACTTAAAATTGAAAAGCAATGCCATTGAAAGTGTAGAAAAATGAAATGTGATTATCCCTTTGAACACAAAGCTATTATTTTACATATTTCTCTCTAGGTTTAAAAAAAAAGATATTTATATAGTTAATATGTATGGTTCTCCATATTTACAAATCATTTAGTTTTTCATATATCACTTATTATTTTCCTTTTTGAAAAATTAATCTCTCTAATAATAGCACAAAGCATGAAGATGGCTTAATTTATGCAGCCATACTATTTCTTTGACGTTTAGGTTACCAAATTTTAATAACTATTATAAGTGATCTTCAAACATCTGTCTATAGTTTAACCTCTTCAGGTTTTTTCCCATGAGAAGGTGGGGGAAGAGAGAGAGAGGGAGATGAATGGTGGCCTGCCTTTGTCATCATGATAAGCTTCCAGTGGGTGACAAATGTTTGATTTGGTTACAGGTTGTAAAGATCTTGGAGAAGCATGACCCCTTGAAGAATATTCAGGCACGGTATGGCTCCATCCCTCCAGATGAGGCCAGCGCCGTGCAGAATTACGTAGAACACATGCTCTTCTTGCTGATTGAAGAGCAAGCCAAGGATGCTGCCATGGGACCAATTCTGGAATTTGTGGTCTCCGAGAACATCATGGAGAAACTGTTCCTGTGGAGCTTGAGACGGGAATTTACTGACGAGACGAAACTCGAGCAGCTGAGGATGTATGAAATGCTGGTCACCCAGTCGCACCAGCCCCTGCTGCACCACAAGCCCATTCTGAAGCCACTGATGATGTTGCTGAGCACGTGCTCAGGAACAGCCACCCCCATGGTGGAAGGGAAGCTGGTTGTCCTGCTTAATCAGCTGTGCTCCATCCTTGCCAAAGACCCATCCATCCTGGAGCTATTCTTCCATACGAGTGAGGACCAAGGGGCGGCCAACTTTCTCATCTTCTCCCTTCTGATCCCCTTCATTCACCGAGAGGGGACAGTGGGCCAGCAGGCCCGGGATGCTCTGCTCTTCATCATGTCCCTCTCTGCTGAGAACAGCATGGTGGCCCATCACATCGTGGAGAACACCTACTTCTGCCCGGTACGTGGCTTTCCCTGGCATGTTCCCCTACTCCTTTGTGCTTTTTCTTCCCGGTTAATGCTCAGTACGGGTTTGCCTCTTGCCTTTCAGCGAGGTGAACTTGGCTCCTTTGGTGGAAAAACATGTAGCGGAAGTCTTTTTGAGGGAGCAGAGGAGTCTTAGGTTGAGCTCAACATAAGCCAACAGGAAAACCATCCGTGGTACCGTTTCCTGGTTTATTTTTGCTGTGTTTAGAACGAGCTGAGTTCTTCTCTTAGAGAGATGGAAGAAACCAATCTTTTCCATACTCTTAGCTTTTCAGGGGGATTTGGTGCCACTAAACCATGGTATGTGGTAAGACCCTTCCCAGGTGGTTTTGCCAATTGATCGGGTTCCCAGCAAGATAATGACCACTAGTGGTACATCTAAAACACGGATTTTATTTTTTAAAAGCAAAGTCATATATCCAATTTGATGTAATCATAAGAAATGCTTTACTCTGTAGTTTCTTAATAACTTAGTATGCTATCCAAACCAAACCCCCTGCCATTTGGACGCAGAGAGACCCTATGTAGGGTTTTTGATATTGTCAATCTCCATGGGACCAGGTAGCCTCACCTGTCCCCCAAGGAGTGGCTGTTGGACATGAATTGCTGCCTTTGTGGTTAGATAGTGCCACTTAATGAACAAACCAACCTCTTGTTTCCATTGTCTTTTCTTTCAGCTAATGATCTCACTCTATTTATTTGCAAACTATATAGCCTGTAGTATGCTTGGTTCTCTTGGAATTGTATGAGAGATTGCGTTTTGCTAGAACAGGACAGCCAAGTTGCCATAGGTAAATTAGACTCTTTGTTAGTTAACACTTGGGGGGATTTCTTGAGGGTGGTCAAGAGGGCATCTAGAAATGTGTGAGGGCGGGGGGCTGTGCCGAGGGAACGTCTGACTTTCTGCTGCAGGGGCCAAGATGCTTAATGCCAAGTAGTTTGAGGGATGATCTTCAACAGTCAAGAGTTGACCTGCCGAAAATGTTAATATTAGCCTTGTTAAGTAGCATTATATTTTTCTGAGGTTCAAAAGTAGCAATGTACTTTATATTACTAGATTATTATTTTGACTGATAAAACTGGTTCACCTTATGCCTTGTGGATGTTTTTTTGTTCAGAAAAATCAGATGAGTAAAATTTTTGAAAAATAGAATTTTAATTAAGAGATGCAGGTTACTATGCATCTCTTCTCTCCATTAGGTTCTGGCAGTGAGACAGGGATTGTACAACAATTTCTGGTCTAATGAGAGGTAAAGAATTGATTTTCCTCACCTGTGCCAGCATATTAAATCTCTCCTTCTTATCTCCTTCAACAATACAAAGCTTTTTAAAAGCCCCTATAAAATAATACAACTCAGACAAAAATGGAACTTCTTGCCCTTAATCTTTGGAATACATTGATGGATTCATTTCCTACTGCTGCTATGACAGATTCCCCCCGCCACCACCACCAAATAGTGCTTTAAAACTACAAAAGCATATAATCTTACCATTTTATAGATCAGAAGTCCAATAGGTTTCATTGGGTTAAAATCAAGGTGTTAGCAGGCCTGTGTTCCTTGCTGGAGGTGAGGTTGTGATGATAGCTTATGGTTCAGAATCAGCATAAACCCGATTTCCAGAATGTGAAGATCAGTCATATCCCTGTGTGTTCCACTTCTCCATTATTTCTAACACCAGCCGCCTAGCCTACACAGCACTCTCTCTCTGCCTCTAGCTACCTGGTGCTAGTTCAGACCTTAAAAGTTAAGATGGCATTGTCCTTGGGTTATTTGATTCACTGGAACATAAACTCACAGAAGATATTATACCTGGGACGACTGGTTTTATTAGAGTATAAGGATTTCACAATAAAAGAACCTACAGTGTAAATCAGTATCAATATAAGGAAGAATACATGGGCCAAGTCTGGAAAGATGCCCAATCCTGAGCTGCGATGTCTCAGAGAGGTCCCTTCACCAACCAGGAAGCTCTCTGAGCCTTAATGTGCCAGGCTTTTATGGGTTAGCCCTGCATAATTGGCTACCTCGTTGCTCCTGGGATGGGTTGATAGTGGCTTCCCAGGTGAACTCTTTCATGCTCCGACGAGACCCCACTGCACAACACAAATCTTCACATGTATTGTGGGGGCTCCAGGCCAAAGCTTCCCAATTGCTTCAAGGGGTATCTCTCCAGGTCACAGGACAAAATCCACATAACTTCAGGTCTTTTACCGTTAAGGGTAAATGTTTTCTTGCCTCCTTGTGCAAAAGAATGAAGCTGGAACCACACGTTATGCCGTATATGAAAGTAAATTAAAAATGGATCCAGGAGCTAACTGTGAAAACTAAAGTCATAAAACTCTTAGAAGAAAACATCGTAAGTCACGGCTTTGGGACCTAGTTTTAAACTATTCTTAGCTATGACACCAAAAACATGAGCAGCAAGCTAAAGAAGTACTTATATGGGACTTCATCAAAATTAGAGACTTTAGCTCATCAAAGGATTTTATCAGCAATGAGAAAGGCAACCTAAAGATTGGGAGAAACATTTTGGGAACCATATATCTGGAAAGGATTTAGAATCCCCAAGGGGGGAAGGGGGAATTGAAAACAATGATGGTGGTAAAACCCCCCTCGAGGGGGATGAATTTCAGAATGGTAGGTGAAGGGATATATCGGACGGTGTAAGGTATATAAAAATAATAAGACATAATATATTAAGGGTTAACAAAGGTGGTAGGACTGAGGAGGGAGGGAGTAAAGAGGAGCTAATATTAAAGGGCTCAAGAAGAAAGGGCTTTGAAATTGAAGATGGCAATATCTATACAAGTTCGTTCGATATAATTGACTTATGGATTGTTATAATATATGTAAGAGGCCCCAGTAAAATGGTTTATTGTTATTATTCATAATAATAATAATAAAGAATTCCTATAATGTGACAATAGAGAAGAAAACAACCCAATCAAAAAAGGCAAAGAACTTGAATAGACATTTCACTAAGGAAGATACCTTAATGGCCACAAGACATTTGAAAAGATGCTCACTGTTATTAGCTGCTATTGTTGTTAGTATGAGGTGCCATTGGCGTGGCTCTAACTCAGCAACCTTATGTACAATAGGAAAAAATGCCTGCGTGTGTGCCGTCTTCACAGTTGCTGCTCTGTTTAACCACCGGGTCCATCCGTTTCGTTGAGGCTCTTTCTTTTTTCATTGATTCTGCTTACGAGACATGAAGTCCTTCTCTGGGGATTGGGTACTCCTGACTCCTGATGGCATGTGCATAACACGGAAATGCCAGAGATTTTATTTCCTTGGATCCACAGTCGGCATCCACGGAAGCAGCAGTCGAGAAGTCTAACTTGAGACATCAGCATTTCTCCAGGTCTCCTGGATCTCTGGCAGTTTCCTGCGACTGCTGCAGTCATTTAAAAATTATTTAGCAAAACATTATTTTTTTATGTGACATGAATCATACTTTGGATAATTTCTCCTCTCGCTAGATTTCTTTGGCATGAGCACAAATACTTCTTTCAGTTGGTTGGCTAAGTCTTCCAAATTGCTTGACATGGATGAGGGTGAGGATGAGGATACAGCTCTGTATCCACTTCTGGAAACACCTCACTTGAGATTCCGTCAGGTCCTGAAGCCTTGTTCCCGCCATTCCTTCAGTGCGCTTTGGATTTCTTCCTTCAGGACCCTCAGTTCTCGATCACAGGCTACTTCTGGAAACGGTTGAATGGGGTTGCTTCAGTGACTTCGTGTATTCCTTCCATCTGCATTGGGTGTATCCTTGGCTGTACAATATTTTGCTGCAGAAACTCAATATTACAGCTCAATGTTTGACTTTTCTTTTTAGTTTCAGTCTGAGAAACGCTGAGTGCATCATTCTTCTTTGGTTTTCCAACTCTTGTTCTGTCCACACTTTATCGTGTTATTTTACTGTGCCATCTTGAGCCGCCTTTG
>NW_022109768.1:5849156-5882735 GCF_000313985.2 Echinops telfairi | reverse complement strand
CTCTTCCTTGTGACCCTTCTGTCAGGGGATGTCCAATTGGCTACAGATGGGCTTTGGTTCTCCACTCCCCTCACCCCCACATTCACATTGATAGGATTTTTTGGTTTGGGTCTTCGATGCCTGATAACTGACCCCATCAACACCTCGTGATCACACAGACTGTGCTTCTTCCATGTGGGCTTTGTTGCTTTTTAGCTAGATGACTGCTTGTTTATCTTCAAGCCTTTAAGATCCCAGATGCTATATCTTTTGATAGCTGGGCACCATCAGCTTTCTTCACCACATTTGCTTATGCACCCATTTGTCTTCAGTGATCATGTCGGGAAGGTGTACATCATGGAATGCCAGGCTATTAGAACAAAGTGTCCTTGTGTTGAGGGAGTACTTGAGTAGAGGCCCAATGTCTGTCTGCTACCTTGATACTTAATATATAAATATACGTATATAGAGATATTTCCCCATCATCATATAAATATATTTACATATGTACATGCCTGTATTTAGACCTCTATCAATGCCCTTTGCCTTCTAGTTCCTTCCTCTATTTACTTTTACTTTCCTCTTGTCCCACTATCATGTTTGGCCTTTATTCAGGTTTCAGTAATTCCTCTTAGCTACATTGCCCTTGATCAAGCCCCACCAGGCATCCTACGCCTTCCTCGCCATCGATTTTAGATCACTTGTTCCCTTGTCCTGTACTTGTTAACACCCAACTTTCTTTCCGCGCCTCCCCTCTCCCATGTCCCCCCAAACAGTCCCTTTTTTTCCCCTCCAGATTGTTTATCCTTCGTATCTTATCTAGATAGACATGTGGAGACAATAATAAGCACAAAAACAGGCCAGAGCAAGACTAAACAACAAAAGAAACCCCCTAAAACAAGCAACGACAACAAAAAACCAACAACAACAGAAGAAACGCCTATAAATAGGTCTAGGTCTGTTTGTTGACTTTTATGAGTGTTTTCTGGTCGAGTCTGATTGGGTGCCACGCCCTGGCCCCAATATCTGTTTTGGTATTCCTCGAGGACCTCATTGCTTTGCTCCCTTGCTGCTCTGTTGCATGCCCTTAGTGTTTCACCCAGATGTGGTGGGGTCAGATTGGGCACAATTCCTGCACTGTGCCTCCAGTGTTGTCTCTCGTAGTGCTATGGGTCAGTGAGGGACATCGTGTCTTATGGTGGGGCCGGCCCTATGGTCCTATCTGTACATTGGCTGCCCTAAGCAGGAATATTGTCCTCGGGGCTTGATGGGCCGGGATTTGTACCACTTTCTCTCCTTCCATCTTCGTTTGCTCCTGTGTGCTCTGATGAGATGTGCCCCTCTCCCTGCGGTGTCACTTCAGTGCTATCCTCTGTAGAGCATTCTTCTGGGAGGGGAGGAGGATATGTCCATGTAGTTGGGATTGGGGATGGCCCCATAGACCTCTCTATTAGTTCCCTGCTTCATGACGGTATGTTGCATTCACATCTGGTCCCTCTCTCCCTCTCCTGTGGAGATATAAACAGGGATTCTTATTTATTATCTAAACACACTGCCATCAAGTTGATTTAACCTCAGAGCAACCTTATGTAAAGTTTCTAAAACTAAAACTTTAAAAAATCATTTTATTGGGGGCTCTAACAGTTCTTATCACAATCCATACATACATCGGTGTGTCAAGCACATTTGTACACTTGTTACCATCATCATTTTCAGAACATTTCTTTCTCCTTGAGCCCTTGGTATCAGCTCCTCATTTTTCCCTCCCTCCCCCACCCTCCATCCCTCATGAAATGAACCCTTGATAGTTTATAAAAAAATTTTTTTTCATGTCTTACACCAACCATTGTCTCCCTTCACCCACTTTTCTGATGTCCATTCCCCTGGGAACAAGTTATATGTAGATCATTGTGATCAGTTCCTCCTTTCTCCCCACACCTTCCCCTTCCCCTCCTGGTATCACTACTCTCATTATTGGTCCTGAGGGGGTTATCTGTCCTGGACTCCCTGTGTTTCCAGCTCTTATCTGTACCCATGCACATGCTCTGGTCCAGCCAGATTTGTAAGATAGAATTGGGGTCACGATAGTGGTGGGGAGGAAGCATTAAAGAACTAGAGGAAGGTTGTATGTTTCATCGGTGCTACACTGCACCCTGACTGGCTTGTCTCTTCCTTTTGACTCTTCTATAAGGGGATGTCCAGTTGTCTGCAGATGGGCTTTGGGTCTCCACTCCCCTCACCCCCTCATTCACACTGCTTTGATTTTTTGTTCTGTGTCTTTGATGCCTGAAAACTGATCCCATCATCACACAGGGTGGTGTGCTTCTCCCATGTGGCCTTTGTTGCTTTTCAACTAGATGACTACTTGTTTATCTTCAAACATTTAAGACCCCAGACACTATCTCTTTTGATAGGTGGGCACCATCAGCTTTCTTCACCACATTTGCTTATGCACCCATTTTGTCTTCAGCGATCATGTTGGGAAGGTGAACATCACACAATGCCAGTTTATTAGAACAAAGTGTTCTTGCATTGAAGGAGTACCTGAGTAGAGGCCCAATGTCCATCTTTTACCTTAATACCTAACATATAAGTATATGTACATAGATCTATTTCTTTGTTGTTATTTTAAATATATTTACATATGTGCGTGCCTGTATTTAGACCTTTATAAATGTCCTTTGCATCGTAGTTATTTCCTCTACTTCCTTTTACTTTCCTCTTGACCCACTATCATGTTCAACCTTCGTTTGAGTTTCAGTAATTCCTCTCGGCTACATTGTACTTGTTCAAGCCCCGCCAGGCATCCTATACCCTCCTCACCATTGAGTTTAGATCACTTGTTCCCTCTTGCCCCTGGATTTGTTGGCTCCCCTTTCTTTCCTCCTCCTCCTCCTCCTCTTGTGACCACCCAGGGACTGTAATGTTGGTTCCATTGTTTTCTCCCCCAGATTGTTTATCCCGCCTACCTTATCTAGATAGACATGCAAAAGCAATAATAAGCACAAAAACAAAACAAAGCAACAACAAGAAAAAAACAAAAGCCAAAAATAGTTCCAGGTCTGTTTGTTGGCCTTTATGAGTGTTCTCCAGTTGAGTCTGATGGGGTGTCATGCCTTGGCCCAAGGTCTGTTTTGGGGATTCCTTAGGGACTTCCTTGCTGTGCTCCCCTTGCTGCTCTGTTGCACACCCTTAGTGTTTCCCCCAGCATGTTTCCAGCTTTCTCATTTCATCATCAATAATCATCTATGCGTCTTGATAGTATGCTTGATCAATTTCACACTGATGAAGCTGATAAAAACATCAATTAAAAACAATATTTGGCCCTAGTGATTTGAATAATACCATATATGCCTGTGTATAAGCCGAGATTTTCAGCACATTGTTATGCAGTTTTTGTGGTGAAATTAGATGCCTCAGTTGATATTGAGGTCGGCTGATACTCGAGTATATACGGTAGCTGCATAGACTGGTATTCCTTGTGGGCATCTGGCCAGTGTGCTATCCCTGACAGCATTGTACTTCAGGACAGATCTTGAAATGTTCTGTTTGATGATGAATGCCATGCTGTTCCTCTTAAATTTGTCATTCTTGGCAAAAGAGACCATATGAGTGTCAGATTAAAAATGGTCCTTATCAATCCATTTCAGCTCACTGACGTCTAGGATATCAATCTTTATGCATTCTATTTTATTTATGATGACTTCTAATTTTCCTTGACTCATACTTCATTCATCCACATTCTGCTTACTAATGAGTATTTGCAACTGTTTCTTTTCGAGTTGTGATGTTTCAGAGATGTAACTTAAAAACACAATGAGCTACAATTTCATCATTACTTGCATGGGTATGGTACTGTTTTGGGTTTCTTTTTTAAAGGAAAGTGAGGATCTGGAGGGGTTAAAACCCTTGCCCTTTGCTGTTAGAACTCAAAATGGTACAGCTGCTTTGACAAACAATTTGGTGAGGGTTGAAGGAGTTGAAAATGGAACTATCATACAATTCAGCAACCATAGTCCTCTAAGTGTCTACTGAAAAGAATTGGAAGCAGGAATGCATCAGAAACTGTCCAGCAATCTAGCACTATCCATGGTAACCCACAGGTAGGAACAGCTTAGCAGTCCATCAACAGTGAGTGGATAAATAAAATGTGATGTATACGTCCAACAGACTGTTACTCAGCCATAAATATAAGTGCAGTTCTGGTACCTGCCACATGATGGCCCCTGCACAGATCTCACAGCTTGGTGGTGGTTACCAGGGGCTCTGGGCGAGGGAGGGAAAGTCATTGCTTAAGGGGCTCCGAGTTTCTGTTAAAAGTAGTGGAATAATTTGAAAAAGGATAATTGTGATGGTTCTATAACCTAAAGAATCATCAAAATCACTGAATTGTACATGTGGACAAAAAGTGGAATCGGGAAAAGTTGTGTTATCTGTTTTTACCAAAATAAAACTTTATATAAAAATTTTTAAAGCTTTAAGGAGCCCTGGTGGCATAATGGATATGCATTAAGTTGCGAACCGTGAGGTCACTCCATGGAGAAATACAAGGCTTTGACAAGACAACTCATTTCCATAAAGAGCTGCAGTCTTGGAGCCCCTCAGGGAAGGTATACCCTGTCCTATGGGGTCTCTATGAGTTGAAGTGACGGTGGCAGTGAGTTTGTTTTGTTTTTGGAAACTATACAGTGAGGAAAAAGCAGTTTGTACTGGAGGTGTATGTGGTTGCTTGGCTTTTGGGCGTTTTAGAAGTGTTGTCAGTAGTTGTGCCTTACAGACGGGGAACAGATCTAAAAGCAAATCATCACAGGATTTACGTGGTTCACAGCGGCTGACTGATACAAATCATGGCAACTTAAAACACAATATTTCCAAAAGCACGCTTTACAAAAGCAGGGTAGATGTAAGCTACCCTGAAACAAATCTGATGTGTGCAAGGCCATTACCAAAAAATTGTAAAGCCTTCTAAATTATAAAACACCCTTTAAATATTATAAAGCTGTGGTTTTCTCCCAATCAGTTCATAAAATATAGGTAACTTTTCTCTTATAACTATTTATTATGAAATAGAGTACAGAAAAGCTAAAAGAATACTGAAATGAACACCATATATGCATCACCTAGATTAAAAATGAATACCACTTTGCCATTGTTTGGTCATCTGTCTCTGTTTTTGCCTGTACCATTTTAATCTGAGGGAAGACAAATGAATGTGGATTCTTAGGACTAAAGTTATTCCCCCAGGGCAACTGTAATACCATGAATATAGCTAAGAAAATTATGCAATATACCCACGTCTCAGTTATTGACATGGTTAGATTCCAAAGATCAGGTCATTATGTGAAAATGGAGGATAACCACATTATTACAGTTCTACTAAATCACATCATTAAAACATTGCCAAACCACTGAGAGACCTGCTCCGGCCACGTTGGCAGCATCACTTTAACTGGTACAGTAGTGTTGCTCGCATCTCGGGCCTCAACGTCCATTACCGCTACACACATCACTGTTGTCCACAGTGTTGGCTTGTACGGCTTTAATTATTGTTACCCATGTGGAATGATGGATAACTTGAGTCAATGAGTGAGGTGTAAGTGTGGTTCCTTAGTATGATTTAAAAACAAACAAACACAAACATTTATTTACAGCTAAACACTTAAAAACGGAAGATCTGTATCCTGGATTTCTGATACTCGCAAAGTCTCTTGCTCAAATGCAGCAGCAGCAGGCAGGGAGGAAATCCAGGGGCAATCCAGATTTTACCGAGCACCTCACCCAGGAGAAAGGCCTAATTCAGTTTCCATCTCCCCACGCTCCTTAATATGATCTTATATCCGGTTCCACAAGTAAGCTCTGAATGATTTACGTAGCTGTTTCTTTTCCTCCAAAAATACAATGCAAGGCACGCCTTTAGTTGTTATTTTTCTTTATATTAGTCTAGAACAGTCCTGCCGCTTTCCGTTCACACGGTGTTGGTTTTTAGGAGCTTGGGCCATTGTCCTCTAGGGTAACATTTGGGGCTGGTCTGCTTGTTTCTTTTGGTGGAGTTTGACTGAGATCCATGCCCCTGTCTTTCCTGAAAATTCAGTTGGAGGTTTGATTACATTCAGGTTTACCTTTTCTCTGACAAGAATATTTTGTAGATGGGGCTGTATACTTCTCTTGCCATCACCAAGCGGTTTACAAGGAGGCCTAAAAATTTTGTGGAAAAGTGGAATTTTCCCTTGGAACTTATTTAAGCCCCTTTGTATGTTAGGTTTGCCTCTAATGGTGATGTCTAAGCTTGATCAATAGTTACTCTTTTGTAAGCCTACGGTATAGTTTGCCAAGGATTAATGTGAATTTAAATCCAAATAAGGTGGGAGAGGGAGGGGAAAAAGAGGAGCTGATACCAAAGGCTCAAGTAGAAAGAAAATGTTTTGGAAATGATGATGGCAACATATGTACAAATGTGCTTGACACAATTGATGTATGGATTGCTATACGAGCCCCAATAAAATGATTTATTAAATTTTAAAAAATCCAAATAAGGTTTCTCATGAGACGCAAGAAGTTGATCCTAAAAGTCATATAAAATTGGGGAAAGGTTCAAGAATAGCCAAGGCCATTATCAATATTGACAACCGCCGTGCCTTACAATTGTTGAGAGCTTCCTGTGAACAGTTCTAAGTGCTTTACATTGATTAACTTATCCAATTCTCTTAACACCTGCAGGTACTGGTGTTACTCCCTTTGTATATAGCTGAGGAAATTTGAGACACAAAGCCATTAAATGACAGGCATTTTTAATTAAAAATATAATCGTTTTATTGGCATATAATTCACATGTCATACAATTTGATAGTTTAATCACATTAAGAGAGTTGTGTGATTAACACTACAATTAATTTCAGAACATTTTCTTTATTCTCATATTTTTTGTTGTTCGTTAGCTCCCCGTTTCCCCCACCCTGCCTTACCATTGTGAATCCAGTTACCTATGCTGGATGTCATATACAAAAAGTCATACAAGACATAAGTGAAAAAATCAACAACAATGACGAGACAAAACGGAAAAATCTCAATCTAAAAGAAAGTAGAAAATACTAAAAATGGAAATAACTTTAAAGTGTGTCAAAGGGAGCTCAGATGATAAAGTGTTACTTTTTGACCTAACTACATTGGTCATAATGGATGTTACAATGCCGTGAGAGCAAGGCTATCCACAGCTCTGGGTGGTGGCCAGAGAGATTCCCTGGAGGTTTCATCCATGCGGGGACCCTGCAAATGGATTTTGGATTTCCCCTGTCATCCATAGCTTTCTGCAAAGCAGGCGTTCACAATGTAAACTCTGACACTGTTCCTCTGTAGGATTTGGAGTTTGTTATTTACAATCCTTGGATCACACAGGTTGGTGTGCTTCGTCCATGGGAATTTAGGTGACCCTTCACTTAGATGATTGCTTGTATTAAGTGATCACTATTAGGTAGAACCCACAGGAGTACAAGCTTCCAGGTTAGTGCTTGGACAAAGAGAAAGGCACGAGTGATAGAAAAGACAGCCGGTTCCCCAACAGTGGTCTGGACAGCAAACTCCATGAAGACCTGGAGCGAACGAGGAAGACTTCGGCGGCACTGCTTCTGGAATCCATAGGCCTTGCCTCTTAACACCCAGCTTATGTACCTTCACAACGCACTCCTATGTGGGCACATGCTGTTATGACATAGTCAGGATTTGAATCTTGGCAGTGGGACCCAAAGTCTGTTGTATTTAAACCACCACCATGTGTATAAGTAATAAAATATCAAGACTGTCTATAAAGCCCAAACATAAAGAAAAGGTGAAAAGACTGGTAATTAGAACACACACACACACACACACACACACACAGAGAGAGAGAGGAGAGATTTGCAATACATGATTCCTACAAATAGTTGGTACCCAAATTATCTTATTTTGAAAATTGTAATATTACACATAAGAAAAAGCTGAAGCAACCTGTGAAGACACCAGGCAAATAATATGAACAGGTAATTCCCAGAAGGCACCCAAATCTAATAAGCAGGAAAAAATCTCAATATTTTCTAGAATCAGAGAAATGCAAATTTAGCCCATAATGAATGCTAGGTGATACTCATCAGATTGGCTAATCTTTAGACATCTGATGACACCCAGTGTTGCCAAGGGTGTGGGGGGAAAAAGAGCTCTTAAGAATATAAATTGGTATAACTCAGGAAAACAATTAAGGCAAAGCATAGAGGAAATGAATATTTGCATATAATGTGATCCTGCATATTCACTTCTAGATACTTGCCCTATAGAGATTGTGCCTGTGTTTATAAGGACACTTGTTTATGAATGTTTACTGGAGAAAATGAGAAATGTACTAGGGCGAAGATACACCGGTTTGTTCATATATCATGGTTTTATGTTTTAAAAATTATATAAACGTGGCACGTGTGGTTTGTGCTTGACTACTATTTAACATAATGGTTGGCGGTTCAAACCCACCTAGCAGCACTGCGGAGGAAAGGCCTGGTGACCTTCTCCCATAAAAAGGACAAGCCAAGCAAACTCCATGGAGCCGTTCTGCTCTGTAGAATACAGGAATATAAATTGGTATAACTCAGGAAAACAATTAAGGCAAAGCATAGAGGAAATGAATATTTGCATATAATGTGATCCTGCATATTCACGTCTAGATAGTTTGGCCAATGTATGGCAGCAGCTTTGGGTTTGGGTTACTTAGATATCAGTGGAATAGCATTCAAAATGAATGCACTATTGCATATAAATACATCCAGCGCTGACCTCCAAGACCGCTAAACATGCCGAGTACAAAATGTTAGTAGCCAAAGGCGACATATAATATGTTAGTATTTACATAATTTTTAAAACAAAACCTTAGCATATACTGTTTATTAGATGTACGTGTGTAAAGTAAAAGTTTACAAAGTAAGCACAAAAACAATATGAACTAAGCTCGACTGGTTATCTTTAGGGGTGAACAAAGGCTACCAGTAGGATCGGGGTTCAGTTTAGCTCTATATGTAATCTTTTACTTCTTGAAAAATTAGAGTGCTATAAATAAATTACACAAAATGTCAGTATCTGTCAAGTGTTGGGGGTAGGTTTCTATTTTTTATAAGTTTGAAATAATTCATGCTTTAAAAAATGTACTTACATTTGGACAAGAATGGAGCATGTATTTAATATTTAAATTTTCACTTGTCATACATTGGTTCCCCTGAGTCATTGCTTTTATAGACGTGTTTCCAAACACTGTACCGTTCATTAAAATCGGAGGGAAACAACAACTCCAGCTAACCTTCTTTGCCAAAATGGAACCCCGAGCTTCGCTGTGTTAAGTTGCCCCTCAGGATAGATCCCATAATCTCATTCGTACCCAGTTTTCCGTAATTACATCTGACAACCTAATCCAAAAAAAGGCCCCTTTATGGTGAAGATAAAGCATACTCTATTAGCCATCCAATGAAGGACCACAATTGACACAAAGCTTTCTCCAATGAGTGTGATTGTCAAAGTGTGTTAACGGCCGGCTTCGGCAGAGGAATGACTCCTTAGGAAATCGGGCCGGCCGCGGTGGGGAACTTTTTTGCAGGGGTCAATGAGAAGAACTTGCTGGTTAGGCGGCCCCATATCTCAAGTTGTGCTTTCCCAAGAAAAGAAGGCTAATTCAGGGAACATTAGGTGGCCAGCAGTGGTTAGAGGCTATCTGTATCTATCATGTCTTTCGGTGGTTTTTTGTTTGTTTTGGGGTTTGTTTTTTTTAAACCAAGTATTTGATGGTTAAACCCGCGGCTTTCATTGCATATCAGCAAAAGTAGAAAACAGAGCCATAAATCAAGAAATGCAAATGAAAATAAGCGACATTTAGATCCACAGCCACAAGTAGAATGTTATTTATCCCATATCCAAAATTTATGAGGCTTTTAATTTTGGCAGGTTGTATCAAATGGTCCCTACCAGGTGTTTTGCTGCTAGCTTCAGACTAAAGCCATCTACTGAAAGGCTTTGCATTTTGCTAAAATTAACCGGTGCCATTCTCTGTTTAAAGTTAAGGACTGGCATTCCCGGGCATGTTCGGTGCTCTTGCTCCTCGTCCCTCTTTCTGCTCCTGGAAATATTAAATTGCTATCAAGAAAGGGCTTTATATCAAGCAAAGAACACAGCTCAGTCTAACTCAAGTCCATGGGTCAGATGCTAGCCCGAGGCCCCTCCTGGCTCTCGCAGCTTCTGGTCGAGGAAGGAGCGAAGCGGGGAGGTGACAGGCTGGTGGGTGCAGAGTCACATGGATCCAAGGTCAGTAGGAACACGGCAGGGCACCGACAAGCACATGGGCCTCCGGCCCCAGAAACCAGATGCAGGATCCAAGCTAGTAGGGGAGAGAAGAGGGCCAAGCGAGAGAGGCCACCCCACAAGGAGGCAGCATTAGGTTGTGTCCTGACTGAGAGGTTGCACTCCACCTACACCTCCCCACCAGTGTCCCCAGGTTGACACAAAGCCTAACTCTCATACTCACCTATTTACATGCTGCATCAGTATTATCATTTACTGCGCTGACAACTCATTGAGGCAACCGAAACTTAGAGCACACCAGTCACTGGCCTGCAAAGGGCAGTCTGAAAAATAAATGAGAAATATTGAGTTTTAACACCTCACCTGCTGAGAATAAATGAGTCTCTGAGTAATACAAAGAGTTCAGTGGTTGGAGATGTGAGTCTTCCTGGAGGTTCCTGTGGAGAAAGCCCTGGCTCCCTATTTTAAAAACCAGCCACCAAAGTCCCTGCTGAGCACAGTTCTACTCTGACACCCATGGGGACACCAGGAGCCGGAACTCACTGGGTGGTAGCTGGTTGGAGGATAAGTATAATGTGTTGTGCTCACTTTTCTTTTTTTTGGGGGGTCAATAAAAATAAAAGGCTAACATGGGGACTGGACATTTGACTTGCAGTCGTGGTCAGCTGTGGTGGCGTCAGCCCAGACGCCTGGTGCCCTCATTCAGAACGGAATGAAAGGTTGCCCGGCCCCGTACCACCCCATCACTGGTTGTGGATCATTGTGATCCCATTAGCCGATTGCCAGGACTTTCTTCCTAGCCCATCTTCACCTGGAAGCTCTGATGAAAACCTGTGCAGCATCCTAGCACCCCACAGCGCCCCCCTGACAGAGGGTGCGGCTGCAAAGGCAGGCCACAGCACCCTCTGATTTCAAATTAGCTGCTGCATATGCAGATACATGCTTTCTCATAGCTTCTCGTTTAGTGTTTGGTTGGAAACTGAAATTTGAAAGGAAATAGCTCATGCTATTAAGTTGTGGAGCTTGGAAAAAATGATCGCAGACCTGCTATTGCCTTTTGAGATTAAACAGGGTAAAGTGACAGATTGAGCTGAAATCTAAAGAACTGAGTTACTTTCTGGCCAGATACCCAAGAAAGTGTGACTTTTAGTATATTTATGGATGTCACTGGGAAAGGAAAGTGTTAGGAGCTGCACTAGGCCTGAACTTGAGCCTGAGGTTCTATTTCAGTCAGCATCAGTCTGTGAAGTCGGACCACGTGCTTAGCATGTGCCCACTGAGTGTGCCCTTGGCGTGCAGAAAGGGTTTATTGTGAGAGGGGCTTCATTGATTTCAGTTACGAGGCTCTTTGAAGCTTTTCTCTAATGTTTTACTTGGAATTTGTGAGCCTTTACATAAAGGTACATTTAATTTTAGAGCTCAGTGATAGTTATGCTCAACTTGAGATATTTAATTGCCAAGGAAAGTGATTTCACTCTACTGCTTTATCCTAGGGAAGAACACAGCTCCCCCCACACGGCCCTCTTTCTACTTCTAATGTACCTCTTTTCCTTAAGGTTTGTTTTTAATTTGCCAAATAGTTACGGTAGGTTCTTAACTTTTGAGGAGAGTTGTAAAGAAGCTTTCATGTAGTTTTTCTCTTGAAGAATACAATTTTTAAAAGAATAAATGTTTAAGTGACTGGTAGATGCAAGAATGGTGCGGGGGGCCATATCTAGCCTCTTCTGGCTACAAAAGGGAGCCCAGTGCCATGTGGCAGAGCCGTCATAGGAGCCTCTACCCTTCCTCTTCCCTTGCCTAGTCTGACGGTCCCAGCGTAGGCTTTTCCTAACGGTAGGAACTGTACGTTTTAGAATGAGGGGTGTCATTTCCAAACTCGGGTCTCATCTGTAATGTCCAGCTGCGCTGCTCTATTATCTTCTTCCCTTTTCCATCTGCGAATTGGGGATTTACTTCGGGTGAAGACTGCTTGCTAAATGCTGATGTCATCCTGCCCCTCTCTCGCAGACTCCCTTCGGCGGATGTCCATGTCCTCGGCAGGGTTGCAGGGACTTTTGGCCCACCTGCCCCCCGCCTCACCCGCTAACAACGAGGCCCCTTCTCTCACGCCTGACACGTGCCCACCCCCTTCTCACCTGCATGTCCACAGCGCCCTCTCAATCCGCTTTTGATAGCTGCCATCTTTCTCACCCTGGTCAGCTTAGTGTCTGCTTCCCCCATCTCACCAGGTGTGACTTGCCCACTGCTAGCTACTTCCACAGTTCCTGCCCACCATCTGTGTTCTAGAAACATTACGGGCCAGGTGAATGAATCCGTCCTCTGAGCAGAAGCGTGGGAAACAGTATGTTGCAACAAGGATGTAAACTCTCGTTCTCAAGACTGGTGGGCACACCCTTTATTCTGCAGGATATTTTCTCGCACGATTCCTTCGGGCCTGAAGGAGCTCGCTGAGACCTTGTCCAGCCCCGTTTTAAGGCAGAGCCGTGGCGGGACCCCATGCCCAGCCGTCACAGGACCCTGTCCTTCTGCACAGGCAGGCTTCTGTTCACATCCCAGCCAGGCCTTTCAGAATAGTTTCCTAAAAAAAAGTGAGTGTTAGGTGTGTGTTATTTTTAATTACTGTCACTGATGTATGTAATTTAAAAATTAATGTTGCTGTAATTATATTGATATACTGAATAGTTATTCCCAGCTTTTTAGTCAGACAAATTAAGCCTGTCTTTATGAATTCATCTTCAAAGCCTTAAAGTGTTAAGGCATCAGGAGTATGCAGAATTAAAGCCTTTGTTCTGCAGCTAATTTAGCGTGAGTTAGCAAGCGTAATTGATTTCATAAATGCGGCATCAAGATTAGCTTTCTCTTCAAGGAGAACTGTTGGTTTCTCTTGTCTTGCCAGAGGTTTCTAATTTGTAACAGGCCCCTTACACGGGTCACATTCATAACTGAAATTAAAGTGATTTGTTTTGGATATGTTGACAAGGAGTTAAATACTTTGAATAGGAGGCATTCTCCTTTGGGACCACGGATGCCCCGATTCTGACAAAGAAATCAATGTGCTATGTGTTTACCGTTGTATTCCCCGCACCCAGGATAGTAGTCGGGTGGGAGTGGTCTTTACAGTCACCTTTAGGGCAACGGCACAAAATCCTGGCTGGTCCTGCTCTTCCGTTCCACCGTCATTTCTGTCCCGCATCATTGTTATGCACGAGGCCATTGTGGCAGCCCGTGTCAATCCATGTTCCTGAGGACTGTCCGTCCAGATGGCACATCCAAAGTATGTGAGGTGAAGTCTCTCCGGCTGCTCTTCGAGGAGCCTTCTGGCTGTACCTCTTTGACGACAGATCGGCCCCTTCCAGCGGGCTCCTCCACCACTGCCATCTCCGGACGTGTGTCGATTCTTCTCTGGTTTATTAGTTATTGTCCAGCTTTCGCGTGCTTATGAGGTGACGGACGATATGCGAGCACTTCACAAAGTTTGTAGGAAATGGAATTAAAAGATAAAAGTGAAAAACATCAACTTTATTTTAGCACCCTCTCCATCAAGGTCAAGACACTTTCTCAATCAATGATACCAGCCGTTTAGACCCTGCGTAGAGAACTGAGGGTCTCATGAATTTCACTGTTTTACATTTTAACTGGAGAAAAATGGATGCTGTTAAAAAGCTTCTTCTTCTTCTTTTTTTTTTTTATTAAGATTAAGAAACAGAAAGGGATTCAGAAGGAGCTGAGTTAGGATTTTTAAATAAATGCCTAATCGTTCCCCTTGTTTGATGAGAGGCAGGGGCAGAAGTCCTGGTGGAGAAGGACTCTCTGGCTCAGTCGGCAGAAGGAGAATCCAAGTCCACACTAACTCAGGGCCAGTTGCCACCGGACAGAGGTCAGACATACCTCAACTCTCCATCCTGCTTTATCCTGCTCGGGCCACCCCTTCTCCTATGCTATGCTGCTTCGCTGCTGGGTTTGATAATGCAGTGCAGTGGCCACACACAACTCACAGACAATAGTCACAATTATGCGGCTTATTAGAGAAGCTGCCAGGTAACAGAATGTTCAGGATAAAATTTTCTTTTGTCCACACCTCTTCTAAGCCTTGTCTCTCTGTCTCACCCGCTCGCTCCCTCGGCCTCCGCCTTGTTCCGTGGACGGGAAAGCCTGTGGCTCTACCTCACGGTCCTGGTGCCACTCCCCTGTTCTGCCTCATGATCTCAGGCTGCCGTCACTGATGCCTCTGGTCCCTCTGCCACTTCAGGCAGAGCTGTCACATGTGCTTCACTGGTGGCTTTTCGTCCCTCGTACTTGGTCATGCTTTCAAAAGCAGGTAGCCCCTGGAAAAGGACATCATGCTTGGTCGGCAACCAAGAGGCCGGCTCTCGGAGATGGACTGACGCAGTGGCTGCAGCACTGAGCTCGTGCGCAGCAGCGGTGACGATGTCAGGGGGCGGGGCAGTGCTTGCTCTGTTGTCCGTGGTGTTGCTTGGAGCCGGAGACAACAACCCTGGGTTCTTGGACTCCATTCTTGGATTGAGATGTCTCCTGTCACTCTTGGGAAGTACTACCAGCATCTCACACTCAACCGATGATATGAAACATCCCGTCTCTGTGAGGCATTTGGTCTCCCCCTTCCTCCTCTCGTCTTGGTTTGTGTGACTGGAGGTGCTAGCTATGTGTGGATCACTCCAGTTAGCCATCTCTAGCCCAGATCTTTTGCCCCAGTCTCAGATCCACCCATGTAGCTATTGGATTCCCTTCCTACATGTCCAACACGCACTAACCATGGACAACACAATTCTGCACGACACAGTTCCTGCTTAGATGGCCAATCTCTTTCTCCCTTTCATTCTTGGCTCTAACAACACTGAGCTCCCGTAGCCCCTGGAAGGTATATTTTCTTTCCCCTCTGAGTTTTTATGCTGTCCAGTCACTGTGTTTGGAATAGTCTTCTTTTTTTCTTCTGCTTAATCTCTATTTTTTGGCTCACAGCTTGGACATGACATCTGTAAGCACAGCCCCATATATTTTTTATTGTGTACTATGGACATTTAGCACATTTACTTTTTTTTTAGCACATTATTACAGTTACCTCCTGGTCTGTCACTGGCCTGTGGCAGCCATGAGTACTGCACTGTTTCTTTGGGGCCCGCCCTAACTCTCACTGCCATTGAGTTGATGCCGACTCATGGGGACCCTGGAGGACAGTGTAGAAGTGTCCCCACGGGGTTCCAAGACTGTGACTGTTGGCAGGAGGAGAAAGCCCTGTCTTTCTTCTGCAGAGCAGCTGCAGTTTCAGACTGCTGATCTTGTGATCTCAGCCTAAAGCCAGGCCCCCTTGGGGGGATCTTCTTCAGTGTATTTTCTTGAATGTTTCTGTCTGTCTTGGATTGAATTGTCACTCGAGAGGAAGTGTCAGCTTGACTGGTCCATGATTCTCAGTGGTTCATTGTTGTCTAACGAAGTAAGGGTCCCATATAAAGTAATCTCAGGTGATCAGCCAGTCATTTGTAATGGGATTAGCGTGGATGTAACACCCTTACTCAGGTTACAGCTGCACCAAGGCTATTGTCTGCATCACTTTTTATCCGACATGAGCTAAAAAGAGAGAAAAGTAAGCAGAGACAGAAGAACCTGACTTCCACCAAGAAAGAGGAGCTGGGAGTAGAGTGTATGTTTGGGACCCAGGGTCCCTGTGCTAAGAACCTCCAAGACACGTGGAGATTTCTAAGGAATGGGAGGTCTGCAGATGTTGAAAGAGGACAAGGACCTTCCCCCAAGAGCTGACCCAAAGAGAAAGCCTTTCTGTAGAGCTAATGACTTGAATTTGTACTTGTAGTCTCCTAAAGTGTGAGAGATTATTAAAGCCACCCACTTCAAGTATTTCTGTTCTAGCTTCACTAGTTAATGAAGACACCCGTTTGTTTGGGTTGTCTCGTAACCTCAGGGTTGCAGTAGAGTCCTGCATTTTGTAGCTAATGTCCTGGCCTCTGTTCTCTCCCTCTGCCAGATTTCAAGAGTGCGGTTGACCGGCATCACTCACCGTTTCCCTGGGTGTGGTCGTTACATCATTTTATGTCCACTTGAAGACACATGAAAGTGTAGGCATGGTATCCAACCTGTCAGACAGGTCACAGCCTGACAGTGCCTCCTCGTGGGCATGACCTTCTCATTAGGAGGGCCCAGAGAACCGGCCCTCTCTCTCGGCCTTGCCCTGCCTGCTGGCTGGCCACCTGAGCTGCTGGAACCCTGCCGTGTTTCCTCAGACTTTGGGTCCACACAGTTTTGCAGCCACCAGCCTGTGATCTTCCTGCATTCTGCATCATTGCATGTGGCTGCATGAGTGTGAAGAGGGACGTATGGACAGTTGGAATGGCTTGGGATATTTTCTTGATACATAGTTACTTCTTGATATCAAGCTCTTTCTTAAACATATATGAGTATCACTGCATTTGTTTCTCTAGTCAACCCAGTGTAACACACTTGAGTTTATATTCTATAAGATAAACAAGCGGTCTGCATGAGCAATAAATTTACTCCTTTTCTATATTTCTATATTATAAAGATAACACCATTTTTCAAATGACCAACTTGGATAACTTGACATTTTTTTATTTATCTGCCTCTACCCAATACCAAGCCCAGGTGAACTTTAGGAACAGGGCGTGGAGTGAGGGAGGAAAGCTCATGAGCTTTGTATTGATGCCAGAGTGGTAGATGCCATGGCTCGGTCACCTTCCAGCCTCCTTCTGTGAGCTGTGTCTGAACTATTTCCATCCTTACCGGACTGATCCCACCCTTCCAGTTCTTTCTCCTTTTACTGAAGTGAAGAGCAAGTGGGGTACTAGCTGTGCTCTTTTCAACTGTAAGCATTATCACGACCTTTCCGGTGACCGCCAAGGAACTTCCCAGGGTTGCTTTCTCTGAGACCTTACGTCTGGACTGCCTCATGCCAGGTTTCCTTCTGTAGATGGGAATATGTACCCTTTCTGTATTGTACTCATTGCCTTGTACTGTAAAATATTGGTCATGAGTTTGTCCCTTCCCTGAACTCCTTAGGGGCAGGAATCATGATTTATTCGTGTGTGTGTGTGTTCCCTTCATGCCCTCAGCACCAGTCCAGCATACTGGTTAGCACATGAGGCGATGCCAGTCCATGTCAACCATGCGTGCATTTGCCTGATGCCTTGGCACTGCTGTTCCTCTGCAGGCATTGGCCTTCCTTACTGCTGCACCTGTTGAATCCGTCCTAGCCAACTGCTATCTTTAATACCTTGCTACTTACAGTGCTGTCTTGGGACCAGTTGTATCCGTGTCCCCTGGGAGCTGTTTGATGCAAGTGAAGAACTTTGGGAAGGAGTCCATGATGCTGTTGATGTCTTCTTTTCCGGAATACAGGTGCTCGCAACTGGACTCAGTGGTCTCTACTCCTCCCTGCCCACAAAGCTCGAAGAAAAAGGCGAGGAATGGCACTGCCTGCTGAAAGACGACTGGCTCCTCCTCCCGCCTCTCGTCCAGTTCCTGAACTCCCTGGAGTTTTGTAACGCAGTTATACAGGTACCAGAGCTCAGAGTTGGTTAGGAGGCACCGGAAACATACGCATTGCAGATGATTCACTAGACTAAGCCTTCCTTTGAAACAACCTTAATGGACTATTTCGGCTTTCTCCTCCCCTTACAGTCTCAGAAACCCACAAGGGTAGTTCTGCCCTGTCCTGTAGGGTCACGGTGAGTCGGCATCGACTCGGTGGCGGCCGTGAGTTTGGTTCTGGCTTTTAAGAAGACGGAATGCCCTTGGGAAAGTGAGAATGTCCGTTTGTAAGTTTCTAGGAAGTTTTAATGGACAGGAAAAGTAGTGAATTGTCTTTATGTTTTTTATAAAAAACTGTTCATTCTATTTTTTGTTAATTCTATTTTGATTATCCACTTAACTATCAAAAATAAGTTCAATGTCTGTGACTCATTAAGTAGATATTTTTAGTCTTCCAAGTACTCTAGTTTATACCACTTTTATTTCAAGGTCTTTGTAGTCTACAAAGGAAAACACTTTATTTTGCTTAATGGTGCATACTACATAAAGAATACTGTTATCCCAATTGAATTTAGAAGAAGTTAAGCATCTTCTTACCAACACAAATTAAATTTGCTTTGAAATTGGCCTACTTGGGTGGGGGTGGGGGTTGAGGTGGGGCAGAACTCCTGCTGAACTGCTCATATTTGGCTTCTTGATTAGATTTCTACCTTCACATTTCTTGTTACCATTTTCAATAAAATTTTATATATAGTAAGGCTGTGTAGTAGGTTTCCACGAAAAATTGTTTTATTTCTATGCAACATAAATATTACTTTAATTTTGGTCTTATTATGAAATCGAGTTTTCTTTATGGAGATCGCAGGGTGAAAAATGTTCATTGTAATCTTTTTATATCCCAAATAAAGAAATAGCTTCTGGAAGAAAATGCAAGTAAATTACTTTAGCTCCCATCTCATTTTTATTGCTAAGTCAAAGGAAGTTTTATTTATATATAAGATAAATGAATTACATTTTAAGTTATTTTTTTAATATTACAATCCATCAACATTTTCTTGCAGAAGTGTGCAGAAATAAAAAAAGCTGGAACTACTATTAGTTCCTCTCCAAATGTACACACAGAAAGAGATTATCAGTAATTTAAAGAGCTAGTCTCTTTTCCCTAGAAATTGCTTTTTACTTTATTGTTTGACTTTCCTTATTTAGTTAAGAAAGGGAAGCAGAGCAAATGGGCACAAGTAACAGCAGGGAAATTGTGTATTTCAGACTGTATTTTAAAACTGAATCCACATATTATTATTATTATTGGTTTGGGGGCATGATTTACAAAAGGTATTAAAGGGTTACCCATGCCAATTATATTTTGAAAAATGACTTGTAGGAAGTGTTGCAACCCTAATAATGTTTCTTGTTTCCGAGCAGTTTCTCTTCCTTATGAAACGCTTGCCTCGGTGCTTCCCCCCCTAAATAAATGACACCTGGAAGGTGTCTCTTCAACATGGGAACATTCTTTTTGCTGGCTAATACATTTTATTGTTTCTTTTGGTAGTTTTACATCTATACATTGTAAACCATTAGCCACCAATTGAGATGGAAGCTAGATAAACTTTTGGGCAAAATGATAATCTCCAGTTTATTAATTTAAATTTATGAATCCTTTTACATGTTCCGGAGTTCCCTGGTGCTGGCATGGTGGAGCACTTGGCCACCAACTGAAGGTCGGCAAGCCCACCAGTGGCCCCACAGGAGGAAAAGCCAGGGAGTCCGCTCCAAGAAGTGGGCGCGGTCAAGAACATCCTACTGGGCAGTTCTGATCTTCCTAAAGGGTGGCAATGAGCCAAGAACAGACACAGTCCGATTGTTTCTTTTATCAAGTGGAAACTTTAAAACGACCAGTGTGTAAAAGTGTGGAAGTCAAACTTCTGCTAATTTTAGCCAAGCAAAGAGAAGCATGCTAACCAGCCATCTGGGGTAAAAATGACAGGCAGTTTGAAGTCTGAATTATTCTGCGAGCATTGACTCTCTGGCCAAAGCTTGGGCTTCCTTTCTAAATTCAGAGTGCTACAGACGCGCGACTTCGAGAAGACCTAAAGATTGAACGGTTCCCCTCTTTCATGATCTACCCATGTCTCTCTCAGGTGGCTCATCCTTTGATTCGCAATCAGCTTGTCAATTACATTTACAATGGATTCTTGGTGCCCGTCTTGGCTCCTGCCCTGCATAAGGTCAGTGATTAAGTGAATGGTCACCTCCTGCCTGTGTGTTCTCCAGTAATGGGGAAGGTGAAGAAATGGAGATGACTTGGTACAGGTGAATTTCCTTCTCATCCCATCCCATTTCCTTCCATCCCATACCCTAGCAATACCAAACAATATCCATAAGTAAAGGATGTTGGGATCTGTTTGAAGCCATAAACTACAGCATTGTGAATGTCAAGTAAGAGAGCTAAGCTAGGATTGGCAAATAGATTGTGAGTCCTATGTCTACATTGGCTCATGGCTAATGGCTGCTCTCTGTGCAGTTGCCCTCTGAAGCCAAAGTTGGCATGAAGAGTTGCAAGGTCTACTATGTGGGCATGGTGAGGGGCAATGATAGTACAAGTGTCATGGGTTTGTCATTTTTTTTAATAGAAGCTTTTTGTTGTTTTTTAATTGCAAGACTTTTGTGACGGCAAAAAATAAAGTGAAACTAGGTTCAGGTCCTACTGAAGTTTTCTGGTCTCATTATTGCCACTCTGAATTCCTATGACACTCCTTTTATGGAATTATTCAACAGATATCTTTTGCTTTGTGGGCTGTAGAGGCACTAGTACACGTAGAATTCTTATTTTTAGGAGGTGTTTCTTCACTTAAAAAGAGAGATGTATAGTATACGGTTCAAAGAATCTTCGTTTGTCAAGTTATTAGAATCACCAGTTCTAATAGGGAGAGAAATAAAAATGTTTTGATGCAGTGTCCACCTTTATACATGCTGAAGTTCAGTTTCCATGGGCTTTCACTTTATAGACTCCAAGGATGCCTGATTACAGCAATGGGGAAGCCATACATGCTGCTAAGTTTCTAGGTTCAGGCCTTAGATGTTCTTCTCTGACCGTTTAGGGTCACTTTGACAATAGTGCCCTCATTTTAAAAAATCAACAGGTGCTTGGTCCACCTAGGATTTTTGTATTGTGTCTAATTTCAAGAATTACAGTAGGAAAAGAGGTGTAAACATCAAAGTATTGAGATTCCCAGGACGTTTTCAGAGGCCAAGTCTCAGAAATGACATCTCCCTTAGAAATTAGGGGGCCTATTTACAGAAAACACAGACTTGTGCTTGTCTTTGTATGCGGGTTGTCCTCTTGTTACCATCTTGGTGTTCTGAGGTGCGGTGGGGTGTCCCACCCTGAGGGCCTTAAGGTGCCCTGGTGGCCCAGTAAGTCAATGAGCACTGAGCTGCTCACCATCAGTTCTGTGCTTCGAACCCACAGGCACTCTGCTGGAGCCAGATGAAGAGGCCTACTTCCAGAAGGTCTGCATTTTGGAGAACGAGGAGCTGTTCTCCTCTGTCCCTAGGGCTGCCCTGAGCTGGGAGGGCCTTGAAGGCGGGGATAAGCCTGTGTGCGGAGGGCTCTTTTCCTCGGCGGGAGGCAGCAGGACTACTGAGATTCTTCGGCAGTAATTTTCCATACATAGTCTCACGCATTTAGATGTTCTTCCTCATTTAGTCTCATCTTTTCCCTCATGGACCTAAGTAACATAAAGTAATTTCCCATATCATTGCTATACTAATGGTCATTATTCTAATTGCTCTTTGTTCAGGATATTTTATATTATTTTCATCAATATGCCATCATTTACAAATATTAATGATAACTGCCCGCTGCCGTGGAGTTGATCCCGCTGACTCCTGGCCCCCTGCTATGGGGTTCCTGAGGCTGTCAGGGAGCCGTGCAGCTATGGAGCCCCGGTCCAGGATGGAGTACTGCCACTCTTAAATCATTAAATGTGCAATTACCCTTTTATAAAAAGAGTGGGTGTAACAAAAAGTAATTTGATCCATTTCTTTCTTAAACATTTTTTTTTAAATTGTGGGTTCCGTTCAAGGACTTCCACTCATGTTGTTTCCTGACAGTTGTTGCAATTCCCTCAGTGCAATAGCCCTCTCCGCCCCCTCCTCCACCTCCCACCCCACCCCGCCATCTCCATTTTCCCCTGTACCTTACTGCCGTCAGAGTACTGCTCTTTCGGTCTCCTATGGACGCTCACAAGACTTTTTGCTCCCTTTATAGGTCTGTCTCTAGGCCACAAGGTCTTCTGAGGGGTGGTTCCGTTCCCGACGGGAGGGTGCGTGTGGGCTCAGTCAGGACCTATCGGGACAGGACACCGAGTTGGGAGGGTTCTGACTTTTGTGCTACGCTCTGTCCAGGACTTGCTGTTCTGAGCCCTTGCAGGGTACTGGTCACCTGCATCACCTGGGTCTTCTGGTCTCCGACGTGGAAGCTGTGGTTCTCAGCGTTGTTTCCTTGAGTGTGTGTTTTTCTTCACTCCTCTTTGCTCCATCTGGGAAAAGCCCAGTGACTGTATCCTCGCTGGTCCCCCATAAGCCCTTAAAGTCCCAGTAGCTGTAGGAACTAGAATGTTGTTCTTGTGGACTGTGTTATGCCACTTGATCTCCACTTGATGCCAGCTCATGACAATTGATGTCCAAGACTCTGCTTCTCAACCCCACGATCAGTGTCTCATTCTCTCAAGGTGTTGGGCCGCGCCCCCCCCCCTGCACTGTATGCTGAACTATGTGCATGGATATACTTGCAGCGCATATATGCAAATACACCTGTATATGCAGACATATCTGTAGAAATATCCTGTGCCAAACCTGTGTACACACCTTGGCGTAGTTCTCTTCTCTTTTCCATACCTGTTCAGCTTGCATGCCTCTCTGTTCCGCTGGCAGATGTTTGCTGTTGTTACTGCGGGATTGTGTACGTGATAGTCCATATACTTACTGCACCTCCTGGTGTCTGTCTCTCCAATGGTAGGTGAGCTTCTGGGGCTAGCCCACCCTTGCTGGTTCGCTGCCCTCTCTTCCGTGCGGAGTGCCACACCATACACTTAGGAGGTTGGAAGGACAGTACACAAAGGCAAGCCTGTTGGTCTCAGTGTGAGAGGAGTCTCCTCACTGGGGATGTTCCCAGGGAGTTGTTCAGAGAGCTAATAGCCAACACTTCATATAGCACATTACATGGATTGACAAATATGATTTCCAGTTGTGCCCATAATTACAATGCCACATTAAAATACTGTAACATCATTACATGTTCATTGGGGGGGAAAAAACCAGTCATTACCAGATCTGTAAAATACAGAGGGAAAGTTACTACCAGTATATTGAATTTGCATTTCTGACCCATAATTAAAGTTCGACTTTTTAACCAGGAAGCCTGGTGGTGTAAGTGGGCTACAAATCGAGCTGCTAACTAACTAACTATAAGGTCAGCTGTTCAAACCCACCAGTCACTCAGCAGGAGAAAGATGAGGCTTTCTGATCCTGTAAAGATTTCCAGCCTTAGAACTCCAAGGGGGCAATTGTACTCTGTTGTGTGATTCAGAATTGACTCCGTGGCAGGCAGTTTGGTTTCTCCGTTGATTACCTGGCAGACCATTTATCACAAGGGCTATTTAATGTCGGGGGCAAAGACTGAATCCCCACCCCCACCCTACTGTTCTCCCTGCTTGCTATCTTAAAATATATTTATATAAATATAGAGAGAGACCGTTTGTTTTTAGAAAGGGAATAGGGGAGGGAGGAAGGGCCACGGCTCCCACAGAGGTTGACGGAGGAAGAAGCCCTTTGTCTTGTAGCAGATGCAGCACCCAGAGACAGATGAGCGAAGCAGTCCAGGCTAGGGTGTTTCTTGGGTGCCCGGCCTCCGGTCCTTTGATATGGGAGGGGCTCCTCAAAGACTGGCTCCAACCGCTCTGCCTCCCCCACAGCCCTTCCTGGACAGATGAGCCTCACAGAGCTTCAGAAATAAATTCCCCGTGTGTGCTCACTCAGCCCCTCATTGTGCATGTCCTTTTGGTCATCTCCCATCAATGTAGGCAGTTTACAAACGCGAACTCATCCTCGCTGTCGATCCATACCCACAAACATTTCCACGGCATTCCTTAGCCAGAGACCAAGTGATTGCAAAGAATTATGGGCAAAATCTAAAAGTTTGCGAGTGAGAGCTTGACACGTGAAGGTTGACTCCACCTTTCCTCTCCCTCCACCGGTGTCTATTACAGTCCCGCCTTGGCTGGCTGTTCGGCTGGGCTCTCTTCACTCCCGGGCGGGGGAGGTGGGGGGCATGGCCAGTGTCCGTGCACAGGCAGACCTGCCTCCGCTCGGGGGCTGCAGAGTTTTCTTCACGACACACAGGACCCCAGTCCCTCGTCCACAATTCAGAAATGCAGAATGCTCTGAAACCTCTTCGTTATTCACGTGGCGGCAAACCGTGGCCCGACCTGCCTCAAGGCTGCTTATGAGCCCTATTGATCCCACTAGCCCACTTGTTGGTGTTTGCGTGGCTTTGTGAGAGACAGCAGTGTGTTCTATTAGAGCAGTGGTTCTCGACTGTCCTCATGCTGTGACCCTTTCATACAGTTCCTCATGTGGTGACCCCCCCCCCCAGTCCCTCGTCCACAATTCAGAAATGCAGAATGCTCTGAAACCTCTTCGTTATTCACGTGGCGGCAAACCGTGGCCCGACCTGTCTCAAGGCTGCTTATGAGCCCTATTGATCCCACTAGCCCACTTGTTGGTGTTTGTGTGGCTTTGTGAGAGACAGCAGTGTGTTCTATTAGAGCAGTGATTCTCGACTGTCCTCATGCCGTGACCCTTTCATATGTTCCTCATGTTGTGGTGACCCCTCCCCCCCAACCATAACATTATTTTTGTTGCCACTTCATAACTGACATTTTGCTACTGTGATGTATTGGGCGACTCCTGTGAAAGGGTCATTCGACTCCCAAAGGGGTCGTGACCCACAGGTTGAGAACCGCTGTGTTAGAGGGAGCTGGCTGAGACCTGCAAAGGAGGGGGGCTTCCAAAAGTCTGTGGGAAATTTTTATTGTGTATTCATTCCATTTTCCCCTGAACTGTTTATTTTTTACATGTGTTTGATACAGAGCTTACTCACGTTCAAGGGTCAGGGACTTGGAGAATTTATGGCCGTGGTTATCACCCACAAGTGGTCGCGGTTACCATAGCTACTACCCCTACCGCTGGGCCTGAATGTATGTCAAGGAGACCAGAGAGGGAGAAGGGGGGAAGGCCATGCTTCATGTTCCTCCTTCGCCCACTCTCCTGAACACTCCACTGGGCGGATTCCTGTGGAAACCAGCCATGGGCAGGAGCACCTGGGCAGAGTGGAAAGGGTGGAGAGTGGATCTCCACTCTCCTGTGGTTCTCAGCTTTCTTCATGCCCTGACCCTTTAATACTGCTCCTCATGTGGTGACCCCGTATGTGGGCGTATCTTCATGTGGGCGGGCCCTCCTGGAGATGGATGGAGAAGTGGTGTCTCGGTTCCTAAGACCATCGGAAATATGGTCTTAGGCGACCCCTGTGAAAGGGTCATTTGACCCCCAAAGGGGTCACGACCCCCAGGTTGAGAACTGCTGATCTAGAGGGACAGTGGTAGCCACCTGGCACACTTAGTTATTGGTCTCAGAACCTTTAGAGTATTAACTAGTTAGCAGGTAAAGATGTCACCTGAGGAGGAGAGTATTTAGATTTAGTGCTTTAGCAAATTGCAATTTCAAAATTTCTGGAAACACTGTGGATGTCTACTGTATAGTTGATTGGTAGCTGCCTAATTCTGCGTACCAGGGGGCTTCAGAAAGTTTGTGGGAAAATGCCACTCCTCCTCCATCCCACAAAACACATGCAATGATTTCGACTGCAGGAAAGCCAAATCAGTGAACGTGTAAGCATCTCAGCGCTGGCACGGCTGCTCCAGCACCCAGGGCTGCTTCAGGGATGTCTTGTAGTAAGTGAACCTTACCAGCTGAAGCAGGGACCTGGCTAAAGCAGCTGCACCCTGGTCCGACCATCACAGAGTAAGAGACCTAAGAACTCGAAAGGCGAGGCTCACCGAGCCATTTATCCTTCCGCCCTTCAATTAACCACACCTGTGCTTATCGGCCAGGTTGGCACAATAAACTACCTCATTACTGGTGATCGGAATGAAAAAGTTTGAAACAAAGAGGAAGAATTAATATTTGGAATAGAAGGCTAAGATGATAGAAAAACCATCAAATTTGAAAATCACATAATAGAATTTTATAAGACCAATGATTTCTTCCTACCATTTTCCAACAACATACATGTGGATCTCACTCGATGGAATTCAAAGGCATCACATTAACCTCATTTTCTGGAAGAGATGGTGGGGAGCTTAATACCATCGATCAAACCAAGGCCATACATAGCCCCTCCAACAGGGAAAGGAGGAGACATTCTCCTCCTGTGAAGGTTTGCAGGCTCAGCGCCTCACAGGGCAAATCTGTCCTGCCCTACAGGGCTGCTCAGCATTGGCTTGATGGCAGTGGAAGTGATGCCGCAAAAGAGATCAGATGATCAGGTATTAAATTGTAACCCAACTCCCTCTGCCACAGTTGAGTTCACAGTGTCCTCTGTCTGAGAGCAAGGCCAGTCACTTCCCCGGACGATAGTCAGAGGGGACTGACCAGACGGAAACGATAGTCAGAGGGGACTGACCAGACGGAGGCTCAGTCCATGTGTGGACCCTGCATGTGGGTTTGGGGCTTCCACTGTCATCCATGACCTTCTCCACACTAGTGAGTCATGGGAGTTTTTTCTACTCAGCTGGCCTAGAAGCCTTGAGTTTTCTTGACTCTCTTTTGTTACTCTCCCCTCATAAAGTACCAATATTTTTTTTCCATAAGATTTTAGAATCCTTTAAAAAGTATTTCCTTATTCACCCAACAGGGTCAGTTTAGGCTTTTGTCTCCAAACACTTCACACATTAGTGTTTGCTAATGGGCCTTCCTTTCCTCACCCAAGAGCTGCCGTGCCACCGCAGTTGAAGATTTTAGCTGCCACTCAGAAAGGCTAGTGGTTGGGAAGCTGCGGCAGACAGCTTTTGTAAAGAGTTACAGCCCTGCACCGCAGAGGGGGCCGGAGTTCTGCTCTCCTACAGGCTGGCTGTGCCTTGGAATTGACTCCACAGCAACTGTGTCAGTGGTTGCGCCTGGAGCTCCTTCCTGCCTTTAGGTCTGGTCTGATATTGGACCTGACCTCTGGTCTTGTCCCCCTGCCTCTATACCAGTGCCCTTGGGAAGCTCTGTATCTGCTATTCTCAAAGGAGGCTCCAGGGAGTCCCGGGTTTCTCTGTGAACTCACAGGGGCATGGCGAGATCTTTTCAATGGATGAGGACAATGCAGCACTATCTGTCGGACACCATGTAAACTACTACTTCACCGTGGTTCACAGTCCCAACCTTAAATCCCATACACCCCACTCATTGTACAAAGCTCAGTGACGGGTGTGCACTGCTAAAAGCAAGTACCACCTGAAAACCAGGTGGAACAAGAAATGAGCGCGTCCGCGTCCCATCTGATTCTGTTGTCCGAGTGACCAACAGATGCTTAGGACTACGTATTTAACTGTTTGAACTTAATAAATGGAATTGGCGGATATGTCTTCTGTCTTTGGAATGCTGTGGAAAAAGTGCTGGCACATTGATAACGCCATGGACAGAAAGAGTGTGTGACCCTTGGGTCTACGTTGTATACTTCTTCATGCCTGTAGAGCAGGGCTTGGCAAACTGTGGTCAGTGAGCCAAGCCCAGCCTGTGGCTATGAGTTGGGTGGCCAACCACAAGGTCAGCAGTTCGATACCAGCAGCCACTCAGCAGGAGAAAGACAAGGCTTTCTACCCATAAAGAATTACATTCTCAGAAGCCCCCAGGGGTAGTTTTTACTCTTGTTTTATTGGGTCACTATGAGTTGGAACTGACTCGATCAATGGCAGTGAGTTTTTCAGAAGAGTAAATAATCATTTTCATTTTTTCAAAGGTTAATAAAACTGGGAATACGCATCAAAGGTCATATGTATCCAGCAAAATATGTACTATTTCCTCTCTGCCCTTTTACAGAAAACGTTGACTGACCTCAGTTCTAGAGGGCAGCATGGCATTCTGTGCGTGCTTGGTGATCGGTACATGTTGGGGAGTGATTATCACAATAGGCGAAGCCCCCGGGTTGAAAGCATGGCCTAGTGAGAGGATTTTGTTTTCATTTTAAGGCAGTGTTAAGGCAGTGATCAGGCCGAGGAGCAGCAAGCAGCATGGCAGAGTGAAGCTGGCCAGTTGGCATTGCCACTGGCTTGGAAGAATGCCGCCCAACATGTTGTTTAGGGCGCTTGAGCTGGCAGGACCCCTGCATATGGTTGGCAATCGCAGGTGAAGGTGGTTTCAGCTCCTGCCTTGGCTCTCGCAGAACGGCTAGAAAGGGGGAACAGGCAGGGTATGTGGAAGGAAAGGGTCGTGCGATCCGAACTGTGGGCTCAGACACATGATTGCTGGTGGTGCCTTGTGGACTGTGGCAGTAGTCTGCCTTGTGAGTTATTTTGCTTCCCTTAATTTGCGATGGTTGGGAAATTAAGGCAAAAGTTTGGGGTTATGTGGGGTGGGTAGAGGGAAACCTTGTGGGGCACATGCTGAAAGGCGGGGAGGGAGGGAAGGGAAACGAATTAGGCACCAATCTTCTGCAGGCAGCTCACAGGCATTTGCAGACATGACTGTGACCCCAGAGAACGCCTGTGCCTTTGGTTTTTGCAGAGAGCAGCCAGCTGTGTTTCAGCAGCAATTTATTCCGTACAAATGCACTTGGAACACCAGAAGCACAACATCTACCAGGAAAACGGCTTTCTCTCCCCAGCTCAGATGTGCTAAAAGCATGCTCGCGCAATATACATGGGCAGAATAATTTCTGCCGTTCCTTTAAAGACGTGTGTGTGCTGGGTTCATATAAGCCATCTGAAGCCCATTTGTTTTACAATCCTGTCTTTCAGCCTCACGCATACATATTCATGATCTGCCTCCTATACGCTCAATAATTCATAGCTTATTGATTTAGGTTGATGGATGGAAGTTTTGGGGGACCTAGAGCAGAAAGATGGAAATTTCGAGGGGCTGGGAACAGCTACACTTTGCTGAGGACATGGTGGTAGGGGGCTGTGACTCCATTCCTTGGGCTCTCGCTGGTGAGGCAAGTTTTGGACTTTAATGTCCAGCAGAATGATTGACGGGAGGATTTTTAAGCGAGTTAGTTACCATCTTCCAGTTATCACCAGGATTAAATATTAATGAGCTATCATTGGGTGCTGTGTTGACAGAGGGAGTACACCTCCCCCCTTATACTATGTGTTCAGTCCCCTGTCAGTTCCCAGTGAGAAGTTCAAGAGCAGCCTGCTACTTCACCATTCTCCGCCCTCTCTTCGCTCCAGCCTTCCTCCTGGGTCTCCAAGTCCAAGGGCTTCCAGGGCCGGAAGAACGTAGACAATCCACCCTCTCCCTCATTCCCACGGCCAACACACTGCTGTGCCTTCAAGGGCCAAGTGTGTCCGCCATGTTCCTGTTTACTCTGCTGTCACCCTCACCAGCGGCTGTTCAAAAGCACCTGGGGTTTTACATCTCATTGCCACCAATTCTAGGGAGCTTCATTCTTTCATCTGTTCCTTTTGGTGGAAAAAATTAGGGAGAAAAAGAGTCAAGTGCATAGATGTGGGAAGTTATCTGTTTCTCACGTGTGCTGGTTCTGTGCTCAAACCTTTTGTAAGTTGCCTTGAGTTCTGGAGCCCAATGATGGCGTCTGGCTTCGGTGAACTTTACTGAATGATACAGAGGAATACTATCTTGGTATCTGTATTTCAAGGAGCCCTGGTGGCGCATTGGCTAGGCATTGAGCTACTAACTGTCAGGTCGGTGGTTCAAAACCACCAGATGCTCTTCAGGAGCGACAGTCTCGGAAACACCGAGGAGCAGGTCTCCCCTGACCTACAGGGACTCTGGGTCGGCACTGACACGGTGGCGATGCATTCTTTTTAATTTTGAGAGATCCATAGTTCACATTTCTACTTATGCATTTCAATCATTTGTTTTTAAGACCCATCTATGCATTATTGACCCATGGTTTTTTGGTGTGCACCACCCCCACTCCCCCAATCACTGTGTGGTTTTTGCCAACGACTTTTTCCTCACCCTGTAATCCTACTGAGCTGTAATTATTCTCATGGACCTTGGTTCTTAGCACACCTTGTCAAATCAAACCCAAAAAACCAAACCCACTGCCACCAATCAACGCCAGCTCATAGCTACCATATAGGTCAGAGTAGAACTGTCCCCTGTGCGTTTCCGAGACTAACTCTTTACAGGGGCAGAAAGCCCCATCGTTCTCCCAAGGAGCCACTGGTGGTTTTGAACTACTTATGTTGCAGTTGGCAGCCTAATGCGTAACTGGCTCCTTATCAAATGAGTTCCTTACGATGATTGTGATAGGTAGGTTTATTGTGCCAACCTGGCCAATAACACATGTGGGATTAATAAGGTTGCAGTTGAATTGAAGGGCAAAGAGATAAGTGGCTCGGCAAACCTCACCTTTCTGTCTCTTGCTCTCTGATGATTGGGCCAGTGTGGGGCTGGCTGCCTTAGCTTGTTCTCTGCTTCAACTTACGAGCTACACGCTCCCTGTGGGACACTCAACCTGTGGACTGTGTCGCTATAGTTTGAGGTTCCTTTGAGACCTGTTTCACCCCACTGCTGGTGTGTACCTCACTTGAACTGGGGACTGTCAGACCCTGACTGACTGTTGGTGACCTGCCCTGCTGTTTGCTGCCAGTGGCCAGACTGCCTGCATTGCTCTACAGAAGACTCAGCTTTCTGCTTCCCTCACTTGGACCCAGCAGCCCTCGTGAGTTGAAGGACTGCCAGTATATATATAAAATTTATATATTTTTTAGGACTGCCAGTATTTTAACTGTCTCGTGGAAGTAAGTTGAACTGAGCCCTCTGTACTGCTCTGTGGACTAATTAGTTGTTTATTTCTTCATGTTGTGTATATATATATCTATAATCCTAAGTGTCCTGGTTTTGTTTTTCTAGAGAACCCTGCCTAACACAATGATTATTGCCCCCACTGTGCTGAAGCTTGCCAGTGGGCCTGCCTTGGCCTTCAGTTTGCTTGTCTGGTGTTGAGGGAACCCCAGGATGTTGTCGAAAAATGAGGTCTCCTGCCAGGACCTGCTGCTGTTGCCTCCACAGCCTGGCAGGCAGGCAGGCTCCATTGACTGTGGGGCAACGGGTATTCCTTGTGCTGGATGCTGGAGCGCAGCAAGAACACAGGATGGTTCCTGCCACGGTCAGGCCTGTGTTGTGTTGAGTTCTTTGTCTGATGCTGGCGATCCAGTTGTGGCTGAGGGAGAGAAAGTGGAGGAGACTGGCTCAGCTGGGGTGGATGTGGTGGGACCCAGGAAATGCTCTGACTCCGCATTTACCTAGGAAGATACTGAGGAAGCAGAGAGGCCAGGTGTAAGGAGCAGTAATCGTCATTGAGCCAGATAATTAAAAGGCCCGGTCCTGTCGTGGGCCTGCAGCTATGTAACACGAGCTTCAGTAGCACTATTAAACTCGGACTGAAAACTCTTATTAAACAGGCCAGCTCTAGACAGCCTAAATTAATAATTGCTCTGTCCAGTGAGAGCCCGCTATTAAACAGACCGCAATGATTTCAGTGAGAACTGTAAGGGGCTCTGGCTTGGAAATACTTGATTTAGTAATTGAAAACTAAGAGTTAGTGTTCACCGTGGAATGCATTCAATTAATGCATTATATTCAGTGACTGCAACTTTGGGAAGCAGTCGAGCTTCGCAGTTTAAAACATGAGCTTTAGCGTTGGAGACTGTGTTTGAGTTCTGGCTCCCTGCTACTTAACTAGCAATGTGACTATGAACAAGTCGCCTCATTTTACATATGGGATGTATAGGCTAATAATATCTACCTCATTGGGTTCTTATGAAGAAGAAATGAGATCATGCATTTAGAATACTCATCCATGCCCCTGGTACTTGATACTAAATAAGTGCCCCCTACTATTATTATCAATCTAACCAGCTGAATGTCTAGAATGACATTTCTGAGACCACCTTTGCATGACGCTGTATGTTACTGGCCAGGTAATTTTATGCCGGATACAGTAATGCAGTATTTGCATTTTCAATAATCTGATTCCTGTCCCACATTCCACTTGGCTAGGACTTCAGAGAATGCGGACCTTTGGACGTTCTTCGCCATATTCCCCTCAGCGTGAGAGGAAGGTGGTATCAGCTCAGGTTGCTCATAGGTTATTTTCCTATTTAGGAATTGTCCCAGTCCTCAAAGCCAGGAGCTTTGAAAACTCAAACTCCAGCGTCATTGCGATACTGACTTCACAGGTTGGGCCGAGGCTCAGGAATCTGTGCTTCAGGTAGCACCCAGCAGTTCCAAGGGCCACACTTGGGGAAATCTTGGCCCCTGTCCTCCCACTGGGCCCCTTGCTCCTTAAGCTGTTTCACTGGTTTATGAATCCAAAGACACAGCTTCCAGGCTTCCATGTGATCTGAGGTATCTTAACCCTTTGGGGACCTAGTTTTGTCAAATGCCGTACTCACCACCCTGTCAACCTCCTAGGAATGTGGTGAGCATCAAACAACAAGATAGCCAAGAGCACTTTGGGATGCTGTAAACCCTTTCCAAATGAGCAGGACAATACAATGGGGAGAAGGTGTGCCCGGCCTCTCTACAAAGCTCTTTCAGTCCTCCATGCTGGACCAACAGACCTCAACACAGGTCAGAGCAGTATCTGAAGACTTGTAGCAAGAAGAGAGTCTTGGGCTCCTAAGAACGGGCCCCAGGGGTGGGCTGAGGGTTTGACTTAGAGACGTCTCTCCCCGTATTGGTTTCCTAGAGCAGCTGTCCACAAACCCCACAAAATTAGGTCAACTTCTAAGAGCATACATTCGTCGTCTCTCAATGTGGGAGCTAGGAAGTATTCTGGACTTAGCATGTTGGCGGGATCACATTCTCTTGGAAGATTCTAAGAGACGGCCCTTAATTGTCTTGCCAGCTTCTGGTAGCTTCTGACACTTTCCAGCCTTTTTTGACTTATCGCTGCATCTTTATAAGGCTGTCTCTTACCTGTGTGTCTCTTTCCCTCTTATAAGGACTCCACAGATGGGCTTAGTACTAGCCCTACTCCCGGGTGACCCTATTAACCAAAAACATCTTCAAAGACCCTGTTTCCAAACAAGGTCACACGTACAGGTGCATCACAGGGCTGGAAGTTGAGCATTTCTTATGGGAGGACACAGTTCAATGCACAGCACATCCACTAGTCAGGGTGCTGGACAGGTGTCATGGTTTCTTACTGGGAAATCATCTCTGCTCACAAGACGTGATCCGTGATGCCAGTGTGATTCAGTGTCCTTCCAATGAACACTTTATCAGTCTGGGACTGGCGGTGCTCACTGGCATATTATGCATGTTACAATTTATTAGTTTTAAAAAATCATAGTTCTCCCACTGATTGGGTCCCACCAGATGCATTATTGCTACGAGCAGAAAGGAAAATAAGAACTTGCTGTAATCTTAGGTAACAATACTGGCAGGATTGCAAGGTTTTCTTCAGTTGACTCTAACCATTATTACTTTTTCCCCTTCCAATATTCTAGGTTAGTCAGTGGAAGGGTAATAATGCAC
>NW_022109768.1:5842959-5847778 GCF_000313985.2 Echinops telfairi | reverse complement strand
GGGGGGGTGGGGAAACCAGGTTGCCGGAGAGTTTACCAGCCAGGACCCTTGTCAGCCAAGAGGGCTCAGTCCAGGGACACATGTATACCTGAGGGTTTACTCGCCCAGGAACACCCACCCACCAAGGGATAAGTTGGGTGTGGGCAGTCTGGATGCCCATTGGGGAGTTGAGTCAAGTATGCCCTGAGATGGCAGTTTGCTCTGGGAGGAAGAAGGGTTAGGTTTCTTTCTTTCCCAATGCCCTCTACCACTCCCACTGTCTCTGGACTTTAGAGGGGGCTTGGATCACTTAGCTGTTGGGTTGATCTCTGGATTGCTTGCTCCCCACTCTCCTTTCCCTGGTTCTTAGAGAGAGT
Source organism: Echinops telfairi (assembly GCF_000313985.2). Lineage (NCBI taxonomy): Eukaryota > Metazoa > Chordata > Mammalia > Afrosoricida > Tenrecidae > Echinops > Echinops telfairi. The sequence continues at coordinate 5,847,422 of NW_022109768.1, read as the reverse complement.
CTCGATCTCCATGTGACCACTCAGCCATCTTGATCCAGAAGACTCTGATAATCTTCCTCTTTAACCCCTGACCTTCTACTTTACCAAGCAGGATGCCCAGGGACTGGTCTCTCTGGATGACATGCCCAAGGAACGTGTGACGAAGTCTTTCCATCCTTGCTTCTGTGGAGTATTCTGGCGATACTTCTAACAGATTGGTTTGTTCTTTTGGTATTTCATGGTTCTTTCTTTGCCAGAACTATAAATGAAATGCATTGGTTTTTCTTCAGTTGTAAGGAAGACATTGAATGTCCAACTTTCACATGCATGCGAGGTTATTGAATATACTGAGGCTTGGCTCAGGCACGTCTTACTTCTCAAAGTAACATCCTTGATTTTCAGCACTTTAAACAGGTCTTATGTGGAAGATTTACCCAAAGCATTACATCATTTCATCTCTTTAACTGTTGCTTCCATGAGCACTGATTGTGGATCCAAGTAAGACAAAATCCTTGACAACTTGGATCTTTTCTCTATTTATCATGAAGTTACCTGTTGATCCAGTTGTAAGGAATTTTTATTGTCTTTACATTGAGTTGTAATCCATACTGAAGGCTGCAATCCTTGATCTTCATCAGCAAACACTTCAAGTCCTCTTCACTTTTCAGCAAGCAGAGTTGTGTCATCGCAGGTTGTTAATAAGCCTTCCTCCAATCCTAATGCCACATTCTTCTTCATATAAGCTAACTTCTCTGATGATTTGCTTGGCATACAGATTGAATAAGGATGGTGAGAGGTTACAACCCTGTAGCACACCTTTTCTTGCTTTAAAGCATGCAGTGTTCACTTGTTCTATTCCCACCACTGCCTCTTGATCCATGCCCGTGCACATACAACGAAGAGGGAGTTCTGGAAGCCCCACTGTTCTCAAGGCTGTACTTGGATTGTGATGACTCACACCGTTAAGGAGGCTAGAAGTTCAAATGTAGGGTACCAGCTCAAGAGTTGACTGTGAAGCAAGGTGCTTGCCCCTTTTTAGCATCTCTGGGCCAGTCATCCCTTGGAGATCTCTTGTGTCTTGGCATCAGTCTTTGCTTGGGTTGAGGAGGTTCTGAATCTAAGGACTCCGTACCCAAAGGATGCTCTGTGCTCCAAGCTTTTGTTACTGGTTGTCAGAGGCCCCTCTCTCCGCTTGCTTGTTTCATCTCTTTTATATCTCAAAAGAGATTGACTGAAGCAGCAGCCTAATTCTGTAGATTGAAACTTGCATCATTAATATAACTGCCTTTAACCTTGCCTCGTTAACATGGAGGTTACGTTTTATATCATATAAGATAATTGCATCAGCTCACTAAATAGAGGATGATTATCTAATACTGAGAACCATGGCCTCGCCAAGTTGACACACATTGTACACACATACGCATATGTATGTACTATATACATACATAGTGTCCTCATCTAGGATGGGTTCCTCCTGGTAACATTCTCAATCTAGACCCCTACCACCATTGTAGCTATTCACCTGGGGCTTGGTCAATGGCTATCGGTTCCTGAACTATTTATTAGGTTCCGTAGTCTGATGCAACCACTCACGGAGTGAAGGGAAAGGGCTATCTTTAATGGATCTAAAGGAAGAAAGAATTTTTTTTTAAGATGAGGTCTAAGAGGGGTCTTGGCCTAGAGCTTTCATGCCCCTAAGGGGTGTTGACTATTCCTCTCTCCAATGAGCCTCTATCTTCCAAGAACTTTGTTGGCATCACCATGCAGCCTCTGAGGTATAGTCCACATTGGGGGGAGATTGTCCTTCACTCATTGCCTTCTGGTGTGGGATGGCTCTCAGGAACCATGGGCCAAGTTGGCTATTGCAAACGGGTCCACACACGGTGGATGGTTTGTTTCTTCAACTATCTTATCCTAATTTCTTTCATCTTACAGTGTCCAGACCAGGTAAGGCCTCCTTTTGAAAATCTTCCATGATCAAAGCAGGCATATGCAATTGCTGTTTATTTCCTTGGAATTTGTTAGAAATCATTCATGTGGCACTTGAAGGTTACTTTGTATGATTAATATGGGTTTAATATGTCTCCCCCCCTTCACCAGGTGGTAGCCACCATATGAGCAGGCATCATTCATTCAATGTTACTTATTCATTGGACAAGTATTATAGTAGCGTTATTTATCACACTACCTTGTACACAATGGACGCTATCGTGCGTCTTGAACAAATAAGCAAATCTGTGAACATAGACATGGTGACTAGGTATGCGTATTTGCTTCCTAGCAAATGCAAGGACGTGAAGGGAGAAAGCTAAGGAGAGGCTGAATAGAACAGATGGCATGCAAGCAGATCGTCTTTGGCCAAATGTTGACATTCTAATTCAGGGGTGGGGTGGCTTTTTTCTGCAATGGACCATTTGGGTATTTACAATGTAATTCATGGGCCATACAAATAATAAACTTAAAAATTAGCCTGCTCTAGTTGGCCAAATATTTAACTCACTCCTAATGTGAGGGCAGACATCATCTTAGTCTTTGGCCGCGTTGTCAGAAGAGACCAGTCCTTGGAGAAGGACAATGGAAAAGCAGCGAAAAAGAGGAAGACTCAGTGAGATGGATTGACACAGGGGCTGCAACAAGGAGCTCAAGCCTGGGAATAATTGTGAGGATGGCGCAGGACCAGGCAGTACTTTGCTCTCTTGTGCACAGGGTTGCTATGACTTGGAATTGACTCAATGGCACCCAGCAGCAGCAATGTGATGGCTGGAACTGATTCTCTGTGGTGGAATGTGTGATGTAGCTGGTGTTGATGTTTTCACTGGCTGTTGTACCTCACCCTTAGGTGGTATGGAGTATGAGAGGCAAAATATCTGAAGAAAGGGGCTTTAGGGCCCCTAGAGATAGCTGTTGGTGAAGGTGAGACAACTCTTAATTGTTGTGAAAATCTAGATCTGAGACAGCATTTCTGGAAAATAAAAAGGGTGATATTTTAGAGAAAAAAGCAGGAGAAACATAAAACAAAAATCATTGCTGAAGACTTGGCAATGCTCCAAGATCCATGTTTGGAATGTGCTCTGGACTTGTGAATAAGTTGTTCAAGGTAGGTAGGCAAACTCTTTTGTTTTGGGTTTCAAGTGCCTACGAAGAATCAAGTTAAAAGTATACCTATTCCTCACGTACTGACATAATTCTTAACATAGACCAGGCCATTATGTGAAAATACCTCATGAAATTCGTTTATTGGGTTTGAGGGTTTAGGATCATAATCTCGTGGGACAACTTGGTCAATTGGCATAACACAGTTCATGAAGTTCATTTTCTACATCTATTCTGAAGTCTTAATAGCTTTCAAGTGGCCATCAAAGATACGACTATTGGCGTCTACTCATCTGGACAAAAGAGATGGAAACCAAAGACTCAAAAAAAGCTGGAATTTAGGACTAAAAACCTGCGTGAGAAATGGCCTTACCTACCTTGAAACCAGACGCACTAGATGGTGCCCAGCTCCCAATGTAAAACAACTCAAATCCTTTAGAAAAAGTCAGCTGTTCCAGGAAGTTAAAAAAAAGGTTTGGAAATTGATTGCGGTAGCAATTGTACAATACTGGTTGAGGCGACTGAACATGGAATGATATATATGGATATATGTATCAACTCCAAATTAACAGTAAATGTGTGTGTGTGTGTGTGTGTGTGTGTGTGTGTGTGTGTGTATATATATATATAAAGGTTAGACATACTAAACAGAGAGACTGGAAGAACACCTGGGACTATTGCTCTGGGGCATCTTTTCAACTTAGAACTCAAACCACTCCCGAAGGTCACCTTTCATATCGACTCAATGACAGATTGGCTCATAAAGGAAATATTATCACATGATAATACTGTGTTCCTTTACATAAATCAATGAAGTTGAATGCTAACATGTATCCTAAACCAAAGATAAGAAGGTAAGGACAGGGTAGGGGTACGGAAGGCTAGAGTAACAGAATCAGAACAAATGATGGGCACAGAAAGACTGCTGGCACATTATGAAAACGATCCCCAATGCCATGGAACAGAGACATGGGCATTATTATTTGAGAACCTACTTTGTTTTGAACCATTCACTCCAAACAGTGTATCATTGTTGGTGTGTCTTAAACGAACTACCTGACTTACCAGTCCAGTTCTTGCTTTGAGAATAGCAATCTGTCAGAATTTAGAAGTTTAGAAAGTTGAAGTCCGTTAGATGACAGTGGAAGAGGTATGTGTGGAGCCAAAGATAACTCACTGCCATTGTGTCAGTTCTGACTCGTAGTGACCCTGTAGGACAAAGTAAAACTGCCCCTTTGGTTTTTTTTTCCAAGGCCGTTTGTCTTTATTGGAGCACAATGATTCATCTTTCTCCTGATGAGCAGCTGGTGGTTTCGAACTGCTGACCTTGTGGTTAGCAGGTCAACATATCACCCACTACATCAAGATAAGGGACTCTCATTTGTTTC
>NW_022109768.1:5837999-5842538 GCF_000313985.2 Echinops telfairi | reverse complement strand
GGCTCCCAGAACTGATTACTGTTAGTAGTTGGGTCAAATCTGGGTCTCACGGCTTCAGTATCCTGCTCCTTCCAATACTCTCCTCTGCAGGCAACCCAAGCTCCATGATCCCTTCCATGACATAAATTTAAATCTTGAGCTCCCAATGTAGTAATTTAGAAAAACCCGCCACTCATTATTCTTTAAATTGCAAAATCCGAAGATTTCTTACACAGTCAATCCTCTTTCCTCAAGGTTCCTGGTGCAATGCACGAGATTCTTGGTTTGCATCTTGAATCTGTCTTTTGACTCTGGCTTCCATAAGGGTACATCTGCTTGAAAGGGGTTTGCATCTTGAATCTGTCTTTTGACTCTGGCTTCCATAAGGGTACGCCTGCTTGAAAGGAGAGGTTGCGCCATCTAGTGGACCTAAGAAGATGCTCTCAGGTTTACTTTTTTGGTGGCCCTACTTTAAGAAGGAAAATGGAAAATACTTTCACTCAAATTATCTGTAGATTCTCACACGGGACCCTTTGTTCTTGTCATAAGAGCGGGGTTACCCACACGGAATGATGGTAGGGTCACATTGTACTTTACGGTGCTAAAAATAAGGCACGTAATTGACCATGCTGCTGCTGCTTTTTAATGGTGGAAGGGAGTAAAGGAGTGGGTAATAGATCAGCCTCGGCTTTTTTCAACCAGTGTTCAAATTCTTTTACTCATTAACTCAAAACATTAGCTCCTCTGTAATGGGCCCTTCCATCATGGTTGGGTGTTAGTCAGTCTCAACTATTATTCCTGGAAACTCCTCTGGTGCTCATTTGGGCAATTAACTTATTCAAGAATGTGCAGTATCCCACCACCCAATTGGATACATTAAGGTTCTAGAAGCTTCTAAATTTCTTCTTTATTTTCTTTCAATAGAAATGTTAAATCCCTTCACAAACTCTGCAAAATGTTTGTCTCGTGGCAGGTGGTAGAAGCTGGCACCCAAGGTGTTGGGTGTCTTGGTGATTTGAGTAAGTAGCGTGGGCAGGGAGACCTCATCGCTCACTCAAATGCCCGTGGTTCCTGGAGTTTAGTCTCCTTTGGAAAGAATGTCATCAGTCATACTCGTAGTCATAAAATCTCACCGCTCGCTCCCCACTCCGCCGTTTCTTTGTCTGCATTAGCTGAATTGATAGACATAATGGATGGTCTTCATGGTCATGAGGCTTATGATAGTGGTTTTCACACTGGTGCACATCTCATCCCGCCACCAGGGCTGGCTTGGCCCAGCATCTAGAGATTCTGGTTAAACTAGATGGCCTAGGGCATGAGCATGGGTATGGTTTAGAAGCTCTTAAGCGATTTCAAGGTAGACCCAGGGTTGAGAGACTGGTGTATGATGTTGTGGAAAAGGTGGATCATTGTATTTCAAATCAAATCAAATGTGTTTTACTCTATAACCCGTATTCTCCTTGGGTGGAGGGAGAAGGCAGTGCACTGCACTGTACAGTGTAAAGTTATCATTGAGTTTAACTGGCTCCAGTCCTACATCTCTAGGAGCTGGTGGTGAGAATTTGTCTCCATGAATGATCTGAGGAATGAGCACTTCCAGGGAGAGTCAGGAGCAATGAGGGCCAGAAGTGAATGCTTTTGTGAGTGGCATTTTAATGTATTATTATGATTTTCCTCATCTAAGGGCATTAATTCTCTATTGTTGGCCCTTGTCCCAGGCACAGTAGGAAAATTGGTGTCTCTCTTAAAGCACCTTGTTTCTCTTGTTGGTTAATGCGGAATTTCACCTCTCCCTCCGGCTTCCAGGAGAAAGGTGCTCAGAGGTTGCTTCCGAGAAGGTGTTTTCTGGAGTAATGTCCTGACTTGTCACCGGGAACAACTTCCTTTTGACACATTCTTGAGAGTACTGGGGTACAAGTCATTTCTAGGGCCACGGGGCTTTGGCCATCCAGAAAGCACGATGTCACTGGGAAGCCGAGAAGGGGAGATGACAGGCGAGGGAGTGAAAAAACCACAACTGCTGCACAATACACCTGTGTGTCACCATACTTTTACCTTGCTGCCACTTGTGTCATTTGCCACAAGCTGGCCATAGGTAACGTGCTGTCCCAGTTCTTGGCTGCTTCTCAGTATAGACTACACATCCTTTGTGTGAATCAGCATGAATTGAAAGTGTGTACTGAGGGACCTGTGATGTTTCAGGAAGGTTAGTGCCCTTGGATTGAGGTTAAGAAAAAGAATGGACATGGGTGTGGCCTGCAGTGCGGGGGATTATTGAAAGTAGTGGTTCTAGCCTTGGTCTTGAACTCCCATGAAATGACTTTTCCCTGGTGGGGTTGGTGCAGAGAAGGTGGGGGGAGACACTGATAGGATTCAGTTGTGAGTGGTCAGTAACAGGACTAATTGTGATTGTCAACTTGTTGTGTATAAAATGAACTGAGAAGCAGGAAAGGACGGAGCACCTGATGGCACTTAGGTCTAGCTTTGCAGACCAGCAAGCGAGAAGAGTCAAGAGTGGAGCGTACATTTTGGATCCCAAGATTCCTGCCAAGTAAACTTCTTTCAAAAGAGACAACTTTGACCCCTGAGGAGCAGAGGCAGAACCAAGAGCCAGGGCGTGAGTCGGTGGTGGGCTTCTCAGCCCACAGAGCAAGTAAAACTGAATGCCTTTGGGCAGGAGGCTGGCTTGTGGAGTGGGGTGCCTCCATGCACTTAATTGGGGGAGCTGGGTTTGCTGATTTGTGGAGCTAGAGCCAAGTGCCTTCAGACGCTTCTTCTAATCTGAATTCTGACAAGTTGGGAAATAAGGAAAATGAGTAAGCAGATGAAAGATGAACATAGTACCTTTATTATCAGTGATACGGATACTAGAAATTAGGGCTTTTTGTACCCGTGGGCAAGATTTTCTAAATCAGAGTTGGATGGACTTGTCCAGGGGCAGCACTGGACTATCACACACACTTTTGAGGCTTGCCCATGTGGAACTTGTGCCATGTTGAGGCAGGGAAGGTATACTTTCTGTTCTCAGAAGAATGGAGCAATGTGAGCCCCAAATTTATCAAAATGACAATGTACTCTTCCTCCCCAGGGGAAGAGTGACTGAGAGAAGCAGGGAGGAGCCCGAGATACTCTGCTAGGGCATCCTTCCTGTGAGAGGAGGCATTAGGTTTGGGGACTTCTGTTTCCTCTAACAGAATTATAAATAACAAACCTAGAAAACAAGCTAATTAGGAAGTCATAATGTATCTTTAAAGGAGTCTGGTGGCACAGCAGTTAAAGCAAGGCTTCTAACCAACAGGTGGCCAGTTTGAACCCCCTCGCCAGCTGCTAGTGGGAGAAAGGGATGACAGTTTGCTTCTACAGATATTTGGTGGTGGTGGTAGGTACCATCGAGCCAGTTCTGACTCATCATGACCCTGTGTAAAACAGAATGAAACACTGCCCGGTCCTGCACCATCCTCCCAATTGTTCTTATGCCACAGCCCATTGATAACAGCCACGGTGGCCATCATCTTGCTGAGGGCCTTCCTCTTTTTCTCTGTCCTTCCACTTTACCAAACGTGATGTCCTTCTCCAGGGACCAATTTCTCCTGACGATACGTCCAAAGTATGTCTTGCCATCCTTGCCTCTAAGGAGCACCCTGGCCTTACTTCTTCCAAGACAGACTGGTTTGCCCTTTTACCAGTCTGTGGTGCTTTCTGTATTCTTCTCCAGCACCACGATTCAAATGTATCGAGTTTTCTTAGGTCTTCCTTATTCAATGTCCAACCTTCACATGCAGATGAGGCATGGCTTGCGTCAGACACACCATAGTCCTCAAAGAAACATCCTTGCTTTTCGAAACTCTGAGTTCTTGTGCATCAGATTTACCTAAGGCAACATGTGTTTTGATCTCTTGCCTGCTGTATGCATGAGCATTGATTGTGGATCCAAGCAAGACAAAATCCTTGACAACTTAAACCTTTTCTCCTTTTATCATGATGTTACCTACTGGTCCAGCTGTGAGGATTTGGGTCTTCTTTACTGTAAGTTGTAATCCATACTGAAGGCTACAATCCCTGATCTTCATCAGCAAATGCTTCAACTCCTCTTCACTTTCAACAAGCAAGGTTGAGTCATCGGCATATCACCAATCCTGATGCCACATTCTTCTTCATTTAAGCCAGCTTCTCTGATGATTTGCTCGGCACACAGATTGAATAAGTATGGTGAGAGGATACACCCTGACTCGGACGTTTCCTGATTTTAAATCCCGCAGTATTCCCTTGGTCTGTTTGCACAACTGCCTCTTGATCCATGCACAAGCTCTACAATATCTATAAATATCATGTATATGTGTATAAATAACCTAAGTATATAAGTTCTGCAGTGTCTGTAAAAATTACCACCTGGCAAACCCTGTGGGGCAATTCTCCTTTGTCCTATGAAGCCACTAGGTCAGAAGTAAATAATTTATAATAGGTAGATCAAATTCATACTTAAAAAAACAATCAGTTTAAATGTCACTCCCAAACCCATGAACTTAGAATGGCTCTTTTCGTTGCAGAAGGTATTCTAGA
>NW_022109768.1:5827291-5837568 GCF_000313985.2 Echinops telfairi | reverse complement strand
TTCCAGGTCCCTCCTGATACATCCATACCCATTCATAAAGTCCCTGTACAAACCTCCTTTGGGTTAAAGCCTTGTACTCAAACACAGACTCCTGTTTCTCATCTCTGTAGGCTCGTGAGCTGGCAGCAGCGGTTGTTACGTGCCTTCCGCTTGGTTCCTATGTACACAGAATGAAACACGGCTCAGTCCCCTGCCATCCTCACGGGATGTGTGAGCTCAGTGCAGCCACCGTGACGGTCTTGGTGAAGACCTTCATCTTTTTCACCGCCCACCAACTTTGCAAATCTGGCCGGGAAGAAGTGTGGCCAGAGTGATCCTTAGAGGCAAGGAGGGTGAGAGTTTGTATTAAGTACTTTGGACGTGTTGTCAGGAGAGACCAGCCCCTGGAGAAGGCTATCATGTTTGCTGAAGTAGCGGGGCAGTGGAAAATAAGTCCCTGGAGATGGATTGACACCCTGACTTCAACAATAGGCTCAGGCCTATTCCACAAGCATTGTGGAAATGGTGCAGGGTCAGGAAGTCTTTCATTCTGTTGGGCATAAGGTTGCTATGGGTTGGAACCCACTCACTGGCATCTGACAACAACAACTACTACTACTTTACCGAGTAGGACGTCCTTCTCCAGGGACTGGTCTTGCTATCATTTCCTCTTAAGGAGTCTTCTGCCATATTTCTTCCAAGTCAGATTTGTGTATTCTTTTGGCAGGCCATGGTGCTTTCACTAGTCCTCACCAGCACCATAATTCAGATGCAACATTGTTCCTCAGTCTTCCTTATACAGTGTCCAACTTTCACACGCATATGAGTCCAAGGAAAATACCATGTATTGGGTCAGACAAAACGAAGTCCTCAAAGCAACATCGCTGATTTTCAATACTCTGAAGAATTCTTGTGTAGCAGATTTACCTAATGCGATGCATCATTTGATCTCTTGACTGCTGCTTCCATGAGCATTAGTTGTGGATCCAAGGAAAATGAAATCCTTGACAACTTCAATTTTTTCTCAGTTTATCATGATGCTACCAAGTGGTCCAGTTGTGAGGATTTGGATCTTGTTTGCATTGAGTTGTAATCCATCCACACCAAAGGCTGCAGTCCTTATTCTTCCTCAGCAAGTGCTTCAAGTCCTCCTCACTTTCAGCAAGCAAGGTTGTGTTATCTGCATACTGCAGGTTGTTAATAAGCTTTCCTGAGCTGGAATTGGTATTATTAAGTTTAGCACTTGTTTCATCATGTGCGTTTAATCATCCAGCTGGCTTAATAAGTATCTTAAGGGACAGCTGTTAGTACATTATACACATGAAAAAAGCCCTCCATAGATATGCAGTTGGTCAAACATGAATCAAATGGAAGTGGCTAACACCCTTAACACTTCATTAAAGTAGGATGATGTGTTGGTTCTTCTGCATAATAAAATTACCATGGCACAGAGCTGAAATTAGCTCTTGGTGTCATGTCACTTACACAGAATCAAAGATTCGGGGTTTTTTTAGAGTTCAGAAGGTAGAACATCTAATTCAACACCAATCATTTTACAGTCGAGAACGCTAAAACTCATGATTTGAAAAGAAATATTCAAAGTCTGTGAACTTAGTATTTCTGAGAAGAAAAAGAAAACATGAAATGGATGATCTTTTCCATTCTTTAATGTTAGATTATCCACAGACAGTTTCTGGGGTAGTTTTATATTTGCATTAGAGGGTTTTCTAAGTGTTCCAAAGTGCTCTTATCTTTCAGTACCTCACTTGATGTTCCCCCCAGAACCTGCGGAGGAGGGCACTTTCATCAGATCTTGTTGTTCACCCTCCTTGCTGACAAATGAAAGTGTGTATGATAGATTATGCCACTGCCAGGTCAGAGGCACCAGGCTCTTTTCTTTTCGTTTAAAAATCATTTTATTGGGGGCTCATACAACTCATCACAATCCATACGTGCATCCATTGTGTCAAGCACATTTGTACATTTGTTACCATCATCATTCTCAAAACATTTGCTTTCTACTTGAGCCCTTGGTATCAGCTCCTCATTTTTCCCTCCCTACCTCACGAACCCTTGATACTTTATAAATTATTATTATTTTTCATGTCTTACATTTTCCAGCGTCTCCCGTCATCCACTTTTCTGTTGTCCGTCCCACAAGGAAGGGGTTATCTGTAGATCCTTGTGATCGGTTCCCCCTTTCTACGCCACCTTCCCTCCACCCTCCTGGTGGTATCGCCACTCTCATCACTGGTCCTGAGGGGTTCATCTGCCTTGGATTCCCTGTGTTTCCAGTTCCTATATGTACCAGTGTACACTTGAAAACATTTTTCAAACTCATCTGTTTGGATGGCTGACAGCAACTCTTTTTTTCCTTCACCACTTCTATGTTGTCAAATCTCTGTCCTTTCATGTGCCTCTTCTTTAGCAGATAATAAAAAGAAGTCAGACAGAGCAAGGTCAGGTGAGTAAGGTGCATGGTGAAAGAGAGGCATGCTGTTTTTTGCCCAAAACTGCCACATGGAGATGGCTGTGTGAGCAGATGCATTGTCATGGTGGCAAAATCAGTCACCTGCCTGCCACAAATCAGGCCCTTTTTGTCTCACACTGCTACACAATCTTTTCAGAATTGCTAAATAGAAAGCTTGATTAACAATCTGACTTGGTGCAACAAACTCCAATGCACTAAGAGTTGTCAATCAGCGTGTCACCTTTCTAAATGAGAAAACCACTTGCACACCATAGCACTGTCCTTGTAAGCTGTGTTCAATATCAGAACAGTTTCTGTGGCATTTTTTCCAAACAGGAAACAAAAATTCACAGCTGCACACTGTTCTCTTAAATCAGCCATAACCAAAAAATGAAGTTAGAGCAAAACTGCTTTTATGAAAAAAATTCACTGTGACCAGAGAGAACCTTCCCAAGCCATGTCACTGGATACATAAACTCAGAACGAATTACTTGATGCTCGCCCGGCATAAAAAACATGTACTAGGAAAGCTCCACTCAGCGGAGCTTTTTCCATTTGGTGGGGATGGGATTGGGGGGGGACCCCGTTGTACTTCATTATGAATTTTGAAATGTTCCTTTTGATAATGAATGCGATGCCTTCCTTCTCATTCTTGACATAATAAGCCATATGATCATCGGATTAAAAATGTTCAGTACCAGTTCTTTTAGCTCACTAAAATGCCTAAGCCTTTTATCTGAATGTGTTCCATTTCTGTTTTGATGACTTCTAATTTTCCTAGGTGTATACGTTGTGTGTTCCACGTTCTGATGGCTAATGGGCGTTTCCAACCGTCTCTCGTCATCCCATCAGTAAACGAGGGTTCCGAAAGCTTTACTTCATCGGCCTCATTAAAGCCAACTGTGCTTTGAGGAGGCAGCTCTTCCCCAGTAGTATTTTAATCTTCCAACCTGAGGAGCTCCTCTCTCATTGCTGTGACCCACAATGTTCTCTTGATACAAGGCTTTAAAATACAGTAGGAAATTTCAGAGTGCATTTCACTTAGTAATGATAAATGTTATATATCATTATCAGATATATTCCTTGTTATAGGCGATGGGTAGAAAAAGGTTTGAAAAAACACCATTTTAATGTGTTGGGGAATTATTTGAGGGTTGGTCATAAGATTAGTCTTCACATTGCATTTTTGCTTTACCATGGGCCACAGATAGTAATTAGTTAAACTCCTTTTGGCATAAAACATGCGACAAATATATTTTGAATGCCCCATATACGCCAGGTACTTTCATAAGTACCAAGGAGGAGGTTTGTTTTGCAAAAAATTTACAAAGCAAATCTTATTATGTTTCAGAGGGTACACTCAGTTTGAATTAGGTTTAGCTATAAGGTAACAAGGCACACTTAGGTATAAAGGAAGCAGGGACACGTTAAAAATTAAGTATAAAATTAGGGTTTATTCCCCAGGAAGAAAGAGAACAAGTGAAGGCAGTGGCAGCATCTTTGTCGCTCTGGTTGGGAAGTGGTTAGTGTTGGAAAGGCCCAGGCTGGGCGGGACCACTGACAAGGCCATGGAGGCTGCTCACAACCTGAGCACACCCTGCCCAGGGAAGCCTAGGAGAGATGAAGTTCCCATTTCACCAATGGCACTGTGTGCCCTGGCGTGTCCTCTGTTCACCCACAGGAAAGGGCACCTTGTCTAATTGGCAGGAAGACACCTTCTATACTCCAGCCATACCATCTGCTTAACAAGTTGTGGGCTCAGGAGGCTACTCGGCCTAGAGGGTCCCTTTTTCTAAAGTGCAGAAATACTTGGCCTGCCTTTGGTTCAGAGGGTGGGTCCCCAATAGCTTAGAGGAGGACTTAACAGAATTTGACCCCACACATACCTGGTACTGCTCTTTCTCCTAGCACAAGCCTTCTCACTTAATTTTATGACTTTTAAACTTACAGAGGTTAAGTGAATGGATTGTGTTTTCAGTGTCTTATCAATATGGAGATAAAAAGCACCAGGATTGTGAATACACAAATCTCAATATGCACAGTACATGGTTAAAGCCAAAACTGCTCTTACCTGTCTAGTCTCATAGGAGCCCTCATGGTGTAGTGGCCTATATGTTGGGCTTCTAACTACAAGGTCAATAGTTTGAGTCCACCAGATACTTCACAGGAGAAAGATGAGGCTTTTTAAACCAGCCCAAGCAAATGGCAAATGAACTGTCGTAGGCCCTCTCATGCTGCCTCCCTTCTCCCAGCATGCACATGGAGCAAGCTTTTCAGTCTGAACCGATATACAGGCTCCGCACCGCCTCCTCATCTCTGACCTCTCCCCATCAGCTCAGGCCATTTCTCTCCCATTGGTGGGGAGAAAAATTAGGGCTATCGATTAAACTCATAATTACCTCTGATTTGAAATAGAAAATCAAATGTTCTTTTCTTGAAAAAACAAAAATAAGCGCACAGGGGAGATAGTGTTATGGTAAAGGACTAGGTTCTTAAACATCAGCATTATGAAAAGATAGGAAGGGTTCCATCCTCCGTCAACAAAAGGTACCTCACACAAAGTCCCACCGTATCTGAGGCACCAGGGGCTGCTCGCCTTGGAGACAAACGCAGAGGAGCCAGCGGGCGCCTCGCATGCTTTGTCTGCGCTCTTAGAAGACATCATTCCCATTTTATCCCCAATACACGCCCTGCATATCTCCCTTCAAGTATTCCAAGGAAAACCAGAAAGGAAGGTTAGTCTGTTTACTCTGCCATCCTGGTATAATTCTCTCTTGCCTGACACTGGTTTTCGCCAGTCCGGCTCTCCCCTCACTTTCCCAGCTGCCTTGCATTCTTGGTGAGGGGAGAACAGTTCCTACAGGATGCTTCTCTGTGATCTCCCACAGCCAGGAGCTGAGCAGTTTTACGGAGAAAAAAAGACCAGAATGACTAGAATTAATTGAGTTCATTCAGGTAGACATTTGTGTTTTCTCCAACCTTCCATCGTAGGGTTGGTCTGTCTCTCAATCTCTTTGGCAAAGAAACCAGGCGTAAACTCTGGCTTTTATCAGCAGAAGGGGCCTCTGGTACCACTGTGATGTCTAGGAAAATGGGACAATTTTATGCCTAAATAATAGATTTAACCCAGCGGACAGATTGAGTTGGAGATGGTGGGGGGCACAGATGGCACCATCTTGTAATTGTTCTCTGGGGCTTCATTTTAAAGAAGTTGCTGGTTGACACCGGCTCATGAATGATTTCTCCTCTGCTGTTGGCTTTACAAAGAAGCGCTGGTGGTGTCCTAAGTTAGGCATTAGGCTGCCAACCTCAAGGTCAGCAATTCTAAGCCACAGCCGCTCTGCAAGAGAAAGACCAGAATAGATAGACGGCAGCCTCGAAACCAATAGGGGCATTCTACCCTGTCCTGTTGGGTCGATATGTGTCAGAATTGACTTGCTGGTAGGGCGATCGTTGAGTTTAAAGCTGGCCTCTTTTGAATCCACTGTTGCCGTTGGGTGCTGTCAAGGTGGGCCGGGCGCATAGTGCCCCTCTGTGCAATAGCGTGAAACACTGCCTGGTCCTGCACCATGCTCACAATCGTTCTGATGCTTGGGCCCATTGTTGCAGCCACGGGGTCCATCCATGTCCTTGATGGCCTGCCTGTTTTTAGCTGCCCCTCCTCATTGCCAAGCACGATGATGCTCTTCTCTAGTGACTGGTAACTCCTGACAGCATGTCCAAAGTACGTGAGATACAGTCTCGCCATCCTTACCTCTAAGGAGAGCTCTGGCTGTACTTCTTCCAAGATCGAGTTCAATAGTTTACTCATTAAGACGAGGAAGTGCAGGGAATGGGAGCGTGAAGAAACACCCCACCCCACCCCCCATGGATCACCTTTCTAGGTTGCAGTGATTTGAGAGCATGGTGGGAATTGGGCACTGTATTGTCCATGAAATATTACTTATTATCTAACAAAAACTCCCTCTGCAGTACAGGTATTATCAAATGTATCTGACTACCTGACGAATGAAGGCCTCCTCACCATGCACTACGAAAACCAAGTGTTTCTATTCGTAAAAGGGATGCTGATTTGCATCTTTCTAGATGCCCCCTTGTCTGACCGTGCACCAGGTACCCAGGGCATTCACAATGAAAACCACTCACAGTCATTTCACAGTTAAGTTCACAATATTAAAGAATGGGTAAAGGTGCGGACAGAATGAGGCACACTGCATGGTTTAAAATCCAGAAAGGTGTGCATCAGGGTTGTATCCCCTCACCATACTTTTTCACTCTGGATGCTGACCAGATCTTTAGAGGAGCTGGATTGTGTGAAGAAGAACGTGGCATCAGGATTGGAAGAAGATGACACAACCTTGCTGGCTGAGAGTGAGGAGGACTTGAAGCATTTGCTGATGAAGATCAAGGATTGTAGCCTTCAGTATGGATTACAGCTCAATGTCAAGAAGACCCAAATCCTCACAGCTGGACCAGTAGGTAACATCATGATAAAAGGAGGAAAGGTTGAAGTTGTCAAGGATTTTGTCTTGCTTGGATCCACAATCAGTGCTCATGCAGACAGCAGGCAAGAGATCAAAACACGTGTTGCCTTAGGTAAATCTGATGCACAAGAACTCAGAGTTTCGAAGAACAAGGATGTTTCTTTGAGGATTCTGGTGCGTCTGACGCAAGCCGTGCCTCATCTGCATGTGAAGGTTGGACACTGAATAAGGAAGACCTAAGAAAACTCGATACATTTGAATCGTGGTGCTGGAGAAGAATACTGAAAGCACCACAGACCGGTAAAAGGGCAAACCAGTCTGTCTTGGAAGAAGTAAGGCCAGGGTGCTCCTTAGAGGCAAGGATGGCAAGACTTCATCTTGTGTACTTTGGACATACTGTCAGGAGAAATTGGTCCCTGGAGAAGGACATCACCTTTGGCAAAGTGGAAGGGCAAGGGAAAAGAGGAAGGCCTTCGGTGAGATAGATCGATACAGTGGCTACATCGGTGGGCTCAGCCACAGGAACCATTGTGAGGATGGCGCAGGACTGGGCAGTGCTTCCTTCTGTTGTGCACAGGGTCACTCTGGGTCAGAGCCCACTTGATGATACCTAAAAACAACCAAAAAATGCATTTAAAAAGCAGAGAAAGGGCTTGACTTAGCCTGGAGAAGAAAGTTTAATTTAGTGAATAGTATTTATTTCTTTTTCACTCGTTAGCACTTCTTACAGGAGGGCAGGGGGGGCACGGTGTCAATGACAGCAGATTGAGTCTCCCTCAACTAATACAAACGACTGCTGATTCCATAGATCAGGAGCTCTCAACTGAGCCGCGTGTTCACAGGAAGCTGTGCTGGCATTCCTGTCTGCGGGGACAGGAGCGTGTATTTTGAATGTGAATTTTGGGGAAGAAGCACCTGCCTCCCACCACGGAAGCTGAGGAGGCCTCAGGCCCCCTTTCCTGGCCTCTCTTGCAGCCATTGTATGGCCACATGACCTAGGCATGACCACTAAGTGACACCTGGGACCGAGGGACACCAAGACACACTTCTGGCAGCTCATTGAGGTGACAGGACCTAACCAAATATGGCTGTGATGGTTGGGGACAGCCACATCTTTGTTCTCAATGTGACCATCCATGCTCAGTCCTCATCCATGCTGTTCAACACTGTAAAGAGGTCTTGGGCAACAGGTGTGCTGTGCCCAGTACCATAGCTCTTTTGGTTATTTGACTGCTACTCCCATGGGTCCAAGCAAGAAGAAATATTTGACAACTTCAGCCTTTTCTTCCTTTGTCATGATGGTTGTCTATGGATCCAGATCTGAGAATTTTGGCTTTCCTTACACTGAGTTGCAATGTAGGCTGAAGGTGGCAGTCCCTGATCTCCACCATCAAGTGCTTCCACTCTTCCTTGCTTTTGGCAAGCCCAGGTCATGTCATCTGCATGTATCACCGCTTGTTAGTAAGCCTCCCCCTGTCCTGATGCTGTGTACTTCTCCATCTAGTCTAGCTGCGCCGAGTGTTTGCTCAGCACAAAGATCGCATGAATAGGGTGACAGTACAACCTTGATGCACCCCTTTCTGATTTTGAGTCGTGTCGTGTGTTCCCTTGTTCTGTTCTAAAGACTGTCTCTTGGCCCATGTACAAGTTCTTCATGAGCACAACCAATTTTCATCCTTCCTAATGTTATCTGTAATTGGTCATGGTCCCAACGGCCTTACTCAGCTCCTGAAAGTGCAGCATCCCAAACAGTTGGTGGTGCGCATGGCAGGCACACCTGCAAACTGAAAGCAAGCGAAGTAGTGCGATCAGGCAACCAAATCCCAAATTACAGAGGCGAACCTTGGAAGAATCAAAATCAAAATGAAAAACTTCCAAACTCGCTGCCATCGAGTTGATTCCAACTCCTCGGGACCCTAGAGGGCAGAGTGGGACTTCCTCTGTGGGTTTCCGAGACTGTCGCCCTTGATGGGAGGAGAAAGCCGCCTCTTTCTCGTGAGGAGCAGCTGGTAGTTTTGAACGCGGACCTTCCTGTGAGCACAGAACCAGAGCTTCCATTGCCACAGTTTCTGATTCAGCGTAGCTGGGCTAGGGGATCCAGGGGGGTCAAACTTGTTCCAAGCTTGTGGGCCAGCTGGAGGGCAGTGCCACCGCCTCCCAGAGTGTGCCCCGGGCTCACCGCAGCCCTGCTCCCCAACAGACCCAGTCTGCCTCCTGTTGGGTAGATGGAGAGATGTTCCCCACTTAGGACCTAGAACCCAAACTCCAAGCTCACTGCCAGGGAGTCAGTCCGGGTCACAGCAGCCCATAGGACAGGGTAGGACTGCCTCTGGGAGTTTCTGAGACTGTAACTCTTTATGAGAGTACAAAGACCTGTCTGTTTCCCACGGAGCGGACGGTGGTTTCAGACCATGCATCACCGCCTTTTACGACCAGGAAGGGGCCTGAAAAGTGATTTGCCCACTCTTTCACTTTCCCCTCAGAAGGGGCAAGTTTGCTACATTTAATTGTAACAGTTACTAACTACAGACGCAGTGAAGGAAATTTGGAAAAGGACAAAAACTAGTGTTTATTCTTAACGTCTTTTCTACAAAACATGTTGCCAAAGCCCAAATTCTAGCCATCATTTAAATTTCCTCCCGCCTCAAATGTTCTAGGGACAAATAGCCAGACTTACTGTAAGACTTTGGCTGTCACCTCCATTTATCTCCCTTGGCTGTACCTGGCGGCGGGGTGTCAGTGGCCTCGAGGCGGAGGACCAGAAGGGAGGCGTGAGGGTGCCGAGGAGGGCGGGAGGCTGACTCATCCGCTGCAGACCTTGAATAATTGATTGCTTTCTGTCCTGAATATATTTGGCTGCATCAGTCGGACTGCTCACAGAGAACCAGGTGTCTGCCTTCTATCTGTTCCTGAATGTTCTCCTTTGCACTTGTGTCCTTTGACGGACAGCAGTGGCTGGGAAGAGCCCACCGAGATGCTGTCCCATGCACAGCTGCTCCTCTCTGATGGCCAGGGTGGACTCTGCCTGTGTTCCTTGTAAAGACTCTCTCATCCCTGTTCCATGTGTGCCAGCCCCCCACCCCACCCCCATCTTCCCCACTGTTCAGCTGAATCGCCCTTTTGCCTAAGTCTGCAGTGGAGCCTCGGGCTGAGGGCTTGCAGACCACCCAGGTGACCCAGTATTTAAATCATTAAATCAAAGAAGGGTTGTGATTTTGAATCCAGAGAGGGTGCGGGAGTCACCTGACACCCCTGCCTGCCACCTGCCTGAGTGACAGAAGGTAGGATCTGCCTGTCTGTTGCAATGTGACTGGATCTCTCTCTCTCTCTCTCTCTCTCTCTCT
>NW_022109768.1:5817914-5827070 GCF_000313985.2 Echinops telfairi | reverse complement strand
TAGCAGGTAGGAAGATGTGTTTTTCAAGACACACATAAACCTGCCATTACAGGGAGGATTCTGGCACTAATTTAGATGCAAATGGAATTGCTGGACTAGAGCTGATTACAGAAAGGTCAGAATGTCTATATGCTCAATTTCACCCCTACACTATGTATTAAGTTAATGTGCTGCTACAATTGTGAACATGATGGCTGAGCTAGGTTCTAGCCTTCCCTTTTTTATAGAGTGTGACTTATAGAAGTGGAATGTGACACATGCTCTCATCTCCCCCTTTCCCACCCACCCCCTTTTAGAAAGAAAACAAACTCTGTACTTTGTCCATTTCTGATAAGCTGGAAATTTTCATGTAAAAAATGAATACGTACTTTTGGAGCTCATCCAAATGAAAACAAAAACATCAAAACTCACTGCCATCCACTTGATTCCAGCTCACAGTGATCCTTTAGGGCAGGGTAGGTTGCCCTGTGGGTTTCAGAGATCGTTGACACTTTTCCGGAGTCACAAGTCTCATCTTTCTTCCATGGAGCAGCTGGTGGTTTTGAACTGCTGACCTTGGGGTGGTTAGCAGTCCAACTCGTAACCATATGCCACAGGCTAAGATAAAAGAGAAGGTTGACTATAAATTCAGTTGACATCCTGTTCCGAGAAATGATCTCAGCTTCTTCCAGCCCAGATGATGCTGGAGAACAGAGACCTGGGTGAAAGGGTGGCAGAATTCTGTGATGCTCACCTTCCCAACATGATCACTGAAGACAATGGGTGCATCAGCAAATGTGGCGAAGAAAGCTGATGGTGCCCGGCTATCAAAAGATACAGTGTCTGGGGTCTTAAATGCTTGAAGGTAAACAAGCGGCCATCTAGCTCAGAAGCAACAAAGCCCAAATGGAAGAAGCACACCAGCCTGTGCGATCATGAGGTTTTGATGGGATCAGGGATCAGGCAGCAAAGACCCAGAACAAAAAAATCTTATCAATGTGAATGAGGGCAAGTGCAGAGTGGAAACCCAAAGCCCATCTGTAGACAATTGGACATCCCCTTACAGATGGGTCGCAAGGAAGAGACAAGCTAGTCAGGGTGCCATATAGCACTGATGAAACATACAATTTTCCTCTAGTTCTTTAATACTTCCTCCCCCCCACTATCATGACCCCAATTCTGCCTTACAAATCTGGCTAGACCAGAGCATGTACACAGGTACAGATAAGAGCTCTCGTCACATGGAGTCCAGGACAGATAAACCCCTCAGGACCAATAATGAGAGTAGCGATATGAGGAGGGGAAGGGACAGGTGGGGGGAAAGAAGGGGGATTGATCTCAAGGATCTACATATAACCCCCTCCCAGGAGGATGGACAACAGAAAAGTGGGTGAAGGGAGACATTGGTCAGTGTAAGACATGAAAAAATAATAGTAATTTATGAATTATCAGGGGTTCAGGGTGGAGGGTGGAGGAGGGAGGGGAAAAAATGAGGACCTGATACCAAGGGCTCAAGCAGAAAGCAAATGTTCTGAGAATGGTGAGGACAACAAATGTACAAATGTGCTTGACACAATGGATGTGTGTATGGATTGTGATGAGTTGCAAGAGCCCCCAATAAAATTTAAAAAAACAAGAAAGGGTGGCAGAAAACATTGTAAATTGGTTTGTTTATCTCAGTACTGATGTCATGTTTTTAATATTTTGACCAGAAACAGAGAAATCTATTTTATACACTTATGTATAAGCCAAACTGACTGCCATTGAGCCAGTTCTGACTCCTAGCATGCCTGTAGTACAGAACAGAATTGTCCCTGCGGGTTTCTAAGACAGCTCCTTGTGGGAATAAAAAGCCTCATCTTTCTTCTTTGGAACAAGTGTTGGCTTTGAATCGCTGACCTCACAGTTAGCAGCCCAAGGTATATAACTGGCTATAGCACCAGGGCTCCTCACCCATTATAAATATATGATTTTGTTGAACACATAGCAAGGCAATCTATTCTTAAATAATTTGAACAAAAATATATACAAAAGTGTTTCAAAATAACATTTACTATGACTCCTGCAGTATAGTCTGGTGTTTTCTATTTGAATCTGGTCTAGATTATTATTGAACCAACAAATGGATTTCTCTACCCATTAAACCCGATTCTGAGTCATAGTGACCCCATATAGGGTTCCTGAGACGGTAAATCCATAGGGGAACAGACAGCCTCTTTCTCCCTGAGAGCATCTGGGAGGTTTGAACCACTAACCTTGCAGTTATCAGTCTAATGCCGAACATACAGCACCGCTGGGCCTCCTTTCACTACCCATTTGTGAAGGACCCTTGAGACGGACTAGAGAGAACAGAGAATCACACGACGGAGTCAGGCTTCCCTTCCGAGAAGTAACACCTAAGCCTGTGCAGGAGCTATCTTCTCGATGGTCGAGGCTGTGGTGTATCTTGTCAGGGTAATTCTTTCTTCGTGGGAGCTACGTTTTTCTCAGGCTACTGCAGTCCACATGTAGTACACAACACCGACAAGCTGTTGTGATGCTTGTTAGGTGCTGGGGGCTTGGCTTTGACTCCTAGCACCCTGTGTACAATAGAGCCCAATACTGACGAGTCTTGCCATCCTCACAATTGTTGTGGGTGAGCCCATTGTTGTAGCCCCTGTGCCAATCCATGGGGTTGAGGCTCTTTTTTTTTTTCTTTTCCAGCTGAGCTTCTGCTTTTATCAAACAGGATTCCCTCCCAAGGACTGTTCTCCCGGAGAACTTCTCTCGCATCCTTGCTTCCCAGGAGTATTCTGGCTGTCTTTCCCCCAAGACAGAATTGCTTGTTCATCTGACAATTCAGTACCCTTAGCTGGCACCCGAATGCAAAGACCGCAGTTCTCCTTCAGTCTTCTGTACGCATTGTTCATCGCTTGCGCGCGCTCTCTCTCTCTCTCTCTCTCTCTCTCTCTCTCACACACACACACACACACACACACACACACACACACACACACACATACACGAAGTGATTGGCATGACACCGGTGAACTTTAATTCTTAAACTTTTTGGTGTGTGATATGTCAGTAAGGGAGAAGAGGCCCATTCACTATTTGTACGAGTCTATCTATGGAAATGGTTAGCTACCTGCAGTACCTTTAGAGACCAAAGAATGTAAATATTGTCCATAAGACAAGAGACTTCACTAAAATGAACAGTTGATTGACTTTTATAATAGACCGCTAACAGGAAGCTACTTTCTTATTTTGCTAATACTTCTCTAGGCTATTAAGTGGTATCTCTGTTTTGTATTCTGTAAGGTGGAATTCTTTTTCTCTGGTGGTTTATCATCCGGATTCAAGTGATCATACTTAGGCGCTGGTCTCATTCTTGTTCAGGAGGCTGCCTGTTTGAGGAGATTAGAGGCAGTTCCTGAGCAGTGAGATAATGGGGCAGGAAGAGATGATCTGCGATGAAAGGCTGCCAGGGGCTGTGATGATGCAGAGGCAGAGGGGAGAAAGGGAGTGGAAAGAACCAGATTGTCCTGGTTTGGGTATTAGTCGAAGGTGAGTGTGACCTCGATTTATAAAGAGTCTGCAACCTGATGTCTGATGGAACTGGGTTTTTAATATTTATAGCACGTTATGTAAATGCTGCCCCTCCAAGTGCCTTCTTAAAATCCTCAGCTTTATAAAGGACAGCTTTGATTTCTAAAGGAAGCAGAATTCTTTCATATACCCAGCCTGAGAGTAATAAACAAGAAATACTTAATGTCTTCCTTTCAGGCCCCAAAGCCAAGACTTGGATTCTGGAGAGGTTGTCTTGGTGCTTCTGAGAGGATTAAGGTCAGGTGTTGCACAGGGGCGGGCCTGGGGACTGATGCTACATTCCTTAGCTGCAGGAATTCTGCCTGATGCACTGAGTTAGCAGTGCTTGGAAAGGAAGTTGAAAACTCTGTTTTACAGAAGCGACACCCATAGCCCGTTTAGAATCAGTACTAATTTTTTTTTTCTCCTCAGTGATCATGATTGTTAGGGACTTAGACTTGGCTGAAGTCCTTTTGGATAACCAAATATAAACAACCAACCAAACAACCCAAACTCACTCCCATCGAGCCAATTTTGACTCACAGAGACCCTACAGCACAGGGTGAGACAGCCCCTGTGATTTCCGAGGCGCTAACTCTTTATGGGAGTAGAAAGCCTCTTTTTTTCTCCTTTGGAGCTACTGGTGGGTTGGAACTGCTGACCTTGAAGTTTGCAGCTAATGAATAACTCACTACTGCAGAAAGGACCTTGAGATGGTGGTAATGGAATGGACGTGAGCTGATGGAACTGCGTGCTTGGGGTTATTATAAATTGCTCCCCCTCTGGCTATAGTTGGTGATATCAGTTATTTTTAGGACTTTGTTAAATCATAATTTTTAAAAAGCCCCCATTCTTTGGGGCCTTTGAAACAGAGAGGATGGGGAAGACTGGAAAGTTACGTTCAGCTCTGGCAAACATGAATCTTTGGGTGGGGGTGGGGGTGGAGGCATGTCTGCTCGCTGCACTGGAGTAATAAAGATAGAAACTGCACGTGTCCCAAGGGGCCAGGTGGGAGCCCTGCACGTGGCACTAGAGAACACAAACACAAGGGCGGGAGCAGTTTGAGAAGTGCTCTTCTCAAGGGAGTGTGTGCCAAGGAGTCGAAGGTGACCTGCTTCTCTGTGCTCTGCAGGGGGCACAGGGAGCTCTGTCCATTTGGGCCCTGCAGAGGAGCCACGGCCTGGGATGTGAGGGCTCACGCCCTGGTCCCCCAGCGAACAGTAGGAGAGGGCAGGGCGTTTGCATCCTGGAGCTGGGCTCTGGCCACTCAGGGATACAGGCTCAGAAGTTTCCCAAGAGTGGGTTCAAATTCCTGAATTGGCATGCCTTATTTAGAATAAAGAAATCATACTAAACGGATGATGATATCATTCCCACTTGGACTCTTGGAGCCAAAATACAGCTTAGAAGCAAGACATGAGTTTATGTCAGCAGTCAATGTGGGCCACCCCAGGCCTGCCGGCATGTCCATGGCAGGTGTGGAGGTTGAGGTTCTAACCCCGTGTGTGGATTTTGAAAGCAGAAAATTATAAGGGGGAGAGGATAGGAGCCCCAAACCAGCAGCTTGATAACAGCGCCGTACAGCGGAGGCAGCACCCCAAAGGGGAGGGGCAAGGAAGATGAGAAAGTGAGACGGGAGAGATGGCCCCTCAGACCTCTGCCATGCTGGTCATGCCACCTCTCCAGGCCACTAGACTCATGGCAAGAGGGTCTAAGATTTCTGGGTGTGGCACTGGAGTCCGAAATGCTGAGCGCTTTCCTTGTTGGTTTTGACACATCCCGGTGTGAGCCTGTTCGTGGTGTGGGCTGTGCTGGAGGTGGTGAGGTGCCGTTGGGCTGAGCTGGACCGATAGCAACACCTCCCCGTCCTGCACCCGCCTCACAATTGTGCTTATGTCTGAGCCCGTGGCTGCAGCCACGGTGCCAGCCCATCTTCCTGCAGTCCTCTCTCTTCGTCACCGCTTTACCAAGCATGACGTCCTTCTCTAGGGCCTGGTCTCTCCTGACAATGGTAGAGCCGGCGAGAGCCCAGTCCTGATTGGCATTTGCCTGCAGGAGGCGAAGGATACCAGGGGAAGAGACCGCTTTCAGTTGGCAAGTAGTCCGGGTTCCTGTAGAAGCGGTCGGCTCTTGCTGCTGCTGCGGGTTGCCTCGGGGTTGATTCCGGCGCTGTGTGTGCACGTGGGACTCTCGAGGGTTTTTAAGGCGGTGCCCTCTCAGCCCATCTTCTGGGATACCTTGGGGTGGGCTCAAACCGCCAACATGACAGCGAGGCCTGGAGCCCTTAGCCGGTTTCATCACCTAGAGACTCCTCGTAAGTTTCATAGCACTCTATAGTCACCCTGTATGTGCATTCTTCCAGAATAGGCATTTGACTTGAAACTCTCCAATGACCGGCCTGGACGTCTGCAGCCCTGGCTGTCTGTCCCTCTCCTCTGGCATTGATTGTCTTATTGTTACTTTGTTTGTGGGATCACTGATATATAGGCCATCTTACCGATGGGTAAAAATGCATTGCGATGCTTCCAGCTCCTCGATTTGACCTGTCCCAGGACATGTCTACCGAATCACTCATAAGGAACAAGTTATACTGAGCTTCCTAATAATGAATCCTTTGTGAACCATGTAAATACTTTCTGTGAGCTTCTCTTCCTCTTACCTACCTTTTAAAGTTACACACTCCTATCTTTATGGTGTTTGAATAGCACTGCATGATTGACATGAAAGGATCGAGTGGCTAAAGTGTTTGACCTCCTTCAGGATGCTCTGCCCTGCGGTTACTGGGGCAGAGGGGGACGCGGGTGAGGTGCGGGGGAGGGGGAGTGAGCTCTGCTGGGTGTTCTCAGGGCAGGCTTGTTCATCCCTTGGTGGGGCTGGGAGTCACTGGGGGCCTGGACCACAGCCTCACAGGTGTGCTCACCTGTGCGCCTTCTGTTCCATCTTTGGCCGCAGGTGACGGTGGAGGAGGTCATGACCACCACTGCGTATCTGGATCTTTTCCTGCGTAGCGTCTCAGAGCCAGCACTCCTGGAGATCTTCCTGCGCTTCATTCTTTTGCACCAGCACGAGAACGTCCACATATTGGACACTCTCACGAGCCGAATCAACACTCCATTCCGGGTAAGGCGAGCCGAGCAGATGCCAGGAGTGTCTGGGTGAAGGAAATGATGCCTGTTCTCTCTCTCGTTCCCGTGATTTTTTTGAGAGTGGCCATTACCTTCCTTCTGTTCTGGAAAAGATGAACTATATCATGCAGCTAGCTCCCGGAGTCCCTCTGGCAGGGAGGTGGCACATACTGACCTTCATAGGACCTTTCCTTCCATGTGACCGGATTGGCACTTGCTTGGGTGAAAACCAGGAGCCTGATGGCTTAGTGGTTACACATTCAGCCTCTAATTGCAAGGTCGGCGTTTGAAATTATCAGCCAGCTCCGAGGGACAGAGCTGAAACTTTCTGCCCCTGTCAAGAGTGGCAGCCTCAGAAGCCCACAGGGGCAGTTCTGCCCAGTTCTGCAGGCTCGCTATGAGTCAGAACCGACCCTATGGCAGTACGTATATAGAACAGCGGTCAAAACGCGCAGACGACACCTGAGGAGTAAAGATGCAGAGAAACACCTGGACTCAGGTGCAGGGAAAGCCAAGGAAACAGAATGCCTCAAGTCTGGGTATCAGAGACCATTTTCCCACCTGCACGCAAATATACAATTCACCATTGTTGTTGGGATTGTGCACAGCAGCAAACACATCCATTCCACAACTCCTACGTGCACATTCAGTGACCTTGATTATGTAGTTTGAGTGTGTAACCATCACTTTTTATATTTACACATCATTTTACATATTACTTTTTATATTTATACATCATTTTACATATTACTTTTTGTATTTATCCATCATCATATTGCTTGAACTGAGGGTAACCACTGCCATTCTCCTTTTGTATTTCCCGCCCTGTGAGCATAAACTCATCGTCCCCTGAGCCCCCTATCTAACCATTTGAGTTGCTGTTGTCAATTTGGTACCCTGTAGATAGATTTTCAAAGAGCACAGTTCCCGAGGCAGACACCCTTCACTGGGGAGTGAACTAAACTGCTGTTTGGTTTTATGATAATTTCAGAGGGTATTTCTGGGGGGGGTCTATGTTTAAAGGTGATCTCAGGGCAGTCGTTTCAGGGGTGAATCAGCCTCCAAGGCTTCAGAAGGTGTTAGCCCCACAAGATTTTAAAAGTCTGTACCTTATTTCTCCCCCTTTGGATGAGGATTCTGCCATCAAATCATTGATCAGAATGTTCAGTTAGGGAGTCAGGCACCATCCAGTCCTCCTGGCCTCCTGACATTGCGGCGGCTGTTCGTGGAGGCAGTTAGCCAAGCATTCCATCGCTGCCTCCCACTCCCGACCCTCCCGTGCCCTCCGTTGCTCCAGGTGAATGGAGACCAATAATTGTGCCTTAGCTGGCTACTTGCCGTTTTTAAAGCCACAGGCACTACACAATGAGAGAGGGAAGTACAAAACACTTTATTTGGCCAATTAACTGAGATGTCCCAAGAAACCATGACCCTAACCCTCCAAACCAAGGAACCAGACCCCACGAGGCGCTTGGCTCCACGTAAGCAGTCTCAGCAATGACTTTTTCCCCCAGTAAGTGTTACAAATATATCTACCACACAACTTCTGCCCATTCAACTTTCTGTAGTTGCTACCACGCCTTAACAACAGTGCCACGAGGCCTGGTTGGTTGCAGATTTAAGCAGTCGTTCTGTAGCTCTATGCAGGGGGAGGGGGGCACAGATGGTTTGTGTCCTATCACTAACTCAGGAATTGGCAGTGAGAGCCACCCTGAAGCCACGGCAGAAAGTCCTGGTGACCTGCTCCCATAAAGATGACCCACAGAACACCCAGTGGAACCGTTCTCCTCTGTAACACACGGGCTTGCAGGGAATTGGCATTGACTCTGTGGAAATGGAGTCGGTTCCCCCCCCCTCCCTCTGTCCCACTTTAGTTTGGAGCACGATTCACTTTGAAAATTCTCTTATACTTTGCACCGCACTCCCCAAAGACTGGCTCGATTGAATTGCCATCATTGTTTCAAAAAGCAACATCAACCAATGAATGGATAGACAAAATGCGATAAATACATGCATTGGAATGCCATCCATCCATCAAGCAGATTGGAGTCCATATCTAATATGGATGAACCTTGGAAGACTCATGGTACATGAAAGAAGCCAGATGCAAAAAGGATCATATTGTCTGATCTCACTGATATGAAATGTCTAAAATAGGCACATTTTGAGGGACAGAAAGCCGGTTAGATATTACCGGCACCAGGACAGGGCAGGGAGAGTGGTGGGGAGCTATGGCTTAATGGATTGTGTGGGGCGATAGCACGTTGTGGAAACAGATAGTGGTGATGGTTGCACTCCATTGTAAGTGTGCTCACTGCCACTGTACTGCACACTTGACATTTTATGTGTATTCACCATCATAAAAAGCTTAACATAAAAAGCAAAGGAATAGTAAGTAGAACACTGCATTCTTGGGTTTGTAAGACATATAGCTGTAATGTATATGACAACACAAAGGTAGGGGAAGGAAAGTAGAGCCACACAG
>NW_022109768.1:5814562-5816269 GCF_000313985.2 Echinops telfairi | reverse complement strand
CTTTCTAATCAAATCCTATAGGGCTATGAGAGCCTGAATACATATTCTCTCTGCAGCACCGTGCTTTTTATCAAAATTGCCCAGAAATGAGGGTGTTTTATGTGGTGATTCTGATAGATACTTAGCATCTGTGGGAGGCAGAGCTCTCATCCAGTGTTTGAAACCGAACGTGTGCTTATCGCTTCCCAGCTCTGCGTGGTGTCCCTGGCATTGTTCCGAACGCTCATCGGCTTACACTGCGAAGATGTGATGTTACAGCTAGTGCTAAGGTGAGTTGGCATTTTGTTCCATTAAAACACACACACACACACACACACACACACCTCTGCTACTACTTTATTTTCCTTTGGTAATATAGGGTCGCTCTGAGTCAGAATCAGTGAGTATTAGGGTAATATGAGTTCAGAAGGGGGAACATACCTCTATGGAAAAAAATCATAAAGAACGTGAATTTAATTTTCCACATTGTTTCCCAAGGTTAATTTTAGTATTACTAATAAAAGTTTTAGGAGGCCATCTGTGTTATATGACAAAGGTGGCCCTGGAAACAGCAGGTGGAGCATTTGGGGATGTTCCCGAGTGTGTGAGAGCTCTTCTGGTCCCTGATAGTATGTCTTTGTCCCGAGGAGAGTGCAGCTGCTAGGAGACCTGTGCTATTGAAAACAACTTTTCTGAATATGCAGCACTGTTGATCTGTAATTTTTAACTGCTGCTGTGTGCTCTGTCTGACCTGCATGTCAGTCAATTGCGGTACATATTTACTGAGCGCCTTCTGTGGACAGTTCCGAAAGGAAGTGGGGAGTAGACAAAAAGACAAGGTAGAAAAGGCGTGTCCTACAAAAACACAGGCTTCCTGCGGGAGCTGGCGTTGCATGGTGACTACTGGGAGTCAGATGGAACCCTGGCGGCACAGTGGTTAAGCGCTCAGCTGTGAACCAAAAGGTCCCTGGTTTGGGCCAGCAAATGCTTTCTGGGAGAAAGATGTGGGAAACCCAGCAGAACAGTTCTGCCTTGCCCTGCAGGGTTGCTAACAGTTGGCACACAACCCATTCGCCATCAGTGGGAGCCCAAGGTGGGCACTTAAGGTGACACTGGTGTGTTAATATGTGTAGAGGCTCAGGAACACCACCCCTGTCCTGAAGGAAACACCTGCTTTTGAACATGTGTTTGATGCTTCATGATTAATAAAGGATTTGGTCCCAAAGACTAGTCTAGATCAGACTTCTGGGAACTGGGCTAGACTGTAATGCATTCGTTTCTACTTCCTTTGAAACTCAGATCCTGACCCTTAAGAGTTGACCAGTCTCATGGTCCACCCCAGCACTACTGGGAGTGGACCCCCCGAAGCTGCGTGGCAGACAGGAGGGCCAGGACTGAGATGAGCTTTAGAGGGAGAGTGGGCCGCAGGCCGCAGCTCCTCATGCCCCGCTCTTGGCGTGGAATTTAAACAAACAAAAAGAGCGCAGGAGAGACGGCCGGTGAGAGCAGGGCACAGTCAGGGTCTGGGGTGCCCTCCACCGTGTCCTTCCATGGTGGGCTTCCTGGCCCTTCATCATGCCCATCCTTCGGAATGAGGGTGGGATCTACCGAGAGTGAGTATCCCAGGATCTTCGTGTAGCCTGGCATCTTCCACTCATCCACAGTGGGGCTTTGGCATCCTTCGAATAGAGCTCGCCCAGGAGCAGGCGTTCCAGGGAGAAGGGAAGA
>NW_022109768.1:5811262-5813529 GCF_000313985.2 Echinops telfairi | reverse complement strand
GAAGGGTTGTTTTATGGGAGTGTCACCAAATAATTTTCTAAGTGGAAGAAGAGATTTTAGAATTTTTTCGGGGTTTAAATCAGGCCACCAGTCACTCGTATTCAGGCATTAGTGGAGAACAAATCTGATCACAAAGGGGCTCCTGGGTCGTTACGGGCGCAGAGCGTGAGTATCTGTTCTAAAAGGATTACGCTCGCTCCCCGGCCCCTCTCCTGGTATGACAGCCAGCATCAGCGCAGCCGGAATGGAATCCGGAGACGACTTGTTTAAGCCTTTGTGATAGCCCCCAGCCAGGCTTGCCTCCAACCTTGCCACAACCTCATTGCTGGCCTCAACAGCAGTCTGTTTCCCTGTCCGGGAAGTCTGCTCTGGATGGCGGAGCAGTACCGTCCCACTCTGTGGCATTAGGGCAGCTCTAGTCCAGGTGCGAGAGCTTTAGCTTGCTGGCTGCTCAGTGACTGACCCTCCACCAGGTGAACAACCGTCACCTGTTGTCTGCCCATTGAAGGGCTCCCTGTGTGTCAAGCACTGTTCTAGAGATGGCAGAGACCCAGGCTTGTACCTGGTGATGATAAGGAAATCCGGCTATGGGTGAAGCACATATTACCTGGCCAAGTCTGGACTGGTCACTGCCAGTCGGGATACACCCACTGCCACTGGGTCTGTTCTGACTCATAGCAACCCTATAGGACAGAGAGGACCGCCTCCCAAGGGATTCACGGCTATACATTTTTATGGGAGGACACAGCCTCCTCTCTCACTCTCGGAGCAGCTGGTGGGTTTAAGCCACCAACCTTGAGGTAGCAGCCCAACACCGAACCCACAGTTCCACCAGGGCTCCTTTCCGGTATAGATAAGGACTTGTCATTTCCCAGGAAAATTCCTGAACGTCGTGACGTTACAAACATTAAATGGAACAGTGGGGAAAATGCCTGGCCTGAGGTCAGAAGACAGGCTTAACCATCTGTCCCAAGTTTCTTTAGTGAGAATAAAAAAAAGCCAGTAATACAAGTTGGTCTTGATTAAACACCTCCTATATTTCTCACCGTACTGCACCGCCTAGGGGAGTCAGTGAGACCCATGAGTGAGAGTAGACACCTGAAAGCCTGTGGTTCCTGGCCATATTCCTCTGAGCTGCTAGTCTCATTTTCTGCCTAAGTTCACCCAGCAGTACCTCAGAAGACAGGCCTGGTGATCCATTTCCAGACAATCACCACTGAAAACCCTGTGGAGCACGGTATGATTCTGTGTGCCAGAATTCTGACGGGGTCACCCTGAGTCAGAATTGATTGGTAACCACTGTTTGGTTTTATTCTGGTTTGGGGATTGGCTCTACCTCCGTTGAAGGCTTGTTTGTGAACCTAAAGGCCAGAGGTTCAAACCAACCAGCAGCTCCAAAGAAGGGCCTGGTGATCTTCTAAGAGAACCCCACCGGGCAGTGCTGCGCTGGCCCATTGTCCTCCGATGGAGGCTGCCTAGCTGAAAGAGAAGCTGCGTGTGAGCGTGCCTGTGAAGGTTTGTCATGCGCAGGTGCTTTGGGCATTTGTATCCGCGCCAGGAAAAAGCCTGCCAGCCTAGGGCACACCGAGTAAGATAAATACAGCCAGATCTCCTTTAAGAAACAAACTCTCATTTTTCGTAACTCGCCAGCCTTGCTTTTATGGATTTTTGCCTGTTGGCCTGCGATGAGGGTTATTTTAGTATTTCACGGCTGTGTTTGTTTTTGCTAGCGTGTAGCAGGAGGCTCTGTGTGTGCTTTGTTAACAGTTTCAGAAGTGATGGTGCTTGATTTTAATGAGTGATCCTCAGGAAGAGAGAACACAGCTCCAGGTTGTACTGTGCTTGAGAAAGATGTGAGCAAGGGGAGGGTAGTATGTTCTCTCCCCTGAGAGGAGTCCTGGTGGCGTGGTAGGCTACGAACTGAGCTGCTAACTACAAGGTTTGACGTTCAAACCTACCAGCTGCTCTGGCACACCAGCCTGTGTGATCATGAGGTGTCGATGGGATCAGGGATCAGGCATCAAAGACCCCGAACAAAAAATCATGTCACTGTGAATGTGGGGGGTGGCGGAGTGGAGACCCAAAGCCTCCCCTTATAGAAGGGTCTCGGGGATGAGACGGGCCAGCCAGGGTGCAGTATAGCACCAATGAAACATACAGCTTTCCTCTGTTTTTTTTTACTGCTCCCCCCACCCCCACCCCCACTATCATGACCCTAATTCTACCTTACAAATCTGGCTAGGCCAGAGCATATACGCTAGTACAGA
>NW_022109768.1:5795498-5810651 GCF_000313985.2 Echinops telfairi | reverse complement strand
ATTGTGATAAGAGTTGTATGAGCCCCCAATAAAGTGATTTATTTTTTAAAAAAAATAAAGGAAACATTCAAGCTACTCACAGGTGATATTTGATAAACAACTTTATTGGGTTTGACCCTGTGTTCTCCCCCACCCCCCACCTCCCACTGCCCCCCTTGAAATGTACCTAAAACAGAGTAGAAATCTATGTCTATCAACTTGAAGAATGAAATGTGCTTGACTGGAGCTGCAAACACTCATGGGGCTCTTGCACTATATAAAAAGCATCGAAGCCATTTATTTCTTAAATAATTAAGGATCAAAATAAGGATCCAGTGACTCCTGTTTGCTGTGAATGTCCCCGGTCCTTACCAGCCTGTGAGGACAGAAGCATCCATGTCAACAACCCCAGACGGGTCTGGAGCTCACTCCGGCTGCCTCCTGAAAGCCCCAGTGCCCTGCACTGTCAGCTGGCACTTGCAGGGTCCGTCTCCAAGGGAGGAGTCTTCGTGGATCTGTCAGCCCGGGTGCCACAGCAGCATTGTGAAAACGGCCTGGGGGCCGTGTCTGACTTCTCTGGCTCCGCAGGGAGCAGGAGCACCCATCTCCGTGCAGCCCTAGGCCGATGGCCACCAGGCAGAGGTCAGACAGGCCTCCATCCTCCATCTTCCTTTCCCCTGTTCTGGGACAGCTGTTTCTCCCACGGCACTCTACTTTTCTGCTAGGCTCAATAATCTGCTCTGTTGGCCACAGGGATCTCATAGGTACTACTCACGATTAAGGGGGTTATTAGGGAAGTTAATAAATGGTCACAAGTCAGGATCAGTAAGCAGTGAGGATAGTCATTGGTCCACAGCAACACCTCTCCTCCGGCAACAGCAAGTCTCTGCCGGTCCTCAGCCTCTCAGCTGCGTGGTCCCCTGGCCCCCCTCGCTGTGTGCCAGGAAAGCAGCCTGCTGTTCTGCCTCCCAGCCCTGCAGTCCTGGTGCTGTTCGCCTGCTCTGTCTCCTAGTCTCCTTGCCCCGACCTCTGGTCTCAGACTGGCTCCTTTGCTCTGTCCCTGGCCTCTGAGCTGCAGCCTCTGCTCTCTGCCTTTGCCACATCAGAAGGAGATCTCAGACATGTTTCGCTGCTGGCTTTTCTCCTGGTGGTCCTGGGATTTCTCTCTGTTCTTGCTTCTGAAATGGCTCATCCTCATCATCAGGAGAGTGACAACGAACACGGACCAGTCCCCTCTGTTAGTGTTTTATACACCCTGTTTGGCGGGAGTGACAGAGACATACATACATACATACACTCCACCACCAACATATTCCACAGCTTCCTCCTCCTCTTTCCTGCTCCTCCCTCTGCGCTGGCTCGGCCTCTCCTTGCTGGACCAGCCGGCCTCCTAAGAAGGCAGGCAGGGGCTGGGGTGCCTGTGGGTCAGAGCTGTGTCGCGTCCATGCACAGCCTCCTGCCCCAGCATCATTCTGTTTTGTTTTCTTCTCTTCTGATTAAAAACAAAAACATGGTAAATAATCTGTGTCACAAAATATTTGGCATTTCAGCAACATCCACCTCTGCAGTTCAGGGACATGCACTGTGTTCAAGGTATGCTCCACTGTCTTCCTTATTTGCTCCTTGATCTCTCCATCATGAGACAGAAGCTCAGTGTCCCCAGCACAGCGTCTCCCTCTCCCTTTCTCTCCCTCTTCCTCTGCCCTACCCTCCCGCCCCTGGTAACCGTGGATAGATAAACTGTGATCTCTATAGACTTGCCTTCTTCCTTAGACATTTCATCCAAGTGGGATCATACAGCATTTGGCCTTGTGTGAATGACTGGCTTCATTCAGCATAGTATTTGGGGGGCAGAGGTCCAAAATCTGGAGTGAGTCCCCCATCAGTAGTCTGCTGACAGCTCCTGGGATCAACACACGATGCAACAGGAGAGGGAGGATCCCGATGCCAGGCCCAGCTACTGCAGAAGGGGAAGGGCCAAAGAATTGGACTCTGATAGGAGGCCAAGGAGGGGGCTGTCATCCGGCTGCCATGCAATGGGTGGGTTGAGCTCTGCTCCTCCCCTGACTCCTGTCTAGTCGGCATAATTGCTAATGATCACAGGTAGCACGAAACCACCTTCCTCTTTGCCCTGCTCCGTTGATGATCACAAAACTTCTTTCTTGCAGAGATTCTCCTGAGAAGATCTCCTTCATTCTCTGCCCTCAACATCCATCTCTGTTTTAATAAGGATCAAATTCAAGTCCCTGAAGCTAGTCCAAGAATTAGCGCAGACCCCCTCTTATTCCCATACCACCCTGTCTGCCCTTTAGACCTGACAGCCTTTGACGTTCTTGAAACTAAACGAAGAAAATCCTATCCCATCAGCCATCTGGCGGGATGTCTGGATCGTAGTGGTAACAGTTTAGGCTTAAAGTGTGTGGTGTACACGCCGAGGACATAGGGAGAGGAAGGGCCCCCTAAGGAGACCTAGTGGTGCTCTAGGCTAGGCATCAGCCTGGTCAACCGTTCAAACCTACGAAAGATGAGATGTCTGGTAGTCTTCAGGGCCCTGCATAGCAGTTCTGCTTTGACCTATATAGATTGATATAAGTTGGAATTGACCCGATGGCTGTGGGCTTGCTTTGCTGGCTGATTGGCTTTCTGCATCTCCCCTGGGTAAAGCAAGCTGTCATGTGCCTGACTATGAATCCAAAGGTTGGTGATTTGAATCCACCCGTAGGCCCCGTGGGTGAAAGCAAAGGCGTGGCAGTGGGCTTTTGAAAACTCCTGCTCAGCACATAGGAGGCTGCCAGGAGTTGGGATCAACTTGTCAGCCTGGACAAACAGGCAAATAAAATCTTCACTGCACGAGATAGCCAGAGTCCTTGAGCAACGGCTTGATTTTTTTTTTTTTTTTAAAGAACTAAAGGTTAAATGGCAAGTTAGTCATTTCCTACCTGGGAAGTGTTTTTAAAGCTGTTTGCATAAAGTTGCCTGGAGAGAATGAAATCTCCTTCTGCCTGGTGGGCTTTTGCGGGTGGGTCACTAACATGCACCCAGGTTTCCTCATTGGGCTCAACAGGCAGCGTGGGAGGCAACGGGAGGTCCACAGGCCCCAAGCTAAGCTGGGAAAGTACATTTTATCTATTCTACCAAATCCATCATCATAGCATCTTTTCTTTGCCTTTTTTAGAATAATGTGTTATTGGGCTTTGGGTGAATGCTTTCATAGAACATTGTAGAATGTTCCCATTCAACCATCTCCACCCATCTTGTTCAGCGACACTGCGTGCACCGCACCGATCACGAGGCGTCAGCATCCTCGGTCCCAGCTCCGTTGGTTCCCCGTCCAGGACTCTGGGTCTCCGCACCCCCTTATCTTCTCATCTTTACTTGTGAATCATTATCGATCTTCTGGCTTCGAAGAGGGCCACCAGCCTGGTTCTAGGTCATAGTCTGTGTGTCCCTCAGCTATTCCACGTCAAGGTGATCTTGGCATGTAGCCTCGGTTCCAGATTCATGCAGTCAACTCGGGGGTCCTCTCTTCTCTTTTGTTCCAGTTTGTCTGGCTTGGTTAAATCATTTGAGCTTTGCGCCACATTTCTTTCCCACTCTCTCTGAGACCACCTTATTCTCCCTGTGCAGCCCAGCAACGTGCTCGGGGTGCGACTGCTCACTGTGCTTAACGACACCAACCTCCAGCCGGAAGCTGCTCGTGTGGTCTGGGGCCGTGCCCACGGGTGCGCCCTCGGCCGCCGTGTTTCTGTTTCCTCATGCACACCCAGGCTGCCTCTGAGAAGTGGTCCTTAGGCTCTTGCTGCAGCCGTGGCCTCTCTGTGCCCACTGGGAGCCACAGCTCCCGGTTAGCAAACAACAGAGCTGTGGGTGTAGGGCCCTCTTCCGGGAGCGCCCTCTCTTGAGCCAAATGCCTACATCATTGTGATCCAAGGTCACGGTGCTTTTTTTCTTTTCTTTTCCATATAGTATTTTTTTAATTATAACGTAGGTAGGAATTTATATTTTATATCTAATTTTGTATATAATAGTTTAAGCTGCTAATGAACCCCCCTAATAGTTTACCCTTCACCTGCTCCCTGATTTCTCTTCTCTCCCTTATGGGCTATTATTATCTTCCACTCTGACCAAGTTAACACCCATCAACACTCTAGCCCACTGCTTGACCAAAGTCTGCTCCTTTGGGGGTGAAAATTTTTTATCTTGTCCGCCCCCCACATCCCCATAATACTCACTGCCATTGAATTGATTCTGACTCATAGTGACCCTATAGATCAGGGCAGAGCTGCCCCTGTGGGTCTCCAGGGAGTAGAAATCCTCAAATTTCTCTGGGTGGCAGTTTCAAACTGCTGACCTTTTGGTTCACAGCCCAACACATAACCACTATACTGCCAGTACTCCTTTGACCTTTCCTGACCAATTCCACTCAGCAGGTCCATTGCATTCATGCCCTGCAGTGTGTTATGGTGTCACCGTTGTTTGGAACAATGCAGAGAAATCCATGGTGCATGTGGACCAGTTTCCTTATGCATTCTATTGCTGGTGGGCATGGGAGTCATTGCCATCTTCTTGCAATTGAGAACAGTGCTGCGACGAACATGGGGGTGCAGCTTTAATACCAGGGGACTTGGCAAAGTTTGTGGACAGATGGAATTGGAAGAGAATGGACTTAAAGTCTTTGACACACTTTCAGTCACAGGGTGAAGCCTGCTGTCTACCTGGGATGGGTGAGGAGGGCTGACGGGCCCTGATCATGCTTCCAGAGGGCCCTAGCAGGAAATGATGGTTGCAAAGACTGATGTAGGCTCTTTCTGTTCCAGGTATCTGATCCCCTGCAACCACATGATGCTGAGTCAGCGGTGGGCTGTGAAGGAGAGAGACTGCTACTCCGTGTCTGCGGCCAAGCTGCTGGCCCTGACCCCGGTCTGCTGCTCCAGCGGCATCACTCTGACACTGGGCCACCAAGAGCGGGATTTCATCCTCTGGTCCAAGTGTGTGCATGAGAGCGCAGGTGGGTGCCTAAGCCCGGCTCTCTGGGCTGTCGGACTCTTCAGTAGGCAGGAGATAATGCAGTGAGTCCCATTTCTGTCATAAATGACTAGTAGGAGCCCTGGCGGTATAGTGGTTGCTCGTTGGGCTGCTAACTGCAAGGTCAGTAGTTCAAAACCACCAGCTGCTCCTCAGGAGAAAGATGAGTCATTGTATATCTGCAAGGAGCTACAGAAACGTACAGGGGCAGTTCTAGTCTGTCTTGTAAGGATGCGGTGAGCCGGGATTGACGTGAGAGCAGTGAACAGTTGGGGTCATGGATGTATCATCAGGAGTTGTAGACACTTTGCAATCAGTGGCAGGTGAAGTACATGGTTAGCGCTCCCAGATCTCTGTATTAAGGTGCGTCCTAGCAGCCCTCTCAGTGACTGAAAACACGTGCCAGCGCATCTCTGAAACAGAATAGGGGAAGGGGCGGGGTGGTGATGGTGGGGGGGGGGGGCTAAAGCTAATATAAAATTAGCCCTCACTTTCAGTTCCCAAATGACATGTTTGTGACTGGCTTGTCTATCACAATACCAGGGTAAGTCAGAAAGTATAAAATCATAGGTACCTTTATTAAGCATGGACAGCAAATGTGAAGCTGTTTTTCTTGACATCTCCGCCACCTAGGGCTATGTGCTTATGAAGGCTGTGTTCCCACCGCTCCTGCCCTTCCAGAAAAAATCTGCACGCGTTGATAACATAAAAACAGCAGTTTTGGTATCTTTAAGCGACTCAAGTTATCTTTCTTCTCAGTGTGCTTTGAGCCCGGACACCAGTTCCTCAGTGCTGCAAAACTTTCCTGGAATTCTCCCTCAACAGTGCCATTTTCAGTGTTTTTTGAAAAAACTTCTTCCGAAAAAGCCCTCCTTTGAGAAAATCTATCCAGGTTATCCTCGGAGAGGCCCCCGAAAACTGTCAAAAAGAGCCGTCAGAGCTGATGGCTCCGCCTTGGATGTAACTGGCCCAGCTGACCCTGTGGAGGCCGCTGTTTGGATCGGACCTTTGTCTTTTCCTGAAGGCACCCTAACTAGGTTAAGACAAGCCCATGATGGCGGCCGCTTGTCTGTCGCCATCCACCGATCCCAGAGACACATGGAAGCATGTCTTATTTATAACACGCCCTTGCAGGCGTGGCCTGGAATCCTAGTAGCAATACCTTTTGATATTCTCTCCAATATTGTTATAAAACTAGGAATTTCTTAAATGGCAATGATATCTAATTTACTCAGCTCGCCTAATGAGGGCCTCTCAGAAGGAGTCAGTCCACAGAGGGGCTGCGACCCTCCTGTGCTCTTTGTGCAGTGGTGCCCTCGGCCACCTCGCTTACCAGCCTCTGCTCCCTGGCAACCTGGGGAGCCTGGGGGCAGTGCTGACATGCCTGGCTGCTAGCAGTTGGCTCTCCCCAGCTGCACTGTGGGAGGAAAGGCCCGGTTCTCTGCTCTGTATTCTCGTAAAGGTTAATAACAACAGCAACCAAGAAAGCTATTCTGACCCAGAGAATCCCTGTAGGACAGGGAAGAGCCGTCACCGTGGCTCGATGAGGCTGTAGGTCTGCATCGGAGCAAGCGCCTCATCTTTCTCCCACAGACCGGCTCTTGGATTCGAACTGCTGACCTGTGATTAGCAGCCTGACACTAGGAAACCCTGTGACACAGTTCTCCTCCGTCCTCTGGGTCACTGTGAGTCAGATTCACCCAATCTTGGACAGGCCTCAGATCTGCCTCCTGGAAGGTCACAGCCCTGCAAACTCATCGGTGTCCAACTCTATTCTGCACACTTGGGTCACCATGAGTCAGGGTCAGCTCAGTGGCCGCTGACACCTGCAGCACCTGTAGTATTCCTTGTCTGAAGAAGTTCTCGTAGGGAAAATGTCAAATTAAGTGCAGATGTTTTCATATTCATCTCGGTATTGAGAATGAGCTCTTTTAATATCAGAAGCAGTCAGAGGTGCTTTAGTAACACAGGAAACACTACTGTGTTAAAAGGACTACTTACCAGCATCCCAGGAGTCTCCAAGGAGGCCAAACTAAAAAAACCCGCATAGTCTTGGAGTCTGTGCCAGGTCATAGCAACCCTGTAAGACAGGGTAAAACTGCCCCTGGGGGTTTCCAAGACCGGGACTCCTTTTGGGAGCAGAGAGCCCGTCTGCCTCCCAGGGAGCAGCTGGTAGTTGCCAACGGCTGCTTCACAGCAGCCCAACCTGTCACCCTCCACACCAGCGGTTCTCAACCTGTGGATTGAGACCTCTTTGGGGGTTGAATGACCCTTTCACAGGGGTCGCCCAATTCCTAACAGTAGCAAAATGACAGTTATGAAGTAGCAACAAAAATGAGTTTCTGCTTGGGGTGGGGGGGCGGTCACCACCACATGAGGAACTGTGTAAAGGTGGTGGCCTTAGGAAGGTTGAGAACCACGGCTCTACACCATCAGCGTTCCTGCTAGGTAGGCAGAATGAATTAGTCGTCATTAGTAAGACCCCAAGGGGGTTGTTTCTGTTTTTTAAAAAACCTCAACTGCCAACATGGATTCTAGGTCTTTTACTGGCCAAGCCCTTTAAAAAGCCCTTTAACCATGACCTCTACGACGGTGGGCACTGCAGTCCACCAGGTCTGCCACCCAGTGGAACCCAACAACCGAGGGGCTGCCATGCTTAGCAATTTTTTTCCTTGTAGTAGTTTGAGATATAATTAGCACATCATGCAGTTCCGTGGTTCAATCATATTCAGAAGGGTTGTATATTCATCGCAATCAACTTTGGAACATTTTCTTCCCTCTTGTCCCCATTGCTGTGAATTCCCCATTTCCTTGCACCCCACTACACCCCGGTCTGTGCCCCAGGTCATTGTGAACCCAGCTGCTGTCTTCATAGATGCTCCCACCCTGACTTCCGTACAGAAAGACACACCCAACTTGGCGAGGATCTGCCAGGGGC
Organism: Echinops telfairi; assembly: GCF_000313985.2. Taxonomy (NCBI): domain Eukaryota; kingdom Metazoa; phylum Chordata; class Mammalia; order Afrosoricida; family Tenrecidae; genus Echinops; species Echinops telfairi. Next base: position 5,802,709 of record NW_022109768.1, on the reverse strand, counting down.
CGCTGCCGGACAGCAGCTGTGGTCTCCGTAGCCGGGATCTAGCCCCCTGGGTTGCTTGTTAACATTTCCATTTCCCCGTCACCATTATGTGCCAGGCCAGGCCAACTTTGGGTACCCCCGTGTGCCAGAGAAGTGGGCTCTACAGAGCTTTCAGCGACCGATTTGTTTGCCAGGCCTTTCTTCCAAGTCACCCCTGGGTGGCTAGACTTTAACTGCCAACTGTTCATTTGACAGGCGAGCACGGGGATGCCTAGTTTCTATCTGTGCAGAGTTACCATTCCTACCTTTTCTTTCTCGGCTTTGGAGAATCTAGCCCCTTGTTACTTCAGAAATCACTTGGTCAGACAGGTCCCTGGTGAGCCAGTCTCCGAAGCTGAGTGAGTCCCCTGTGGTCCACGCTGTTTGTCCTGGCACCCCGGTCAGAGTCCGGGGCTCCTCCTCACTGTTGCTGCTTTCCCCTGCAGGGCCCGAGGCGCCGCCACTGCCCGCCACCTCATCCCCGTCGGCCTGCATCGTGGAGTACGGCAAAGCCCTGGACATCAGCTACCTGCAGTACCTCTGGGAGGCCCACACCAACATCCTGCACTGCATGCGGGACTGCCGCGTCTGGTCCGCCCTCTACGACGGGGACTCCCCTGACCCCGAGACCTTCCTCCGGAGCCTCTGCGAGGAGGGTAGCAGGAACCCCGCCCTCCCCGTGTGGATGCTCCAGTACCCACTCCCCAGTAAGCCAAGCACGCAGCCGGCCCCCGGAAAGGACAAGGGCCAGACGGAGCTGGAGTGGGATGATAGCTATGACACGGGCATCTCCTCGGGGGCCGACGCGAACTCACCCGGAACCCCCCCGGCGCCCATCGATCCCCCCAGACACATCCAGGAGATGAAGAAGAGCGCCATCCAGCTCTTCAAAGGGTCGTACATCGAGGAGCTGGACTTCCAGGATGACGTGATGGTGTACCGGCTGTGTGCAGACAAGGACTGCGAGGACCCCGGGGAAGCCCCGGCCTCAGCCCAGACCGAGGACCAGCGCGCCCCCGTCCACAACGGCCCGCTCCCCAGCCCCCAGCCCGAAGCAGACCCAGGACAGGAGCACGCCAAGGCCAGCTTGGACCTGATGGAGACCATGCCTCAGGAGCGCCCCCATGAGGACGCCCCTGCAGAAGTGGGCCCTGACGCACCTGCCTGTGAGGCCGAGCTCCATGCAGGGCTGCCTGCGCTGGACCCGGAGAGCGAAGACCTCATTGCCCAGTACGACCAAATCATTAAAGAGCTGGATTCGGGCACAGAAGGCTTGATGGAACAGACTCTCCCCGACCCCCTGCTTGGCACACAGGAGGGCGAGGAGAAGGGAGGAGAGACCCGGGCAGACGAGGAGGAGGAAGAGGAGGCGGGGAAGAAGGATCTAGACGAGGATGAGGATGACTTTGACTCTCTGCTGGCAGAAACTCCTGCCGAGACCACGCCTTCCCCGTTTGGGGCCAGAGAGGAGACTGCCGGGGCCAGTCACCACCCCGCGAGGACTCAGGGCGCCCCGTTCACAGGTGACCGCCTTACATTGCTTTGCGCTTTCCAAAGGGTTTGTGCAGGTCGGCTCAGGAAAGTGGAGGAGTGAGCCCCATTGTCAGCTCACCGAGGGGGAAACATTTCTTGTCAAGGGTAAAGAGAAGTGGTTTGATTTCCGTTTAATTATACACTGTCACTCTTTGCAACGACTGTCTTGTTTGCTCAGCAAACTCTCTAAACTCACTCCCCCACCCACACTGAAAGCTCAGTGCCTTCCAGCCAATTCCGACTCCCGGCCACGCTCTGGCAGAGGGTAGAACTGTGAGTTGCCGAGACTGTAACTGTAAGCCTCCTCTTTCTTCTGCTGGGCGGCTGGTGGTTTCGAATCGCCGGCCTTGCAGATCGCAGCCCAACAAGTGACCAGTATGCCTACAGCTAGCACTTTCCATGTGTTGCTGTTTTAAAATAATGTTTTCCTTCCCAACTAGGAGCCCTGGTGTCATCGTGGTTACATGTTGGGCTCCTAACTAAAAGGTCAGCAGTTCAAAACCACCAGCCAGCCCCCAGGGAGCAAGAAAGGTGTTCTACCCCCGTAAAGAGTTACCGTCTGAGAAACCCACAGGAGCAGTTCTCCCGTGTCCTGTAGCGTAGCCATGGGTTGGAATTGACTTGAAGGCAACGAGTTTGGTGTGGTGTGGTTCTCCCCAACTAGACCACGCGCTCCGCTCCGTGAGGGTGGGGATGGTGGCTTCTTGTCGGCTTTATCCCCAGCATAGTGATCGGAGCCTCGAGTAGGTGCTCAGTAGGCACTCCCTGAATGCATGAGGTGGCTCTGCCTTTGCCTGAGCGCTCCTTTCAGGTCACCACAACATCTTTAGTCCTGAGTAGAGCAGTCCGCATAAACTCATCGCTCTCCGTAAAGCCTGGGTGCGTTCCAGGGGCCCCCCACCGCCAATGGTGGTCGTCATGTAGGAGGAAAGGATGGCAGGCAAGTGGGTTTAAAACCGGGGCTGAGGAATTTGTGTTAGAAAGTATCACGACTGAACTGCAGCATCTGAACCTGCAGATCCTGGTGCAGAGGGTTCCCTGTGCACAGGGAAGGTGGCATGCTGCCCGCCCACCCCTCCCACAGTAGAGTTCAGGTAGCAAGGAGAGGTTCTGGAAGGACAGATGAGGGACGGGCCTAGGCCCAAGGCTGACTCCCGTGCTTGCCCACTGAGCGTGTGCCTTGGGCCTCTGGGATCCTCTGGTCCTGAGGGCAGAGATGTTGTGCTCTCTGCCGGGAACAGGCTTCCACCATCTGTGACCACCTGGACGTGACTGGCGTCATCACTGTCCATCCAGTCCAGCCCTGTAGCCTCCGATGTGATCTCAGGGGCGTGGCCACCTCCTCCCCGGCAGTTACTTGTCTGTTCACTGATGCCGGAACACTTGTTGAACCTGGGAGAACCCCTTTAAATGAAATGAAAGGGCTTGAGATTCTCGTGGAGATAACACTTCAGTGTAAATGCCTTTTCATTAGCATTCAATCTGCCAAGTCAGTCAGAAGTAACAGGATTACATAATCTTGCTTTCTCCATTTGAAGGAACCAGGTAAGTAAGGGTTGGGTGGCGGTGGGGGGAACGAATCTGGCTGATGGGAGGAGGTGCGGAGCTAGTTACAGCAGCACCAAGCTGAGTCTTGAACCTGGCAGCAGTGGGGACAGTGGGTGATTTTCCAGATCAACAACCAGGCCTTTCTTCTGATGAGCCTCTTGGTGGATTAGAACTGCCAACCTTTCAGGTAGCAGTTGAGTATGTTAGCCGTTAGCACCTCTCCAGGAGGAACCAACCTCCCCAAATCAAACTCACTGCCATCAAGTCAATGCCAACTCACAGCGACCCTATCGGGCAGCGGTTCTCAACCTGTGGGTCGCGACTCCTTTGGGGGTTGAACTACCGTTTCCCAGGGATCGCCCAAGACCGTATTTCTGATGGTCTTAGAAACCAAGACACCGCTCTTCTATCCATCTGCCTACATCTGGGGTCACCATACATGAAGAACTGTATTAAAGGGTCGTGGCATTAGGAAGGTTGAGAACCACTGCTATAGGGCAACTCCCCTGTGAGTTGTAATTCTTTGTGGGAGTAAAAAGCCTGAGACCGTAATTCTTTGCGGGAGTAAAAAGCCTGTCTTTCTCCCAAGGTGTGGCTGGTGGTTTTGAACTGCTGACCTTGTTAGCAGCCCAATGCCTAAACACTATACCACCAGGGCTCCTTAGGAGAGTAACCTAGGAATGGCAGCCCTGCTGAGGGCCTGCCCCGTGTCCCCCACCCACCATGCGAGGGCCGCAGGACGACCCATGGCTAATGAAGCCGGCTGCCTTGGACGGGCGCTGCGAGCCTGACAAACATGTAAATTGAGGAAACGGTGTCGCTCAGGGCAACGCCACCCAATACAGTGCAGACATCACCATATGAAATAACAGTCTTTTGCATGTGGTGCACCTGAGAACTGACAAAACATAATGTCTGTCTTTGATACAGATAGATCATTTTGCCTAAAACCTGGTGCCTGTCCTCCTCGGAGATGTGAACACAGCTTCGGGAAACATCTTTTCACTTTCTGGGTCTGAGCTCTGTGGCCTCCAAGCTTCTGAGCGTTTCTGTAGCCATGGGCTTACCTGCCTTCTGTGTGGGGAATCCAAGCTATTCGGTCGAGCTCTATTTAAGTTTACTCGTGCATTTGGCATTCTTGTACTGCTATTGGGCAGGTGCTGTCTTAATTACTGGGGGCCCTGGGGGTGTCGTGGTTATGAGTTGGGTGTCGATCTGCATGGTCAGCAGTTTGAAACCACCAGCAGCTCCTTGGGAGAAAGACTGGCCTTTCTCCCGTCAACAGTCAGAGTCTCGGAAACCCACAGGGGTTGCTATGAGCCGGCATTGGCTCGATGGCAGTGAGTTTGGGTTGAGTACTAATTATTAAGGAGGCCTGGTGGGACTGTGGGTCAGGTGATGGATTGGCAACTGCCAGATTGGTGGTTCAAACCCACCAGCCACTCTGGACCAAGATGGAGGCTGTCTACTTTGGAAAGCTTGACCCTCTTGGACACCTTACGTAGGGCTACTAGGAGCTGGCAGTGGGTATGCTAGGGACTAAGAACTGTGGTCTCACGTGGTGAGCCCTCCGCTGCTCACCAAACTCGCAAGCCACTCTGTGGGAGAAAGACGTGGCAGTCCACTTCTGGAAAGATTGTACCTCGAACCCCCTGTGGGGACAGTTCCCCTCTGTCCCATGGGGTCACTGTGACTCCTGTGGCCATCCGTTTGGCTTGTGCTAAGTACTAAGGACACAAAAACAAATTCACAGATTGTCCCAAGGCCAGGCTGCTCAGAAGGAGAGCCCTATGGAGCCCCCGGGAGGGCTTTGGAAAGGCTCTGTAGTGTTGGGGCATCGAGCAGTTGGCTGGAACTCCCAGGTCAGAGTGAAAGTAGCAGGGATGGCAGGAGGACGAGTCACCAGGAGGGCAGACATTGAGGGGCGCGGGGCGCTTGTGGGAAGAATGTCTGGAGCGGAGTCCCTGGGGCTGAAAACAATCAGCCCGCGCAGCTGCTCACCAAAAGGTTGGGGCTTCAGTGCACCCAGAAATGCCTCGCAAGACAGGCCTGAGATCCCGCTTTTGAAAACCCTCTGGGGCACGGCAGCTCCCTCTGCCACACAAAGGGGTGCCGAGCGAGCATCAAATTCAACTTGTCGGCAGAGTTGTTTCTGTCCCTTCCCCTTTGAATGCCTGCAGCGTGGAGCTTGGGGGCCGGGAGGTGGGGAAAGCGGTAAGAAAATTTTGGTTGATGCCAGGTTTTTTTTGTTTTGGTGGGAACCTTTGGTTAGGAGTCCTGGTGGTGTATGGTTCCGTGTTGGGCTGCTAATCACAAGGTCAGCAGTTCAAAACCACTAGCCGCCCTGTGGAAGAACGATGAGGCTTTCCACTCTCATAGAGTTAGCAGTCTCGGAAACCCAGGGGCCCTTCTACTCTGTAGGGTCGCCGTGAGTCGGCATCGACTCGAGGGCAGTGGGTCTGGGCCCAGCTGAAGAATGGGGCCCTCGCCGCCGGGGAGTCACGTTGTGACAGGGTCTGTGCATGGCGGGGTTGCCCTGGTGGCCAGGAGGGACGCTGGTGCCAGGAAGATCTCCACAGACTTGTCAAAACCCAACCAAACTCACTGCTGACGGGTCACTTCCAACTCCCAGCGACCCTGGAGGACGGGGAACTAACTGCCTGTGGGGCTTTCTGAGACTGTAACTCCACGAGGGTGGAGCCCCTCATCCGTCTTCCACAGAGCGACTGGTGATTTTGAACGGCTGACTCTGCGGGTAGCAGCCCTGCGTGTAACCACCATGCCACCAGGGCTGCTCTTAGGAACAAAAAGACAGACGCAATCCCATTGCCCAGGGGTGGGGGTGGGGGGGATGAGATCAGCAAAGGCCACGCAGAGCAACGGAGGAGCTCATGGTGCTGAGAACGAGGCAGCGTGGGTCTTCTGGCAGGGCGACTGAAGGACCATGCCTACAAGCTGGGTGCAGAGCAGTGTGGAGAGCAGGCACACCAGCGCCTGCATGGGAGTAGCCAGACGGATGTACCCTGCCCTGGGCCACGGTGGTGCCTGGTGCGGAGCAGCCGCTCTGTGACGGGAGGCTGAATTCCAGGTCTGGCGCCGGCGCTCACAGCCGTGTGCACCGGGGAATGACAGACTGCCCAGTCGTCGTCAGCGACTTCATACCTAAAAGGGCCACGGTTGGTCACACACCAAGGACTCGGCATTTCTGGGGGAACAGGCTGGAACCTATTGCCTACAAAGAGGCGGCTTCTGTTTTAATTGGTGATCTTGATACTTTTTGTATCCATCCATCTATCTGTCCATCAATCCATCTCAATGAAAATAGGGTCCAGAAAGAAGTGAGGAGGTTCTGAGCCAAGACAGAGCTGATGGGGACGGGTGGGGGTCTGAATTCAGAGGTGTTTCTGAGGAGGCCCCACTTCTGGGGGCCTTCATCCTAGGGGCTGGAAGCGGGCTGGGGTCCAGGATGAGGGTGCTGGGAGGGCGGGGAGGGAGGGACGTGAAGCACAGGACTGGGTGGTCGTAGGGTCATCTCGGACATTCTGGAAAAGGAATTGTTTTGTGGATGTCGAGGTTACGCGTCGCCCTCCCAGGAGAAGAGCAAGAAACAGACCCTCCACGGTCCCCACACCCCCGCGGCGGCATTCCGAACTGCCGCGGAGTCCTCCCATGATCAGAAACGTTTGTCCTGTGGGGTGGCTGTGGGTGAGCACGTGTGCACAAGGAGCCTCGTGGGGCAGTGGTCAGTGCTCACGGAGGGGCCAGCACTGGAACCCATGAGTGCCCCGAGAGGGACCGATGTTGCAGTCCGCTCTGGGCTCCCCAGGGAGGCAGGCTCCGTCCTCTTACAGCAGCGTTCTCAACTTCCTCATGCCGCCACCCTTTCGTGCAGTTCCTCCTGTCGTGAGGAAGCAGAACATTAGTTTCCTTACTACTTCATCACTGTCACTTTGCTACTGTTATGACCTGGGCGACCCTGTGAAAGGGTCGTTCGACCCCCAAGGGGTCAAGACCCACCGGTTGAGAACTGCTGTCTTACAGGGTCTGAGTCAGAATCCACTCTGCAGTTGACTGCTGGCTTCTGGGGGGTGATCTGGGGCGGCCTCTAGGTG
>NW_022109768.1:5772576-5794559 GCF_000313985.2 Echinops telfairi | reverse complement strand
CTCCTCATGCAAGCCCAGCAGTACCTGCTCTTCCGAGTGGACATGTGTGACATGGCCCCCGAGTCACTAACCAAAGGTAACCAACAGGGGTCTCCCCAGCCTCCTGTTCTGGGTATCCTGCACGGATTCACAAACACTGCACCCTTTCCTGGGCTCTGAAGGTCACAGTCTGTGGGATCCATGGTGGGCTGCTGACCAGGGGCCGTGGAATCCAAACCCGTCAGCTGCTCTGCAGGAGCAAGATGAGGCTGCCTGCTCCCATCAAGGTTTACAGCGTGGAAAGCCTGTCACCGGTCAGCTGTCAGCCAGAGTCCACTACGTGGCAGCGGGCTTGGTGGACAAGAAATGCAGCACTTGCTTCAGTTTCAGACGGGGAGGGTGGAGCTGAAGGCCCAGGGGAGTGGGATCCTGAGGTTCTCGGGGTGAGATGGCCCCCGCCTGACTCCTGCTGATGAACAGACACTGTGCACGCACGCACGCACACTCACTGCTCCCTTGACAGTACTGCTGCCCAAGCCCTCACATCAGGCCACCGCTGACCCTGCTGAGGAGGTGTTTCTCTTCCTGACTCCGGATGGCTGTCTCCCCAGACACTGCATTCGCGCTGCAACTCCCTGATGTGGTTTTTCAGACCCAGGGAAACATTCCAGAAGCCACTCGGGATTCGGCCATTGACTTCTATTTCCTGTCCTCTCTGCCTTTTCCCTCATGTGCCCGTGTCTCAGCCCCCCGCCCCACCTGCCTCCTCCGCCCTGCTTCCAAGGGACGTGTGTCAGAGGGGGTGGGGGGCACGTGCTCTGGGGCAGGGGCTTTCTGTGCCGCCTGCCATGCTCCTGCCTCTCAGGAGCAGCGCTCGCTTGTCAGGCTTTATTTCAAATACCTCCACGTCTTGGGCTGCGATCCCTGCCTACCTCGCACCCCGAGCACTTTCCCGGGTCCCTAACTCTGGGACCAGGCACCACTGCTCAGAGGGGCGCACAGACACCCTAAGCCGGTTGCCCGCAGGGACCATCGAGTGAGCTCCTTGCCTTTGAATAGAAAGCTGGAGGGTCCCTCGAGGCACGGGGAAGCCCAACACCAGCGAGGAGAACCCCTGTCACCGCAAGGCCATGGTCATGGTTTTCCTCCCAGGACGTCCCCCTGCCTTGCTTAGTGAAGACGACATTCATTCTTGGGTTCAAGCCCAGTAAAGGAGGCTTCGCGATGACCCTTCTGTTCACGGATTCCCCCTTGATCAGTGAACCCCGCACCCTCTTGGGAGAGAGGAGGTGCAGTGCATTTGGAAGAGAAGGCGGAAGATGAGGAGAAACCAGAGGACCCAGCTTTGATGAGGCTCAGCGGCGGGGGGACTTCCTGTGGCTCGTTCCTGCACTCGACAAGTGCTCGGGTTGCTGCTCTCACTGGGGACTGTGATCAAGGTGTGGAGGACACGCCCACATGGGGGCTCAGCACCCAGATGCAGGCCTCTGGAGCTGTGGGCAAAATGGGACGGGGTTTAGGAGCGGGATTGGCCCTAGGGTCAGAACACAGGAAATGCTTCCTGAGGTCAGTGGCTAAGGGTGATGGTCGGCACTTATCGAGGTCATTGAACCCTTCCCATCACCTGTGAGCAATGACAGATGCAGAAAGCACCTGAGGCCACCCCACCCAGGAAGTGGCCCAGTATGCGTACCTAGTGCCCCTTCTCAAAAAAGCACCGCCACCCAATCCATGCTGACTCACAGTGACCCTATAGGACAGGGCAGAATGGCCCCTGTGGGTTTCTGAGACTGTACCTTTTTATGGGAGTAGGAAGCCTGGTCTTTTTCCTGTGGAGTGGGTGGTGGTTTCAAACTGCTGACCTTGCAGTTAGCAGCCCAACACATAACCTTGATGCCACGAGGGCTCCCTGAGATTAGAAATTCTGACTTTGGAGCGCAGATCTGTGTGGCAGAGGATTCAAGGCAGAAGAACCAGAGTCAGCAGTAGCAGGCCTTAGACTCTCAGGCCCCAAACCCAAGGAGCTGAACCTACTGCCAGTCTGTGCCCCAGACTGCCCTCTTCACAGGCGCCGCGTGGGAGGGGCTGAACCTCCACCCTGTGGTTACAACCGAGCACTTTAACCATTGCCCACCCGCATGCAAATCCGTTTCTTTGGGGAGTTACGCATGGCCCCTCAGAGCTGCAGGGCTCGGTCGGGGTGCGGCAGGGCTGAGGGGCGTCTCCATGGTTGACAGCCTCCCTCACTGATGCCCTATCATTTCTGCCCTGTGTCGTGGATTTTAGCTGAAAGGGAGCAGCAGACAGACTCCTGACTTTTCTTGTTCTTTATCATTTTAATTTAATAGGACATTTAAAGCAGTAAAGGAAGATTTTTTTTTTTTTAACACTAAAGACTATAGTGGCACGATGTGGAAAGTACTATAAATGTCAAGAATTTTTAGTGCTGTAGTTCAGGCTTCCCACTCTGAGGAAAGTGTTGAAAAATGGGACTGAATTCCCCAAAGCAGTCAAAATAACGAAGAACTTGAGTATCATGATTTATAAGGAGTAATGAGATGGTTTCACCTTATTTTTGCCTTGCTTATGTGATCTGTGTGCTGAGCAAGTCGTCTCAGAAACTGGACTGTGTGAAGAAGGCGGCGGCCTCAAGATTGGATTGGAGGAAGGCTCATTAACGACCTGTGATTATGCACCACTTAATCAAAGTGATGAGCGCTTGAAGCATGTGGTGCGAGAGTCCAAGAAGCCAGTGTGGATTCTGCTTCAGTATGAAGAAAACAATGAGCAACTTTGTCTTACTGGACAGACGGAAGACAGCTGCCAAGGACTTCATTTTCCTCAGTGCCCACGGAAACAAGTCAGGGACTCAAAACACAAAATGCATTAGGCAAACCTGGTACAAATGACCTCTTGAAAGTGTAAACTAGCCCATCTGTGGACAGTGGAACACCCCTCACAGAGGGGTCGCAGGAGGGGATGAGTCAGTCAGGGTGCAGTAGAGCACTAATGGGTCACGCAATAGACCTCTGATCCCTCGAGGCCTCCTCACCCCCCACTGTCATGACCCCAGTGCCACCGCCCACTCTGGACTAGACAGGAGCATGTACACAGGTATAGGGAAGAGATAAAACTCAGGACACATGAACCCCAGGAACAGGAATGGGACTAGAGATCCCAAAAGGGTAGGGGGAGGTGGAGGAGAGGTGGGGAGGGAGGGGGCACAGATTGCAATGAATGGCACATAACTACACACACCCCCCATCCAGGGGGAAGAACAACAGAAACCAGAGGGGAAGGGAGACAGATTTGAAAATAATTAAAAATCTACAGTCTATCAAGGGGCCATGAGTGTTTGGGGTGAGGGGAGGGAAAAAAGAGGAGCTGATCCTTGCTCAATGGAAAATAAATGTCTAGGAAAGAATGATGGAATATATGTACGAATATGTCGGATACTTTTGATATTGGATTGTAATAAGAGTTGTAAGAGCCCCCAGTAAAATGATTAAAAACACAACAGTAAAGATGTCACTTTGAGGACTAACATGTGGCTGATGCAAACAAACCAGGGTGTTTTCCGTTGCCTCAAACGCACGTGAAAGTTGGGCAGTCACTAAGGAAGTCTGAGAAGAGTCCGTGCGTTTGAATCACGGCGCTGGCGAAGAACAGTGACTGTTGTGGACTGCCACGCGAAGTTCCAAACCACCGGCCACTCTGGGAGAAGATGAGGCTCTCTACTCCTGTGAAGTTCGTCTTGGAAACTCACGGGACGGTTCTGGCCCGTCCTATAGGGTACCTGTAAGCGGGCACCGAGTCCATGGCAGTGAGTTTGGCTTTGGGTTGATCAGAAGAACAAACGAATCTGTCTTGGTAGAAGTAAAGCCAGAGAACCCTTTGGCCATGTTATCTATCAGAAGGGACGGGTCCCTGGAAAAGCACGTCGTTTGACAGAGAAACAGAGAAGGCCCTCCACCGGACGGACGGACACAGTAGCTACAGCGATGGGCTCCAGCTTCAGAGCAATGGTGAGGCTGGCGCGGGACCAGACGGCGTTCGCTTTATGGTATCCAGCGTGTCTGAGTCAGAGCCCACCCGAGAGCAGTGGGATTCCCAGGGCTCAATTCAAGCACAGAGGGCGGGCCAGAACGGCCTAAATAATTCCTGCAAACATGAAGGGTTAGAGGTGTTCTGGAATCAGTCAAGGAAGCGGAACCATTTTAATTGGTGAAACTGATTTGACATGAAAATGTAAATTTGAGAAGTGTCATCATTTGGGTTCATAGTGTTTTAGACCTGTGTTATTTAAACCGTGGTAAAGCCCTCTGTAAGCTGCCCTTATGTGGAGGTCCCCAACACTTTGCTGTGATTAGAGCCCCAGCCAGGTAGTGGGAAATCTCAGTCCGATCCTACCTCACTGGCCCCCCAGTATTTCCAACATTCCCGTGATCCGGGCAAACTTAAAGGAAAAAGTAGTAAACTCCATCTCGACTTGGTTGAAGCCTTCATTTTTTTCCTGGGCCTGGAGAGTTGTGGGTTCAGGTTGAAGTGCCTTAGCGGCCACATGCCCGGTACTGGAGGTGGCCGACTGGGGCAGCTGTAGGAACATGCCGGGTGCTCAACCTGTCGCAGGGCTGGGCCCTAAGACTGACAGGTCACAGGAACCGAACCCCTGACGACGTTGAAGACTGTGGCAGGGCCCACACTGACAGCCCTTGTTTCTGCTTTCAGAACCCAGTCAGGAGGCATCCTGGACCAGGACTAGTAAGAACTTTTTGGACGGTCCCCCCAAGGTGCTTCAGCCTTTCCTGACCAACAGAGCCAAGGTATCTGGGCCCCCCCCAAACCTGCCCCTGCCGGTGCGGAACACCATGCTGGCTGTGGCCCTCTTCCCGGAGTTCCTGAAGGAGCTGGCTGCCTTGGCCCAGGAGCACTCCATTCTGTGCTACAAAATTCTGGGCGACTTCGAGGACTCCTGTTGCTAGTTTCTGTTGTTTTTTAAAGTAGAGGTTCTTGTTTTATAAGGTTTTAGTGTTTTAACTGAATGTTAAATGCAAAAAAGCTGCTTACAAAAATGCCTACTTTGATATTTCCTGACAGTACTTGATTTGCCAGCAGGGTCTTTCCACCTCAAGCTCTAGAGAATGTCGGTCTGAGAAGCTGACTGCTCCCTAGGTGAGCTTCTTGGCTCCCCACAAATTCTGTGGGGTTCTCTGTCCCCATCAGGCGCTGCCACCCGATTTCTAGAAGTGCCTGGGTCCCAGGTGAGTCTGTGGGGCACGGGTAGAGTGCCCACCACTGTGCCTGCAGCCCCCGACTTGGGCTTGTTTCTTATAAAAGGGCGGTCCAGCCCCTCTCACCTGTCACCAGCACCCGTCACTTGTCCCTCGGACTTTTCCTCCTAGCACCTCTGTTTGGTCCAGTATGTTTTACCTCACGGAGCAGGCCCACCCACTGGTTCCGACTAACTGCTCAGGAAACCAGCTGCCCTTTGGGGGAGCATTTGGAATGCAGGGGAATGTTCTTCTCGCTTGGGAGCTTGCTTTCCTCTGCCTGTCACCACCCAATAGTGAAGAGGGCCCGAGTTTAGCACAAAGTCAAGTGTACCTATGCAAAGCGTCTCTGCTTTTTAGGCGTTTGATCAGCTCTGGTGGCATTCTTCTGCTGGGAGAGGCCTGGGGTCACACTGGCAGTGTGTCCTGAACACTGAGGTGCACTGTCCACGAAGTTCTTGTGTGGGGCGGGAAGAGGGAGACAATGAAGGTTGGCTGCTTGCCACCTGGAAGCTTGCCTGATGGAGGCAGGTCCTGGGAGCTCGGTACACATGCAGACGGGGGTGGTGAGCTGTGCAGAGCCCAGTGCCCGCTGTGCTGTCCTGTCCCCGGGAAGTCTGCTTTCTGAGTGATGGGGTTCGTTAGCATGATGTATGCTCTGCCTGCTCCAAGGGCCTAATTATACTCAGAGCCCCTTCTCCTTAAGCCACTACCAAGGGGGAGACTCCAAGACCGACTGCTGGCCAATGAGCATCAGAGCCTTCACCCAGCTCCTTGCCCAGGGTCCCTAGACCCAGGCTGCAGTTGAGTACTTTAGTACTTAAGCTTGATGTTTTGGAAATGGCCAGGGAAATTTTTTAATTTAAGAGGTTTCCGGGCTCTGTTTGACCTTAAACATTGTTCCAGGGAGTACATGATCTCCCCGCCCCGTCATGGGACGGGAATGCTGGGATCTGACCATGTGAGGACACCCAGGTGCTCAGAGGAACTCTGAAATTGTCCCCATTTTACTCGGCCTTATCTTGGAAGCTGTCTTACAAGCGGGCTTGGAGGTGATGCCGTGTGGTGTGGGAAGGATGCACTCAGTTCACTGAGGACCCTCTCCTTAGCTGGTAGTGGTTCTGTAAGTCACATGTAGTTGGCTCTTGGTCCAGGGCACAGGGGTGGCGGTGGCAGTGGTTTGTGGTCAGAATTCAGGCATGGACGGACACACGAGCTGCCTGGTCAGGGTGAGCAGCCAGTGGTGCCCGTGGCTGAACATTCACCAGGTTGGCTGCAGTGGTCGCTCAGGTTGATTTCAGGCCCATGTAAAAGTCTAGGTTGCAGGTGGATGCCTGCCCACCCTTGACTGGGCTGTGTCTAGCTTGCCATCACCAGGGGAGGACCACCCCAGCAGGGTGGGCCACGTGTGTGCATCAAATGGCAGCCATGGCCGGTCCCACAGTACAGGCTCCAGTTGGCGTGAGGGCAGCTCACGCTGATCCTTCCTGACCAGCCCTGTATTGACTGGAACGGTTGTCACGCTTGCCAGTTTGAATGGACATATACTGCCACGTGGCTGTGACTGCACAGGCTTCCGGGAGGCACTGGACCAGCCCAGTGCAGGGCAGCCAGCCCGGTGCTGTTAGCTCTTCCGGTCACTATGGCCACGGCTGCCGTAAGCCATTAAGAGGGGCTTCCCAGGCCCCGGCTTGCCTGGCCCTAGCCTATAAATGACTAATGCTCCGCCCCAGAGCAGCTTAAGACAGTTTGCCATCAAGCCATCTTTGTTCCACACCCATCCATTGCCCCCCTGAGGAAACATCTAGAGCAGAATGAAATCGACCTCCCCTTTTTGTTTATTTATTTGCGGTGAGTGATCATCATAAACCAAACGCTTCAGAGAGCGCTCTCGGGAGACTCAGAGTTGTTTGGGAGCATTTGCCTCAGTAAATCCTCTGTGCATTCAGGCGGCTGGAGGGCAGCTTATCCCGGCGGCTCCTAAGTGGATCAACAGGGCGTTCGTTGGTGAGAGACTTTCAGCGAAGGTCTGCGAGGGCCAGGACAAGGCGAGGCACCCCTGCCGCCCGCTGCTGGCCTCTTGCACTCAGCCCTTCAAGGATTCTGCCTCTCCCTCCAGCCGGTGAATGTTACCCGTTTTACAAGATGGGAGTAAGCCCCCCTCACTGTCACCCTCATGCCCAAGATGACCAACAGCTCCCCCCCCCCGAGTCCCATAGGCAGCTACACGTCTCCTGAGAGCTTGCACATGCCGACAGGGAGACTCAGTGTGGAAGTCGGGCTGCTCTACACCTCAGCTGACACTGCTGGGCCGTCTTCCCACAGCCCCCTGCACCCAGGCCCCCATGCTCTGCATGTGTGTCAGGGCCGGGGGTGTGATGACAGCGGTCATCTTACAGAGGTGGGCTTTGCTAAATGGTTTGTCCGGAGTGGGTAGCGAAAAAGGGCTTCTATTAATGCTTCCCATCTGGCAGTCTCCTCTGCTCCATCCCCAGAACCTGCCCAACCAGGCCCGCGGCCACTTCACGGTTGCTTTTCCTGCGCGGTCTATCACATGTAGTCTGGCTCTGTGTGCTATTCAGGGGAAATCTCATTCAAATGGCCTTCAGGTTTCCTCCTCCTCCTTTTTCAAGTAGCCACTGCATCGAGTCTGTGAAATGCTGGCGCTCAGTTCATGTGAAATACATGTGAAGTGAGTCACGGCCATAAGCCATATACTGGTCAACCAATCCAAAGCTGAGCAGAACTTATGCTTATGGACTGCTTTTATAATTTTATATCCTTCCAGATTATCCCTAACTGCTGAAAAAAGGTGTTGGGGATTGGGGGTGGGTGAGTGTGGGCTACGCATCCTTCCCTGGTGTATTGACAATCTAAGTTCCTTCCCTTGGGCCATCGAACACCCTGAAAGATGAGAAGTTCACTTTGACGTAGGTGCCCAGATAGTCAAGCAGCCCTACTTGGACCCAAATGACCCAGAATTAAAAGCCTGGTTGTGGCTAGCACCAGTTTCTTATCACAGGCGGTCCGCTAAGTTCATTTCATCAAAGGAATGAGCATTTGCTGAGTGTTTCCTGCATGGCTGGCAGTGTGCTGGGACCGACACCCTGCCTTGCCCACCAGGCCGCCAACCTGCACCTGGGAAGACAGGGTTTGGGCCTGGCCGGCCGGGGCAGACAAATCCTGGGAGCCACTTCTCTGGCACATCCCTGCCCAGTGTGAGCCCAGCACCCACCCAGCCCACAGGTGTGTGGGTTCGAGAGATGGTGGCGGCTTCACCTATGGTGGCAGTTTATACAGTTTAATGAGATTCCCCGAATAGTACACACAGAACCGGACTAGATTCACACCTGTGTCTCTCGGACGCCCATTTACCAGCAGTCACTTGGTGCCTCTCTGAGCAGTTCTCTAAACCTCTGTCGACTGTGCAGTCGGTCAGGCTTCAAGACCACAGTGCTGCGCTTTGTTTTTGTTGATGTGGTGGTTTTTCCCTCATAGCAGTTCTGTCAATATTACAGTCTGGTTGATTTTCAAGATGTCAGAACTTGGCATTCGAGATAAAAAAAGGCAGTGGTCCGAGCGGGACAAGAACTGGCGTCTCACAGGTCAAGTCTTTGAACGATGGCACGTTCCTGGAGAAATGACCATCATGTAGTGTACACGCCACGTGATCGTTCTGGAAAGCTGCCGTGCTCTGGCTGCACCCCGCTCAAGTGAGCACTTGCTGGGTCTGGAGAGGGGTGCTTTCTGAGGTTGACTGGCCATGGAGCCAGGACCTTCGGTAAGAGTGGCAGTGGTAACAAACCCAGTGCCTCAGTGCTACAAAGTTAAGGCTACACCAGGCTGCAGCCTCAGCCCCTAAGGAGCCAGCGCGCCTTTCTCTCTCTCTGAATCACATGACATCACCTTTGGCTTTAGGCCTAGCAGTTGGTAGTATTATAACAGACTGCGGGGCACGCATGTCAGTCTCACAATTCCCAATCTTTAAAGCACACTTCCTCACACTTGTCTGAGAGATGAACCACGAAACAGGTTTCCTTTCCCTTCGCTGTTGCTGGCGGGGGCAAGGGACACTTCACTCCAGGGAAGCCCTGAGCCACTGTCCAAACCAGGAGAGAGAGGTGGGGTGAGTGTTGGAGGGCTTTCTCCAGGCCCCCGACTGCTGTCAGAGCAGCAGACATGTTTTCCGATCCTTCCTGGGCCTTAAAAAGTCAGAGCTCTTACTTTATGCCACAAAGTGGTTTTTGAGGTTCACGGGGCTTCCCGCTGCAATGGAGGAATAGTGTTACTGCGGTGGGAGCAGGTACGCGGTGCACCAGGGTCTTCAGGTCAGAGTTCGGATGTACTAGTTCTAATCATCCGCTTCCCGGACAAAGCAATTGAATGTTACAGATCTTTTCATCTATTTTGGCCCAAGGATAGGGAATGTGGATTAAATTGTCAACTGCAATATCTTTGATGTGAAAGTTAATTTTTGTGATATTTCAGTATATATTTTATTCATTAAATTTATTTGAAAACTTTCTCTTTTTTACAACACAAAACCAAACCCCATACCGTTTCTTCTCAGACTGGTGCCTCCTAGGTTCCACAGGGAGTTAGTTGAATGGGCATCGTCTCTCTGACTCAGTAGTTGGGTGATTGTTTGACTAATTCCTTGGGCCCTCCCTAAGCAAACTGGTGTCTACTGTGTGCCAATTACTGTGTTCTCATCTTCATTAGTCCATTTTTAGGTCTAAAAAATTGATCCTTGTCTGAGTTGCTGTAAACCCCCGTACCTACCTAAGCGTTGCGTCCGCATGGTCACAGTATTGGGAGCAGCATGCTTTCCTTCTTAGCTCAGTTAATAAATACTGGCATTTGCCGTCTCTTCGCCTCCATCGCGCGTGCTCGCTCGCAGGCCCTGTTCCCTGCCCACCGCAGAGGTGCCCAGAGTGCTCAGGTCGCCAGCTTCTCCTCCAGGATCTTCTTAATCACCGTAGGGTCCGCGCGGTTCAGGGTGGCTTTCCGGGCCAGGCCAATCAGTTTATTTACAGCTCGGGGGTTTCCCTTCTTCACGTCCGTGACCTTTAACGACAGAATTGTGTAAGGAGAACGAACATACATACACAGCTTCACCCCTAAACACCCTGAACTGAAGGCTGGGTGTGCCGAAAATCAAATCCCCTTGCTTTTGTTCTTCCTTCTTGCTAGTACCGGATGAAGGATGACAAAAGGAGGGCATCTGGGGCTCCAAGACGCCTGCCAAAGGAGATGGTGGCTGCTTGTCTTTGGGCTAAAATGGACTTGTGGGGCGTACACTGCTGTCGAACAAGGGGTGCCGCCAGCGCGAGAACAAGGCACCCAGGGCCTCTCCTCCTGGCACCACACAACACGGGACATGCCGTTTCCCGAGATGCACCGAGCAGAGGGAGCACGCCGCAGTGCCTGGCTTTCCTCCCTGCGCCCCCAGAAGGAACGTGACACTCTGTCTTCATCAGTCACTATAGGCGGGGCAGGGAGATGGAGGGGGCCAAGACCCAGGGCTGCTCATGTCCCTGGCGAGCTGGTGGGGGAGGGGGTGATTCTGACAGCGGGCAGCACTCCCCACAGACACCTCTCTGGCTGGACACTGCGAGTGGACTCCAGGAGGGAGGCACGCTCATCTCAGCTTTCCTTCTTGGGGCTCGGCTCAGTCACGGAATGACTTGGCTTTTAGCTATGCTGTTTTCACGCGTGCCTCTCTTCCTACTTCTCAAAGACAAGAAGCTCCCACATCTCCATCTCTGCCCTGCAGCCGGGCCAGGATTGAGAGGTTGGCCTAGGAAGTCCCCGTGCCGTCGGGAGAGGACCACCTGCCTAGGCGGCCAGGGACTGGGATCTGCAGAGCTTGATCGCCCCCTTTTAAATGGATCTGCGCACCCTAGGGTGGCATTTCCTTACAGGGAAAGAAGCTGCCTTTTTTCCAGTATTTACCTAACTTCATCTCTTTTGACCTCAAAGGCCAATAAAATTCGCTAGGGAACCACTTTTGCAGGTGGACTTGGTCCCGTTCTCCCCGCCCCGCCCGGCAGTCACCACTTGGGGATGTCCCTCCAGCAGGGCCTGGCAGAGCTGCTCCAGGGCTGCTTGGTCCTCCATCAGCTCCAGCCGCTGCTCGGACACCACCTGCGCCGCCGTCTTCCCTGGGCTGCTCCACAGGTCCTCAAACACCTGCAGGGTGAGGGGAGACCCTGGGCAGGAGGACACAGCTCCATGCCCAGGGTGTGGCCGCCTGAGGGAGGCCGCAAGGAAGCCTCGACATGCCGGGTAAGCACAGTCGGAGTCTCCTCCTCCTGCCAGCGCAGCAGGCAGTGTGGTGAGCATGAGCACTGGGCACAAGCTGAGGTCTCAAGCTGGGTGTGCCTCGAGTCCACTCAGTCAGTAAAGACTGGACCCACCCCGGCCTGCTGGGAAACGTGATTTCAGGAGGGCAGGGAAGAGGACCCATGATGATGATACAAAATGGAAAACAACGAAAACATAAATCATACTCCACAGGGCCCTGGCCTGCCCCACTCATCCCCTACAGGTAGAGCTGGCCCCAATCTGCGATAGTTATCAGTTAATGATGTATGTAGTTTCTACTCTAGATCCTCAAACTGGAGAAATAAGAAGGCATTTCCTAGGGTGGCGGTTTCCCTCAGTCCCTGCTGCAGTTCTGCTGTGAGCTTGGCCGGATCTGCTGCTCTGCCAGCAAGTCCCCTGGCCTGCAGCATGACCCATTGCCTTCGGTACCCTGGGGGCCACACCTCCCCTCCCATCAAGTGGCTCTCCAGGTATTAGCTGGGGGGAAAGCCAGTCGAAAATGCTCCAAGGATCCAAAGGGTTCGAACCTGAATTACCCTCAAAGGAGTCAAAGCAAATCACAAGTACGTATCATGGCTACAAGATGCCAGGTACCACACCTGCAGCTCAGCTCTGCAGAACTTGCCTGGTGGGTGTGGTCAGTGGGCCTGGGGGATGGGGCAGTCCAGCTCCAATGGGGCCTGGATAGTCAATAAACTCTTGTTTTAAAAATAAGTAAACAGGAACCCCTTTGAGAACCCCAAGGACCCGGGTTTCGGCACAGGAGTGAAGGAGTTCCTCCAACACCACATTCAACTCCTGGTGAAAGTCCTGCAGGAGACGACCGCGAAGCGGACTTGAAATGGCGTCACTGAAGTCTAAAGCTACAGGGGCACGGGGGTGTGCACATCTGCAGGGCAGGATGGAGAGGTGCCTCAACCAACAGTGGGAGATGAAAAAGATAGAACATCCCTAAAACCATCTATTAAGGTGGGCTTCTCAGGAGCCCCAAATGGAGACGTATCCAAAGAAAATTAAAAGAAAAGCAAAAAAGTTATAAGCAGAACGAATCTCCCTCCCTCCCCAAGAGCATGAAAGTGAGTGAGTCCCTTATGCAGAGTACACAACACTCCTTCCTCCCTTCCTAACGGGTTCTGATTGCCTCACAGAAGCAGATAGGACTCACCCCACTGCCTTTAAACAGTGGCAGCCGATGAAATCCCAAGTGCGTGTGGCTGAACCCAGCTGTCTACAGCTTCCATCTCTTCTCGCTTTCTGAGAGGGCGATCTCATTTACTGCCTTAGCGCCCCCTTTAAAATGATGTGCTCTGGGGGGAAACCAGGATGGAGCAGGAAGAGGTTTGTTTTTGATGCTGTTCCCCCTTTCATTTCAAAAGCTACAATTCATTAAGTAGGTGTATACACATACAGACAGACATATCCACGAACATCTACATCTCGGGTGTTTCTTGCCCTCAGGACATCTAACATTTGTATGCCTCTGACATGCAGGCAACCAAAACACCCTCCACAGCGCGGTCCCCACAATTGACAGCATCCCTCTGCGACGGTGGGTAAACACAGCCTGTAGGAGTCTGGGTCTCCATTTCAGAGCCCCAAACCCGGCGTGCGCGTCACAGTGGTTCGTAATTAGCCCAAAGGAGCTGCCTTCCACAGCCCCACTGTGTAGCTTGCCACCACTGTCAGGCTGTATGCATGTTAGATGGGAACGGCACCATTAAACAACACTGTTTCTGGCTGGGCCGCTGGCAGCTGCCCTGGTGCTGTCTCTCTCTGGGTCCTTCTCTGGGAGGATCGCCCGAATTCCAGAAAGCTCACCGACCTCGCGCTGCTGGTGGAGGTGGAGAGGAGACAGTGGGCCCCTGGAGAGGCTGCCCTTTCCCAGGGGGTTTCCACTCAGTGGGCCTGTGCATGAAACACGAGCTGCTGAGCTGCTCGGTGGATGGCCGCCTGGGTGACCTCACCCTCCTTGCTAGAGGGCTTCCTGAGGCCGGCCATGCGACAAAGACAAACGAGCCCCTGGCACTGGCTGCTGCCCTCGGCCTCTGGTCCAGGGAGCTGTGTGCAGGGGGCGCCCACAGCCCACAGCCCACAGGACCCAGCCTTCTAGCAACCAACATTTGAGGGAAACGACCAGGCGTGGGCAAGCGTTCTGGATTTCCCCCAGGCATCAAACGACCAGAACCACACACACAATGGCTTCAGAGCCTCGCTGAGTGACAGGTTTCTGGACCTTTCCACCTAAAATACCACTAACGAACACGGGATGGGTTTTGCCGAGATGTTTCGGGGCCACAGAGCGGGCGGGGGCTTTCATCAGGAAGCTGGGACAGACTTACCTGTTTGGCAGCGGCCGAGGAAATCACTTTGGTGTCCAGCAGGGTGAGGAGCTCGGCCAGGGCAGAGGGCGAGACAGGGCTGGTGACCCCGGAAGAGAGAAAACACGATTATCCACTTGGGTCACTGAGCACTGGCCTGTTGTTGGTGTGAATAACTAGACCCACACCCAGGAGCAAAAGGGGGCTCTGTTTGGCCGCCTGGGTTTCGTTTGTGTTTTGGGGTAGAACGTGTTTTTGTGACTGGTGCGGTTTTCCCACCCAGCAGTCACAGCTGGTTGGCAGAAGTGGTAGCAACAGCCAACTGCTCAGTCTAATTAGGAGGTGGCTGCAAAGTCCGTGAACCATGGAGGGAAAAGGAAAAACAAGAGAAACAAAACGCATCACCCCCCCCCCCCAACCCTAGTAATTACATATTTTTGACGGAAAGATTGGCCTAAGAATTATCTC
This sequence comes from Echinops telfairi, assembly GCF_000313985.2. NCBI lineage: Eukaryota > Metazoa > Chordata > Mammalia > Afrosoricida > Tenrecidae > Echinops > Echinops telfairi. The sequence goes on along the minus strand of NW_022109768.1, from coordinate 5,780,197 downwards.
CTGAAAAAAACACACACTCTGATTGTCTGTCTTTGTAGAAAAGTCTTAGAATCACACGAGATTTTCTTGATAGGAAGAGTGAGGGTGGTATTGTTACACACATTTCCCCGCCCTCCGCCCCCCAGCTCCAGTCTCTCCAAGGGCTCCCTATTTCCCACACGCCCCAGTGCCTCATGCCCACCCTTCTCAAGACACCAACCAAACCCAGGCAGAGGTGGGGCGTGGAGGCGGCTGAGTTAAGGACCCCTCCTCCGTCAGTGCGCACCCCGATCACGCCCCAGCCCCAGCGCGCGCGCAGAGACTGGGCGAAGGAAACCTGGCTCGGCGCCTCAGCTCAGATCAAAGGGATGGCTGCTACGGAGGGCCCTCGTGTGTCCTCTGAAATGCGTGAAGTCACGTAAAATCCCTAGTTCATTTATCCACGTCTTTTCTTATTGAATAGTTTTCTCTTGGTATATACATCACATACAATTTAATCCTTCAATCACATGAAGATTTGTGAAATCATCACCACAATCAATCTCAGAACATTTTCTTCTCATACTTTTAGCTCCCATTTCCGCCATCCTCCCTGCCCTGCCACGTACTGTCTCTACAGATCGCCTCTCCTGGATTTCAGAGACAGAAATCATACGAACGAAAACAGTTGTACAAAAGTCACAAAAGGCAAGCAAGCAAATAGCCCTAAAGCAATGACTAGACACATAATCTCTGTTCCTATCACAGTCAGCCCTTTAATAATAAAAGGACATGGCATCTTAGCCCCTCTGCCAATTGCCACATGAACTCAAAGTGCCCGACTCACCAAGGGTGTCTTGCTGCCCTCTAACCCTGGAGGGGAGGGGAGGGGGGATTAGGTTCATTCAAAACAGCTGACACACCAAAGTGGCACAGGTTTAGGATGCCTCAAGTGTTTGCTTCTCCCAAAGTATGGATAAAAGGTAATTCCAAATGGAAATTAGGTTTGGAGAGTGTCTGCAGTTATTAAATAGGTATTGGAACATCTGTGAACCACCCTGATTAAATCTCAACAGGAAGAGCGGCCCAGGGCTGGGAAATCAACTCCTATCTTGGTTCTGACCTCCCACCTTTGCGGACTAGTAATAAGCAGGTTTTCTCCTAAAAAAGCACGTTGCTTGTAACCACATGGACCAACTCATAAACAGAAGGATCTACAGGGCCAGGCCCCATCACAGCCAAACTGACATATCCCCCCCCCCACCCCCCCCCACCCCGGCAGTATGTGTTACAGAGGGCAACCCTAAAACTACAGGTTGGGGAGAGGGGCCGGCCTGCCATGCCCACACAGAAACAAACCAAAAAGACAGAGAGAGCAAGGGACTCCCTGCACGGAGAAGACAGGGGCGGACAACATGATGTCCCGCGCTGGAGCACAGGGCCACAGAGGACATCATCGATGAGGACCCAGCACAGGGAGTGAGTCTGGTCTGACCCACCCCCAGTGGGGCGAACCACAGTCAGCAATGAGAGCAAAGCCCGGCCACAAAGCCCCCGAGGAGCCTCAAGAATTGACTTCAGGCTAGGAGGGGCAGTTCCTGGATCCCCCCCTGCCCCAGGACCGGTGGGGAGACAGTCATAAAGGTCAGAGGACAGACCTGGAGTTATGTATGCTTTTTCACTGTATATATGTTTTTCCTTTTTATTTATTTATTAATCTCTCTCTTTTTACTCAATCGTTTGTCTTGTCTGTTACTGTTGTTCTGCCTGCCAATACAAGACAGGCAGGGAAGCAAGCCTGAGGAGAAAGCACCCGGACCAAAGGTTCTGGAGGGACGTGAGGGAGGAGGAGGCGGGGAGAGGAGCGGTGAGCAAACACCGCCACAGACGGGGGAACAACCAAGGGCGATGTAGACATCCTGGGGAGCTGGAGCACCAGCAATCTAGCTGAGAGGAATTATTAAGAAGCAGAAGAAGGGCGAGCGTGATGATGGGGCAGAAGGAAGGTAAAAGGAAACAGAGGAAAGATCTAGGAAGCAAAGCTATGCATAGAGGTATAAACATAGATGTGCACTTATGGAAATATATTAATTCATAAAAATAAAGGTATTGGCCTATGCACATATATTTATATGGCAATACATTGAGGAAGTAGACAGACTTTGGGCCTCTGTTCTAGCCCTCCAACGCAAGAACACTTTGTTCTTACAATCTGGCATTCTGTGATGTTCACCATCCCGACACAATCACTGAAGACAAAATGGGTGCATAAGCAAATGTGGTGAAGAAAGCTGATGGTGCCTGGTTATCAAAAGATCTAGCGTCTGGGTTCTTAAATGCTTGAAGTTAAATAAGCAGCCATCTAGCAGAGAAGCAACAAGCCCACATGGAAGCAGCATACCAGCCTGTGCTATCAGGAAGTGTTGACAGAATCAGGTAACAGGTATCAGAAGACCCCCAACAAACAAAAAACAAATTGTTGATAATGAGGGGGCTCGGAGCAGAGACCCCATACCCTTCTGTAGACAATAGGCCATGCTCTCACATAAGGGTCACAAGGAAGGGATGAGTCAACCAGGGTGCAGTACAGCACTGATGAAACACACAACACTCCTCTGGTTTTTTGAGGCTTCCTCACCTCCCACTATCATAACCTGGGTTCTGCCTTTCAGTTCTGGCTAGACTGGAGCATGTGCACAGATAAGAGCTCATGACACACGGAATCCAGGTCAGATAACCCCTCAGGAACAGAAATAGAAGTAGCAATACCAGGAAGTTAGGGGGAAGATGGGAAGGAAGAGGGAACCGATCACAGTGGTCAATGCATAATCCACCCTGGCCCCCTCCCCCCATAGATGAATAACAGAAATGTGGGTGAAGGGAGTCAGCGGATGGTGTAAGATATGAAAACAATAATTTATAACTTAAGGGGTCACGAGGTGGAGGGTACGGAAAAAACGGAGCTGATACCAAGGGCTCAAAAATGATGACGGCAACATATGTACAAATATGCTTGATACAATTTATATATAGAACGCTAAAATTATTTAAATGATTAAAAAAAGGAGAGAGAGAGAGAGTAAAAACCTCCAAGTTGCCTGAGCGTCCTGCAATGCTGGGGACCACAGGCCCAATTCTCTGGGAGGAGATGTGGTGTGCAGACTCCACTGTAACCCGAGGCCAGACTGGACCTGGAGCGCACGCAGACGGCAGAGTCCTGAGCCCGGTATGAGCCGGTGCTGTGGAGGGCTTGGCCCAGAGAATGACAGGAAGCGAACACACAGTAAGGAGAAACGCTGCCTGAAAGACAGATGGAAATTTCACCCTGCCCCACTCTGACACAGCTCTGCTGCAGCTGTCCGGCAGCGGGGCTTCTCCACCGCCTTTCTGACCCCAGTTCCAGACACATGGGTCAGTCATGTCTGCAGCAGCGCAGGCCTCTCTGCAGCAGGACAACCTGGGACTGTGCTGATGGTGATGCTTCAAACAGACCCACGGCCATCGAGTCGACTGACTCACAGACCCTACACATCAGAGGTTTCCAAGGTTGTAATTTTCCCCGAGCGCGGATGGCCTCAACTTTCTCCTGAAGAGCAGCTGGTGGGTTTGAACCGCCCACCTTGTGGCTAACAGTCCAATGCTTACCCAACAGTGCCACTAGGGCTTTTTAGAATACTAACCAAAAATCAAACTCACTGCCATCGAGTCTACGATGACTCATGGCAACCCCACAGGACAGGGCAGAGCTGCCCGAGTCTCCAAGGCCGTGGCTCTTTACGGGAGTGGAAAGCTGGTGGTCTCCTTGTGGTTACCCCTATGCGTAGCCACTGCGCCATGGCCTGAGGCCAAGTATGTACCCAGCAGGGCCATCAGCAGTAAGACCACCGAGCCCCCTGGAGCCGCGCATGCACGCAAACTGCTATAGCGACAGCCCCATGGGACACTGCTGTCAGGTAACAAACACCGCTCCATGTGCTCCTGCCCCCACATCCTGGTGGCCAGCCACTGGACAGAGCAGGGGAGCGGGGCCTTTCAAACCTGCTGACTCCACACAGCGCCTGGGAGCGCCTGTAGAAAGAAGGACAGCTTCTGGCTCCAGCTCCAACTTGACCCTGGGGAGCGACCCCCGAGGCTTCCAGCCACCCTGTCCCATACACCTGCCCGCTGCTGTGAGCTGGGACAAAGCTCCCACTGGTGACAGACACTGAGCCTTGGGCATCTAGGTGGCCTCGGCTGCTCAGTAACCCTTTTGTTCATCTCACTGACTTCCGAGTGGTCCCCCACCCCACCCCCACTGGGCACCCCTCTCCCCAAACAACTAACTGCTCTCACTGTCTCCTACCTACTCCCCGCTCAACACACATGCTCACCTACCATTCATAAGGACAGCTGTTGAGGCACAATCTGGAATTTTCTATAGTGCACCTCCTCCCCCCACCCCCCACCCCAACAAGCACCCTCCTCCCATGGTCTTTGTCCTGTTGCTTTCCACTCCCATGATGTCATCCCAATACTTGCTTTCGCTCTCCGACTTTAGTCACAGGCCTTCCCAAAGGCCCAAAGTTGTTCTCTCCCTTAAGAAGGGCTGTGGCTGACAATGTTCTACATCCGACTATGGTGAGCAGTGATCTGGGTCTTAAAAACTAGTGAGCAACTGAGAGGCAACTACTGATCTCCCCCCTTCAGGAAAGACCAAAGGGGAAGACACTCAAAGACTCAAGGATGTTTCCAAAGGACCAATGGACCCCAAAGGAGCCCTGGTGGTGTAGGAGTTATGAGCTGGGCTGCGAACTCTGCAGGGTCCACAGTTCGAAACCACCAGCTGCTCTATGGGGGAAAGATGGGGCTTTCTATTCTTTTAAAGAGTTCCAGTCTCGGAAATTCACAGGGGCAGTTCGATCCTGTCCTACAGGGTTGCCATGAGACGGCACTGACTCCCTGGAAGTGACTGTGAGGGCTCATGGACCATGAGCCCTCAGCCTCCACCACCCTGAGGCCAGAAGAAAGACATGGTACCCGGCTACCACCACCAGCAGCTCTGAAAGGCATCACATTAAATGAAGGCACTGGATGGAGTAGTGGAAAAACGCAGAACAGAATTCAAAATCACACAAAAAAGACCAGGCCTACTGGTCTGATAAGAGTCTGGCAGACTCTGAGACACCTTTAAGCATCCTTCAGGTCTTACCTGATCCCACCCACCAAGACCACCTTTCAAACAAAAGGCAGGCCTGTAAATTGAGAAATGTGCTCCTTGGAGGACTCAACCACAGGAGACCAACAGGGAAGCAGCTGCCCCAAACAAAGATCAGAAGGCAGGAAAGAAGGGCAAATGGAAACAGGAACCCCTGGGAGCAAGTAGGAAGAATGATGGTACAACTGACGTTAGTAAACCACAGAATGAACCCAGTGTTGACTTTCTCCCTGCCGTCCAGTCTGTTAGACTCACGGGGACTCTGTAGGACAGGGGAGACTGCCCCTGGGTTTTCTGAAACTCTCACAGTTCACAGAAGAAAGGCTGGTGGTTTCAAACTCCGACCTGGTGGGTTACAGCCCCACGCGTAACTACTGTGAATGGGCATTAATTTACTCTGTAAGCTTTCACCCAAGCCACAATGCCAAAAGCCAAAAGAAAATGCCTTCACCTAGTTTTGCAGTTAGTGACTAATCTCTGCCCAGTTAGTTACCTTGTTTCTTACTAACAAATGTCCAGCAGAAGTGACTACCCATCTGGACACTTGTCTCTGCCCGATTTCACCACACAATGACAAAATGATCAATGATAAGTGCTTGGCCAGGGAATCTGCAATTTCCACTTGCTTAACTAAACCAGCCTGTTTATTAATAGTGATTTAAAAGGAGTTACAGGAAAAAACAAAACACCTTCTTGAGCAAGGCACTCAAATCAACTAAAAAGCCAAGTTTAACAAGAGCTTTCTGGTCGAACCCCTCAAATACTAGCCTTCTACGAGGCCCTGGAAGATGACTGCTAATTCACAAGCCCGCTCTTGCCAAATTGATCTCTCGAGTGTCCCCTGCCTGCCTGTCCTCCTGAGGCCACAGCGGCCTTTGCAGCCACTGCTCTTCTAAGCCATGGACACTTGAGCTCCAGAGGAGGAGGCCCTCCCTGGCGAGGCTGCTATTGTCGGTCTGGCTGAGAGCTCTGTGAACTGTGGAGAAGTAGAGCTGCTGCGGCCTGGTGTGGGCGCCCAGCTGGTGTTTCCTCTTCAGCTCTTGGATCAAGAGACATCAACAGTGAAAGCAGAATGGTTGCCGCTCATCCTCTTTGCCTGATTTTGGAACAAGTGCACTTTTATTTGGAATGGTGTACCTTTCCGGTTCTTAAAGCTCTAGTGCTTAGGAGTTGCTTGGAGAAATACCAGGGGATCCAACTTCACCCAACAGGCTAGTAGATTGACCTCAGTTCCTTTAGATGCTCTCGGGCCAACTGACTGTTAGACAAACCCTCAATTTCAGAGACCAACAAATAAAGAACTGACCTGCAAGTGGATTCTAGCCTTGGCAGTTGTGCTGGCCTTGTAGAGCCTCTGTTTTCCTATCTGCTCATTAAAATGGAGAAGATTTCTAAGGTCTCTTCTAAGCCTAACATTTGGTCTCTCTGATTCATAACCAACAACATGTGAACCTATACATTTAAACTCCAACGATTTCAAGGAATAAGTCACTGGGCCTGGGCACCCAGGAGTCCTATCTGGGAGAGGGAGGGGGTGGGCAATGAAGTCAACTGGCATGACACAGTCCACAATGTTCCACAGACATTTCAGTCCACAAGGACTGACCTCTTACAAGCTCACAAGTGGCCATCTAAGGTGCGACTGTTGGTCTCTCCTTGCCCAGAGGAAAGAAGAGTGGAGAAAACCCAAGGCTCATGGAGAGTTAGTGCAGTGGCCTACTGGATCACGAGAGCACCAGTCTCCGTGAGACTGGGCCCTGAAGGACTAGATGGCACCCTGCTACCACCACACCAACTGCTCTGAAAGGCACCACCACCCGAAGGTTCTGGATATGAGAAGAGTAAAGAACAAAAGTCAAAATAATAGAAAGAAAAAAGAAGGCTTACTGGTTGTATAGAAACTACTAACAGCCCCTCCCTGACTGCAGCCCTTAGTCACCCTTCAGGTAGATCTGGAAATGAACTCACCTGGATGCCTCAATTTCCAGCCAAACGAGAAACGTCTATAAGGTGAACAGTAATACTAGGAAGGTGAACACACCTTAGAAAAATCGACCATTTAAACAAACAGGCAGCATTTACCCCAGGGCACAGTGCAGAGGGTTAGGAAGATCGTAAACGGAAAGAGGACACAGAGGAGGAAGGCAGTGGGATAAGTGGTTTTACAGTGTGAGGACCGAAATCAATGACATGAAACAACACGTGCATGGACTGTTGAAAGGAAAACCGATAACCTGCTCTGCAAACCTTCATGCAACTCACAATAAAACATTGAAGAAATGAAAGAAGGGATTTACATTTGATCTAGATCCTCAAGCACCACATCTCCTTGGGGCCTCTGGCTCACGTCACTCTGTGTAGTTCTGGATCAGGAAGCACACCATTCGACCTCGGATTATACAATCATTACACAGTGGGCCCATGAGATAGTTTATTGTGCCAGCCTGGCCGATAAACACAAGTGGGATT
>NW_022109768.1:5764646-5771024 GCF_000313985.2 Echinops telfairi | reverse complement strand
GGACTGACCCTGATGCAGCCTGGGTGCTGGAGCAGCCGTGTGGAGACCCCTGCCATCACTGAGATGCTTACACCGCCACTGGATTCAAAGACTTTCTGCCCACTGGCCTGTGATCCTCCTATATTTGGCGTCATCGTGTGTGTTTTTTGAGTTTGAAGAAGACTTTGTAGATCGGTGTCAGACATATGACCTAAGACAGACTTATGGGCTAGGACTGGACTGGGTTGGATGCTTTCTGAATGCACACTTACCCTATACATAAAACTCTCTCTTATACATATATGCGTTTCTGTGGCTTTGTCTCCCTAGTTTACCCAGACTAACACAGGGGTCCTCCAGGTACTCAAGTCCTGCAGTTTGGGGGACAATAGTGTGAAGGGGCAAGACCAGGGCTGTAGAGTGAACGGGGTAAGGTTTTCCAACGCAAGTCTCATAGGACAGCCCTTGCTCCCACCCCCAAAAGACATGGTGATGGAAAATAAACTCCTTGGTAAACCTTTTCTGGCCTTTTCCTGACCAGCACAGTTTTCAGTTTTCTTAAAATTCTTCCTAAAAAGCCTCCATGACCATCCTGTGTCCCTTCAGAAAACCTATGGAGATTACCTTATTGCGGGTCCCCAAAAGCCGTCACCATAACCCTCTGAGCTGCCCTTCTGCCTTGAATGTACTGGAGCAGCAGATCCCCCAGAAACCATTCATTCGATTGTATTTCTTTATAAGGTACCCCAATAAGACTAAGACAAACCAGAGAGAACTTGTCTGCAGCCATCCCTGGTCACAGAGGCATGCCTCAATACGTTCTGTCTGAATAAACCCACGCATGTGTGAGGCGGAACCTCACTCGCAATGCTTTCTAACAAACCCTCCGGTGTGTTGGGTGTGTGTGAGAGAGAGAGCGAGAGCGGGAGAGAGAGAGAAAGAGAGAGAGAGAGAGAGCGAGAGAGCGAGGCTCAACCTGAAGCTGGCGCTGTACAGATGGGGTACTGACTTTAGGAAGGAGGCCTCATTTGGAATCAAGCGTCGGCATGTGTCTGCTCCCCGCGCACATCTCCATCTCCATCTCCATGGCAGGCCTGCTGCTGGGATGAAGGCACTCCCACACAGCCTGGGTTCCCCCTACTGTGCCCAACATCACCTGCCACCGACACTCCCACTCCCCACACCTCCAACTCCGGCTCATTCTTTCCTTCTGGCAACTAGCCTTTTCTCTGGTTTGGTGACACCACTTTGCTAACCTGCCTCCTACTTCTCTGCCCGCTTCTCGGCTCCCTCCTCCTCTGCCTGTCCTCCCGCTATAAGCTAGGGTGGCTCAGACCCCTGCCTCAAGCACCCTTCACGCTCCTGACAAGGCTCACGCATCCAGTCGACGTCAGCCGCCCCCTTTGTGCCATGAGCTTCAGCTTCCTCTCCTACTGGACTGTGGGCCTGAATCCCGGAGTGTCAGGTTCACACCCTCACACAAGCCGCTCCTCCCACAGACCTGGGACACTCTTGCCCCTTTGAAGCGGTTGACTAATCCTGTCATTCTTTGCGCAGTCTTCGCTTAGCCAGTCCTTCCTTCCTCTTTCTGGAGCGGGCCCTTCACTGCTTGGTAATCATCACCTTCTGTGTGTGTCTGTCTTGTTGAGTGGTCCTCTCCAATCAACACAGAGCTTCACCCAGAGCAGAGGCTGAATGAACATGTGCTGAGTAATGAGTGCATGAAAACGCTCAAAGGCATGGTTCTCAGGTAGCTTTGGTGAGCTACAGGCCCACACTGCTGGCCAAATGCTCCTGGTCACCACAAGGACTTTGGTTCTAGTCAGCCCAAGCACACCACGTCCACCTCTATTCTAAACGAATTCCGCTTCCTGGTCGTACCACACTCATCAGTGCCGCCATCCATTTCACCCCACTGCCAGGCCAGGCATCTGCAAGTGCTGCCCTGCACTCGGTCCACGTCCCGCCCGGCTGCGCCTTTGCCTTCCAGCTCTTCTGTGAGAGCGTCCCAACTGGTCTCCCTCATCGAGTTTCTTCTGGCGCTCCCCTCACACAGCAACCAGAGGAGCCCCTGGTCTACGGCTGTCAAGAGCTGACAACCAACTGAAATTCTCCGGAGGCCCGGCAGGCACTCCTGCTCCCCCCGGCCTCCCGACTGCCTTCCCAGACTGCCCAGCCTCTCATCCCCGCCTGTGACTGCCCCTCGCCCTGGTGCCCCTGCCTGCCCACCACTGGGTCCCCCAGCCTTGGCTACGTCCAGCACCTCCTTCTGAAGGGAACCGTAGGTGGTTTCTCCAAGCCTGAGCAGTCACTCCCAGGCCCCTGTGCACACCCCCAGCATAACGTGGTCACAGGAGGGGACCGTTGGTGGCCCCAACGGTTGGTAAACTCGTTTGATTCCTCTCCAAACCCCCAGCCCCCAGCAGAGCGCACGCAGCATGCTGCACAGAGAAGCACATGACCGAATGGCAGGGAGGCCACCCTTAGGACGCGGTGTCCACAGGGCACACGGTGTCCCACTCAGGACATCCCGAGGGGAGCCAGGGAGCACCCAACTCTGGGCCTGCTTTGTGTCAGCGGCTTCCGGAGCCAGAGTTTATTACAAAGGGAAAAGAAGGACGTGTCCCGCCCTCACTCACCTCTCGCCGACAGCCAAGCTCTGCTGTTTTAAATAACCCAGAAAAGTGTTGAGGACCCAGTTAGTCACCAATTTTGGCTCTGCCCTAGTTTCTTTTATCACATTTTGGAAGAATTCCAGTAGACCAACTTCATTCTGAAAAAAAAAAAAAAGAGAAAAAAAGGTAATAAACTCTCCCCAAATATGAAAGATCAGCATTCTGAAAGCAAACCCAAGCCTGTCCTCCCTTTGTCTCCCCGGAGACATCTCCCCCTGCTGTGCTAAACACTGAGCTGTCACCAGAAAACTCGGCGCGTGCTCAACATGCAGCAAGCAGAGTCCCTTTCGTGGCTCCCACCACCATGCCACGCTGCAGCACGAGGAACATCCTGTGAGCCCTGCCTCTGGTGACCAAGGTCCTAAGATCTGCCCCTCGGTTTCAGCCCCTGGAGCTGCGGACTGGCCCACAAGGGTTGCTTCCACTTGAAGCCCCTTCCTCTTCCCAGCCGGTTCTCCTGCTCCAAGTCTCAGTCACGGCAGAGCGCACACCAGTCGCCTCGGAGGAGTCTGCAGTGCATGCAGTCGTACCCACCTCCTCCTCCTCGTGCTCGGAGGCAGAGTGGACTGGGAGTTGCCCTATCACCACACCTTCGGAGCTAAGCCAGGCGTGGCTGCCTCAACTTCCCCTCACGCTCTATGAACATGATCAGCTGAGTAGGCTGCACATTTGTTGCCTGCGGCTTGTGGGCTGCCGACGCTGTTCTGGCCAACTAGACTATACCGATCCTGAGGCGGGTGAGACGGGGGCTATGGTAGCTGCCTGGCCATGCCAGTGGGCAGAACCAACCTCTCCCACCACGCCGTGCATGTATTTACAATCACACATGGGCACCCCGAATCATCAGAACCACACTATTATGCAGAAGAGTAACAGCCCCCCCCTCCCCCAAGACATCACCTTACAGAACCCAAGGAGCCTACTCAGTTTCCCGGGATTAAAAATAAAAACACCCCCTACTCACTCATGTGAGGAAAGGCTGAGCCTTCCAAAGGCAGAGGGAATGCATTTAATTAAGGTGGCAGATTCCCACTACCTGCTGAACTTCTAACCACACCTCTCTCCTTGCAATACGCCTTTTAAACCAACAGGGCAGCAAGGTTTTCCACCTCTGCCTCCTTAATGGAAACTTTATCAACCAAAAGAACTTTCTGGAAAATCAAGCTACCGGGAAAGAGCAAGACACACTAACAAGGACAGCCCTGGTAGACGCTGTAATAGGCCATCGGCGCACATTCGCTAAAGTGGGGATTCCATTTTTACATGAAACCCTACATGCCGTGTAACAGAGAAACTCTCTGGTGGCTAGCCTACTGAATCATCCCATAATCATCTCTTTTTCAAACCGATGCTGTTGCTCTGCTCATGCTGAACCAGGGCCAGGGGCCACCCCCGCAGCCAGAGCTTGACAACAGACAGATAAAGGCAGACCCAGGCAATGTGAAGAGCGAGTTCGGCTTCATTTCGAGAGACGTTATTCAAACTCCCACAATGGTGCGCAAACCGCTGGGAAAGTGGCACTCTGGTATCGGGCGAGCCAGACGGGCAGGATTCCCTTTGTTCGAGCTCAAACAGGCTTGGCTCACTGGCAAAACGCGCTGTCAGGAGAGCTCTCCTCTTCGCCCAAGGAAAGGTTTTTCAAACCCAACTAGAATATTGCACTTGAACTTGCAGGCTTGGCTGGGTTGCTGGGACGTGATGGATCTCTCTCCCTCTACCCTTGGGTGGCTTTTTTATTGGATGGCTAACCGGGCAAGTCAGATTTCTGTTTGTCTTTTCATGTCAGTGCTGTGATGAAGCCTCTTCGGGCTGGAACTCTACTTCACTAGGGGATACATGGTTTCAGTCCACAATTTCAAGCGGACATGAAAACCGGCTGGTGATGGCTGAGCTACAGAAAGCGGGCACACCACACGGAGGCTGGGTGGCTGCTGCCCAGAGAATGATGGGTCAATACACGTTGTGGCTGGGCTTTTTAGAAAGGGGTGGTGGTGGTAGTGGTAATAACAATAACTGCGTTCTAGGTAAGGCCTCTGAGTTCTCTGAGACTGGCAAACGGTAATGAGCTTGGCACGGATCTCAGGTGTCTCTGGAGAACACGGCAGTGTCAGCCATCTGGCTTTCTCTGGAAAACAGCGGGACCATAATTCCCTGACATAAGAATCATATGAAGAGCGACGCAGAGGCCACTACATAACAGGGCCTTTAGTGCCCTCCTCAAAGGCAGCAAGCAGGCATTCAGCACAGCACTCATCTATTCTAAATAAGACAGCTACGCCCCAGCTCCACGGTGAGGAGGCTCGTGCTGAACGTGCCTCTAATTGTTCCTTCGGAGATGGCTAATGCACGCGGACAACTGGCCTGTCTTCTGTACAACACTAGGCAGCCTCTGCAGCGCAATGGCTGGGAAGCGTTTTTCACAACATTCTCATCACATTTCCCAGGGCACTCCGTCACAGCCGGAGCCCCTGCCAGGCCAGCCTCCACGGAGGGTATCAGGCTGCTGTAGAGAAGTACGGCTGGTGGGCTGCCTCACCTGCCCTGCCTGCTTGGGGAAGAATCTTGTGGGCCCCTAGCCCCATAAGCAATGGCCCCCAATGGCGTTTTACTTGCAGAGATGCTTAAATGTTGGAAAAATCTGGGGCGTAGGGGTGGCGGGGAGACTAGGAAGGTGGCTGATTTCTCAGCCGCGGGCATGTCCTGCCCAAGTCTCCCAGCCTGTGAGCCCAATGAGAGGGCCCTCCTGGCGGGTGGACTAGGTTTAAATGCAGAATGAAGCCCGAGAGAGACAGCTGTCCCAGGGCAGGCTTACACGATTGAAAGCTCTGAAAATCATGGCTACGTGGGAGCTCCAGGGATCCGAGCTTAGCAATGCGCCAGTCTGTGTACCCTCAGAGTACCCGCGGCGAGCAGCAGCCAGCCTCGGAGAGTGGCCACGTGGCTACTGCTGGGCTGCTGACAAGGGCCAGTCAGGAAAGCCCAGGAATCCATACCAGGCACTATTGTACGCACTCCCCGCTACATGAACTCATGCAATCCCAGTGACAAGCCTATGAGGTAGGAACGCCGGCAATTCTCTAGATGAGGCACTGAGGTTAAGTGACTTGTGTGAGGTCCCACTGCAAGATGAATGGTGGCCCTGAGGCAGTGCTAGCTCCTGCCCTGTGTTGCGCTGTCTCGGAGGAAGGACCCTGCGCCCGAGCTCATCAGGAATTTCCTTGGGATCATCAAACTCCAAATAATTCAGGCAATGACAGTTGAGAGCCAACAGGCCTCCCTAGAAGGCTGTTCCTGCAGGAGTGGGTCGGATGGAAAGTGTGCTGTGAATCACAAAGTCAGTTCTGATTACAGGCACATTTCAACAAGCCTAAACCCGGCCATGGCCAAGCATGATTCAAAAGGAGCTTTCTGGCTGGACTTAAAAACAGCACAGATGTCAAAGGCCGTGTCAATTAGTTGATCTCTTCCCAAGATCTGTCTTCAGCCTGAATAACATATTCTAGCTGCATTCCACAAATAGGACGTCACCCTTTGGGTTGGGTTGGAGATACAACCCCTATGTACCCCCACATGGTGGCTTTGAGTCAGGACACTCCCTGGTCGGAAAGCCCTTAGCCACTTGCACCAGAAAGAAATGACCTGTGGGGGGTTGCAGGGGTAGAGATACAAAATGTAACTTTTTATTAAACTTTGCCAGAGCAAAATACTGGTTACTCCCCCCCCC
>NW_022109768.1:5737624-5764525 GCF_000313985.2 Echinops telfairi | reverse complement strand
GAGCTGAAATATGGTGAGTGGACGGTGTTGACCAAATGGGTTTTCCTTAAACAGCAGTTAGACGTTGAGGCCTCTGCACCTCAATAAGTCTGGGCACTTGAAAGAAAGTCACTATGGTTTCAGATGCCTTTTAAAACGATTTAGCTTTAAAGCAGCACTGCATATGGGCGACGCGGTTATTCATCCTGGGGAATTCTTTCATAGGCAATTCATCCGGAGAGCAAACGGGCCCTTGCACGCTTCCTACAGACTCAGAGGGAAACTCCGGAGAAACAATCCACTTAACAACCCACTGAAGTCATGATGTCCTTGCTGTTTCTCTGTCCCCTGGGGCCGTCTTAACCTTCTCCGGGACGTCAGAAACAAAGGATCATGATTTTCAGTGGGAAATTACCAGCTAGGGAAAACGAAGCTGACATTGGAGTACACATCTGGAGGCTGACTATGAAGTCGGGCAGACCCACGAAAGCAGGCTGCAGAGTCCGGGGCTCAGGGCCACACTTCCCCAATGTCACCCTGGGGCCAGGCTTTATGTCCCGGGGCTCTGCCTGCTGGGGGCTCCCCACAGACCACGTATCTATCCACAGCAGCAATTCTTCCAGGGGTGGGGCCGCCTGGCTGTTTTAGGCTTCAAGGAAGACTGCACTTGCCTGGCATCTTGGAGGAAGTTAACCCTTTCGTCAGGAGGGTAATGGGTTGGGCCAACGGTCGGCAAGCTCAAGGACACTCACATCACCCCTGCTAACTGAAGGGCAAGTCAACAGGGTGGCACACAGACCTGCCCTGTGGGAACAGTGTCAAAAATCAGGAAGATGACTTCTGATTCCCTCCCTCACCCATCCCTCCCACCCGCCACCTACCCTTCTTTTGAACATGCATGTTTTGAGAGACTACAATGAACCCTGGTGGCACTGTGGGTTGAGTGTTAACCACAAGGTCAGCACTATGAACCCACCAGTCTCACTATGGCAGAAAGATAAGGCGCTCTGCTCCCCTATACATTTACAGTCTCACAGCCCCAGAGGGGCAGTTCTAACCTGTCCTAGAGGCTCACCGTGGGTCCGACTGGACTCGTGGCAGTGAGAGCGGCTTGGTTTACATGCAGCAGGCAGTGAGGTACATGCTCAGTGTAAGATCACTCAACCCCAACCAAATCCCCTGCTGCCGAGCCCGTGCAGACTCACGGGCCCTATAGAGGATTTCTGAGATTGTAGAGCTTTACAGGATTGGATATCCTCAAGTCTCTCCTTGGAGAGGCTCGTGGGTTTGAACGGCTGACCTTGTGATCAGCAGTCTAGTGCTTACCCGACAGCACCACCAGGCCTAAGATCCGAGCTCTGCAATACCAAGGAGTTGGAACCGACTTGATGGCAGTGGGCTGTGGATGTTAACAATATATAATTCTGGGCCGACTGAACAGAAAACTGACAGGCTAAATTAAAGCCTACTGTTAAAAAATCTGAAGTTGGTATTATTTGTGGGTGAGGCATGTGTGTGGGGCGGGTCTGTGCATAACGCTTAATTTAATAAGCAAATCCAAAGCAGGGCGCTCGGAGCCAGAGCTCTGTGCAGCACACCCACCACTGCTATTTATTTGAGGAACACTCCTGGGTACTCTTTAAATGGAGAGCCGGTTCATTAGAGTTGCGCGTCTGCCCTTCTCAGCATCTGCCGTGACTGACGAAGGCAGGAAAAACACGAGCATACCGTTTTCAGGCGCGTTATGAGGAACTCGGCTTCCAGTGATTAGAGTCATCAAGAGCCTGGGCTGCCCACTTTCAGGGAAACAATTTGTCTGGCTCCTTCTCTCGCCATTCCCGTCCCATTCTATACTCACTCATCTTGAACATTTCAAGTATTAGCCTTCTTATATTTTAACAAATCATGTCATACACCCTATGAGGCCAGAAACGTAAGCATGCTATTAAGATATCTGAAAAAAGTTCCTTCGAAGCTGGTTCTGGAAGTTTTCTCCATGTACCCCCACACCAATCACCGTCTCCTCTGGTCCCCCACCAAACTTCATGCTTCTGTTTCCTGTGACCTGCCCTATAGGCTGGTTCGCGCGAGCGGAGCTTGGGTTATAATCTCTTCAGACCAAGAAGCCATCCATCTAAAGCCCGCAAACACCAATCACCGCCCTCCTCTTAGTCCCGCCTACTGCTCAGAAAACGCTATTGGGAGTCTTCAATGGAGCAGAAGGGCTGCCCACACCACCCATTCGTCAGCTTTGAGTTTCTATGGCTTGGTCACCATGGACGTTCACGACGGAAGCTCTGCCACCAGGCTTCCAAAATGCCAGCAGCGTCACCACGGCAGACAAGTTTCAGCCGAGCCTGCACACTAAGTTAGACGAGGAAGAAAGGCATGGCAAGCCCCTTCCACAAATCAGCCAATGAAACCTAAACGGCGCCGAGGCTCTATCTGACCTCCCCTAGCCTCCCTCCTGCCACGAGGCAGAGTCAGAAGCGCCTCCACCCCCCATCTTCCTTTACCTACTCTGACACCAGCCGGTCCTCCCCGGCACGCCACTTTTCTGTCGAGTGTACCTGATGTCATAGCCACTAATAATGCTCTCAGCCAATGCTCATAATTATGGGGTTTATTAAGGACGTTAACAAGTTTACCCCTAGTTAGGACCAGTTACCAGGAAGGACAGTCATTAGTCCATCTCGATCAGTAGCCAAATTTCTCTCCAGTCCTCCACCTCTAGTAGAGGGTCTCAAGCTTCCGAATGCCGCGACCCTTTAATGCAGTTCCTCATGTTGTGGTGACCACCCATCCATAAAATTTTCACTACTTCATAACTGTAATTTTGCTACTGTTATAAAGTGTAATGTAAATCACAGTGTTTTCCAATGATCTTAGGCAACCCCTATGAAAGGGTCATTCAACCCCTAAGGGGGTCGCAACCCACAAGTTGAGAACCACTGCTCTAAGCCATGTGGTCCCCTGACCTCCAGGGCCAGGAAGCCCATCCACTGCTCTGCCTCAGTCTCAGTGCTGCTCCTCTATTTCATGGTTTCCTTGTCTTGGCCTCTGATCTCAGGCTGGATCCTCTGCTCTGCGACAACCTCCGGTGCGTTTGGGCTCAGCCTCTGCCACTTTCGACAGAGAACTAGAATATGCACCACTGGTGGCTCTTCTCCAGATGTGCTTCTGAGATGGCTCTGATACACAGAGGGATGGCTTTGGAGGTGTGCCTGTGGTCTTCCAGCGGGCCATGTCGATCCCCAAGGAAAAGAAACAAAGAACGGCAACTTGCTTCACGCCCTCCAGTAAGGTGAGGACTCAGAAGACAGCCCGGCTTGACCTTGTCCATTAGCACACCAGAGAACTCCCTCCAACATGGGATTATAACCACAGGCTTTGAGGCTAGAAGTTATGAAAAACCATTGACAGCAAGTCAATTCTGTCTCATGGTGATTGACCCTAAGGAACAGAACTTCCCCTGTGGATTTCTGAGACTGTACCTCATTATGGGAGTAGAAAGCCTCATCTTTCTCCCTTGGAGCAGCTGCAGTTTTGAACTGCTGATCTCAAGATTAGCAGCCCAACACATAACCCACGACAAACCACTAGGGCTCCCCCTAGACTTGCCAACACATCAGAGAAGAGATTATGGGTAGAAGGGCCATAATCTGCATAATCTGCCTACATCTCAACCACCATTAGAATAGTGTTGCACACAGTGCTGGAAGAGAATAAGTAGCCCAGATTGCCAGGCACTGGCTTGAAGAACACCACGAACGATGGGGACGCTGGCCCAGGACTGGACGTTTGTTCTGGTGTACAGGGCGGTGCCATGGAGTGGAGTGGAGTCCACGGGAACCGAAAGCTGGCTTCCTGAAGCAGGACATCAAAGGATTACAGCACAGTCACTCACATGTGCCCGGCAGCAAACATGTAAGGTGCCTAATTCGGGAGCCCTGTGGCACAGTGAGTTAGCCTCTGGACGGCTGTCAGGGTGGTCATTTAAACCCATAGAGAAAGATGAAGCCGTCCATTCCTGTGAAGACTCACCGTATCGGAAACCCAATGGCACAGTTCTGTGAGGCAGAAGCAACTCCACGTCATGGGCTGGGTTTGATGGCCAGCTCTGCGACCCTGAGAAGGCTAGTGAGGGAAGGCTACGACACAAGCACGAGGACCTTAGGTATGTTCAAGCAAGGGAGACAGACCCCCACTCCCCCAAACTCATCAAGACCGATGGTGACAGCTGGATGGGGGGATCTAAACTCAAAACTCCACGTTCACCATGATCGAGTCCATTCTCCAACTCAGACTGATCTTACAGGCCAGAGCAGAATGGTCCCTGTGGATATGCAAGACTGTAAATCCTTCTAGGAGTAGAAACCTCAATCTTTCTCTCAAGGGGCATTTGGGGGTTTCAAACTGCTGACCTTTCAGTTAACAGCCTAACACTACGCCACCAGGGCCCCCAGAATTCTAACATGACTGTATATTTTCAGAGCCTTCAGAGAACACAGCTTTATTCTTGGGAGAGTCTCTAAAAGGTTCTTGTATTTCTCGTATGGAGAAAGCTGAGGCACAAAGACCATAGTTAGGGATTCTTTCCTGAAGGCTCACTCTTGAGTAAAGAAAGAACCAAGAAACTGTGTGTGATCGTTGCATAATCTGGTGTCAATGTGTGAGGATTACGTGTGAAAGGGTGGAGTCTAGTCTGTCAATTGGCTCATGGCCAATGAGACCTCTGTGTGGGGATGGCCTTCTCCTGAGAATTCTGGGAAATCCAGTATTCCTTCTTGGAGGCAGGAGACACCATCTCTCAGTCTGCTCACTCCCTGAGAAGATGCTCTACTGACAAGATGCTGTCTCCCTCTGCCACTCCCCGGGAGACATTGCAGCTGACAAGACACATGAACTATGCTAGTGCCCTGGCTGGAGAAACCACATGGACCTACCCTGATGCAACCAGACCTCTGAAACCGGAGAAGCCACATAGAGACCCCTGCCAGCACTGAGATGTTTACACCGCCACTGGACCCAAGGACTTTCTACTCACTGACCTGTGATCGTCCTGCAGTCAGCATCACTGCATGTACTTCGTGAGTCTGAAGAGGACTTTACCGATTGGTATCAGACATATGGGCTAATATCAGACTTATGGGCTTGGGCTGGATCAGGTTGAGATGCTTTCTTAATGTTCAATTACTCTTTATACAAAACTCTCTCTTATATACATGATCTATAGGTTTGTTTCTCCAGTCTACCTGGAGCGACACACTGCATGCACCACATGGTGCCTTAACACATTTGCTTGTCTAGCGACATTCTAACCACATGCAGACGGCTCCCTAGCTTCTTGGAGGCAGAGCAGCCGCAATTCCTGCTCTCCTCCCTCTTACATACATGTAGGTCTGAAGTCCAGAAATGATGTGGGTGGGCTGGGGATTAAAGATGGTGGGAAAGACTTGTGAGACTCCAGCTCTGGGAAAACCCAGTAGTGGCGACTCACTTCATAGGCACCCTGAACAGGCTGCTGTGGAGCTGACTCAGGCCCACCCAATCTGTGGACCCGCAGGTCTGACAGAGATGGGGCTCAGAGGGCCCTTTCCCTCAGGTGCTGGCAGCTCTGGAGGCTGAACCAGACACCCCAAGAAACGATGACCATTCAGCGATTTTGGCCCCACCAGGTAATGCATGAGACACACATGGCCCACAGAGGGCTAGAAGTGACTGATGCGGCCTGGTCCTTAGGGACAAGAAAAGTGGTGCTCACAGAGAATCTGTTCAACAGACACGTTTGGCCGCCCTCACGGTGGAGCCTGGAGGAGACTGCTGTGGTTGAAATGCGTGCACAGTGTCGCACGCATCAGAATCATCCAATGCTTGGTACACTTGCGGCTGCTGTCAGCTGCCACCCAAGTGGCTCCAACGGACCGGGGCCCAACGTAAGGAAATGCTACCTGGTCCTGGGTCAGCCCCACGGTCAGTTGTGATCCACAAGATTTTCACAGGCTAATTTTTCCCCTCAAAAGGTCACCACCAGGCCTTTTCCTACAGTCCGCCTGGTTTGGAAGCTGTGCAGCACCCCCACAACATGCGAGCCTCCCCTGAACACAGGCAGCGACCCCACCTGCGGTGCCTTAGCTGGGAGGCCAAGCCCAGGTCACCCAAGAAGGCCAGCCTCCGAGCCCCAGGCTGCACTCACTACCCGCCACGTCCGTGGCGAAAGGCCGGTTCCCAGATTCGGCCACCCCCCAAAAAGGGGGCACACTGAAAGGTGCTGCAGCAGACCACCGCTGTGACCAAGTGCCACGCCTGCTCTCTGGCTTCCACGCGGCCATGACAAAGAAAAGGGCAAAGGCCCACATTTCTCTGAAGAGGATGGAGATCCCCACGTTGTCGATCCTCCTAAGCAGATCCCCACGCTGTCGGACCCTCCCGCGGCCCCTCCAGACACCTAAGCCGGCCTTCTGCATTCTGGGCTGGGGAGAAATCCGTGTTTCCTTTCGCGAACTAGCATTCAGTCAGACCCTGCCGAGGCTCAATGTGGCGGACAGTCCACGCGTTGAGCTGCTCCCATCCCCTGGGGTATACACCCTGCCTGCAGGGAACCTGCGCATTGAAGCGGGAAGAAATGACTAATGGGGCTCCCTTCTCATCTTCGTTTCATAAGGCGCGAAGGGGCGCACCCATCGTTCCACTGGGCAGCCCGCCGTTGGGAAGGGGCCTGATCGGATAACCTGAGCCCAGGTGCCGGGCCGCGTTTCCCTGGCCGCTCCTGCACACCCACCAGCAGGGTGAAGCTGTGTTCCGGCCGCATCCCATACTGTTGCACGAGCTTGTCCCGGGTCACGCTGGGGAGCTCAGGCAGCCCCTCGCGGATGCAGTCGATGTTGATCACTTGCTGGACGTCGGCCCCTGCAGGCAGCGAGGCGCTGTCATAGAGCACCAGCGGGGGCAGGTTGGGTTCCGGCATAAACCTGGGCGGGACAGGGGAGGAGACAGGGCCTGAGACTGACGGCTTCAAGCTGGTAACAAACTACCTAAAAGCTGGTGTTTGTGAGTTTAACTCTGCATCTGATGAAGGCCGTTTTACTTACAAATATTTCTCATGCCTTATAATCATAATTCTCACCGTTCCCTAGCAACTGGTCTTTGCCCCAGCCTAACTGTGTGTGTGTGTGTGTGTGAGTGTGTGTGTGTGTGTGTGTACTGCTCCACAGGGTTGTCAAGGCTGAAAACCCTGGAGATGCAATCGCCACGCCTACCTTCAGAGGGGCCTCTGGTTGTTTTGAACCACTGACTTCTCGACTGGCAGCTGAGCACCTAACTGTTCGTCCTCCCCAGGATCCCCGATTGTGGATAAGCATATATTTATAAATGCAAAGGCTGAGAAAACAACGAGAATAATTTCATTATTGGAAAGATGATTTTCTCCCCTTTTTTGGATTTGCAACAATTTTATAGCACCATTTGTGCAGTAAATGAGAAGCTGGGGAAAAATAGCCAAGCTTGCGTTCTCGAGAGGTAGAAGAGATTCTACCCAAGTAAACCATGGAAGCGGACCCCATTCTGACACACAGAAGGCCGGCCCACCCCTCTGCTACTCCAGCACAGGGCTACAGGAAAGCAGGCTCATGTAGAACAGTGCCTCTAATGTGAGAGATGAGACCAGGGGCCACTCTGTGCTCTGGATTGTCTGACTTTGGAGACAAGAGAAAATCAAAGGGAGGCTTCCCAAGGCCCAGCCGCTATCAACTCGAGGGTGTGCGGGGAAGCCACTGGCTACGTTAAAAGCCGACTTCCGTGCCCAACCAGACAGCAGCTTAAACAGGATGGCGAGAAACCCATGAAGGTCAAAAAGTCTTGCCACATAACACAGAAACCGTTCTCAAACAAAAACAACCAAAGGGGATGCTACTGTTTCAGGACACGTACCCTATCTTGAGCTATACACTTCTGATGGTGGTGTGCCCATCTCTAAACCTTCCCCCAAAGAATCCTACACGCTTTCATGTGTCAGAACAGTCGTCTGGGCATCCCTGAGGGACCCCAGCCGTGCTCCTGACATGTGCTTCCGCCTCGGAAAGCAGAAAGAAAGCTGATGGGGCCAGATCAGGACTATAAGGTGCAGAGCGTAAGGTTTCGCAATAAAATTCTCATAGGACGGCCCTTGTTACCCTCGAAGAATAAGCAGGTGCAAGGTCATGATAGAAAAAATAAATATTCTCTGGCCAACTTTCCGGCCCTTTTTCTCACCAAAGCAGCTTTCAGTTTCCTTAAGCGTTCTTCTGCAGAAGCCCTGTGATGATCCCGTGTCCTGTGAGAAACTCTGTTAGGGGAATCTGGGGATTCCCTGAGACTCTCCAGAAACAGCCACCAGAACCTTCGGAGCTGCTGTGAATATCACTGGCCCAGCAGATTCCCTTGGGAGCCACTGTTTTGAATGACCCTTGCTCCCTGGATCATATTGGTAAATACAAGACTCATTCCTGCTTGTGATTTGTGCTACAAAATCGTCTTCATTAGTTTCAATCTTGCTTAAAAGACCAATGGAAAGATCAGGTCTTTGAGCTAGTTAATCTTCATGTCATTTTTTTTTTAAAGTACCCTCTTTTTTCGGGGAGCGAGGTATCCTAATAAGACTAAAGACAAGCATATCATTGAGCAAACTTGTCTGCGGCCACCCACTGATCAGAGACATGTGAGACATGTTTAAACAAAACATGTTTGTTTGGAATAGACCCAGAATGTATGAACTAAAACCCTAGTAGTACTATTTGACTCATAGGATAGGAGCCATCCTCTAGGTGAGCTTCACATGGAGGATTTTTGAGCCTCTCTTTTCCCGTAGGACCATGCTACATTTGTTCCTCAATCACAGAAATAGCTGCGCTGCTGGGCTAAACACAACAGTTCCTTGCTAAAGAGTTCCTTCAGTCTTTGCAATCTGCTGCACTCATGGGGCAGGGGGAGAAATGGGACACAAAATGCACCACTTATCTGAAACTTAATTTTACTAATTATTTGTGGGTTTCATATTCAGTCTAAATTCTTTAGCTTTTCAATGGTATCACCTGAGGTTTGCAGGGAAAGGCCTTGAACATGCACATCCCATTTTACCCATTTCTTCCCAAGGACCTTCAGTGCATTTGAAAAGACTGGATTTGCTATGGGCTTTAAGAACTGGAACAGGCCCCGCCCGCAGCTGCCATCCTTGTGGTGCTGCTGTAATAACTCTCTGCCCAAGAAGTGACCGCACGTGTGTGTTCCCACAGCGGGATGCAGGCAGACTGGGTGCTCTGGGGCTACCAAGTTAAGAAGATAAGCATTCTCTCAGGATACACAGAAATGAGGATGTCTAGATTCTCTATCCTACAGCAACAAAATGTGGCGCCTATAAACTATCCAGGATCGTTCTATCAATCTTTAAACGGATTTGAAAGCTGGCCTCACGCCCTAAACATGTCATGGTATCTTGAAAGGAGGAGCAGGCACCTGTAGTCTTGTTTTCCTTCTTTGTCCCTCATGGGCACGGTACACCTGCAATCGTGACAGAAGAAACCAGTAAGGGCACAATGCATGCAGCAGTACCTGGTCAAGAGGCGGAGAGGGGCCCACTGATCACTAAGGGTGAGGCAATATCCAGCTCATCAGGAACTCTTAAATAAATACTTTTTAAAATGTCAGTAGAGAGAAGTTTAATATGACTAATTGTAAAAGAAAGAATTTCTGCAACATTTCAGCTTTCAGCTGAAGGATACAATTCTCAAAATTCAGAGTCTGAAAATTAATGTCAACATTACTGGTATGCGGGTGGGTGGTATCCCTACAACCAACTCTTCAATCTCTCCTACCTCGAAGCTTCATATGGTCGAGGTGTGATAAGACTATTTTGAGAGAGATCCTTGCAGTGCAGCAGGCCAGCTGGAAGCAAGGGAAGGGTCATCATCTAAGCCCAAGCTACCAAAAAGCTGACCTTTTTTTTTTTTTTAAAGCTGACCGTTTAAACCCACCAGCTGCTCCCCAGCAGAAAGATGAGGCTGTCTGCTCCCTCAAAGCCAGGGTTGCTATGAGTTGGAATCCCCGTAATGGCAGTGGGGCTTCATAGGGCATACTGAGGACCCCTGGTGACACAGGGATAGTTACCTGAAAGAGTGGTGGTTCCAATATACCCGCTACTACACTGGAGAAAGTAGTCTGCTTCCATAAAGTTTAACGCCTCAGAAACTCCATGAGGCATTCTAATCTGTCCTTCAGGGAGGTAACGTGATGCTGTGGGTTTCGATGCACAGAGTGTAATGTGCCGCTATGGGGTAATATGACGAATGTGGACACTGAGGTGCAGACAAGCTGAGCACCTTCTCCCAGGTCCCAGGCTGGTGGCCAGGCCTCTCCTGCCCCGCACGCTGCCTGTCGCCAGAGGCTCTTCTCCAAACTCACCCCAGCCTGGAGTCAAACGAGCGGGTTTCATTCAGAATTTCACCTCCATTCTCAAGCTCCTTGATTTGCCTCTGAATTTCATAGTCTAAGAAAAACACGGTAATTTAGTATCATCTTGTGAAATTTTGATTATACCTCTCTTCAAGTCAAGCAATAATTAAAGACCTTAATTTTTTTTAAAATCAAGGATTATAATAATTCTTCCCCTATGTGTTTTATCTTTTCACCATCATTACGGAATGAGGGAGCTGGAAGGGCCAACAAGGACCCTGGTATGACTCGGACAAGGGGGTCTAGTGACGCCAGATGTAGGCCGGTAGCCTCTGAAGAATCCTTACCCTGGGATCTAGGCCTGGGCTTCAGGAGGTCCTGGGACCTCCGGAAACTATACATAAAACGCGAGCATAGACAGACATGTATCTGGGGGAGAGGGTCCTGAACTTTCAAAGAGATCTGTCCCCAAATGACTGAGAACTGCAGCTCCATGTCATGCTCCCCCTGCCATCGAACAAGGCAAGCTGTGGTCCTAAAAACCTAACCACAATGGCCAACTAGGCTTCGCTATGAGAGCGGCTTTAGCTTTTCCCTCAACTCCCAGCCCACCGAGCACTGCTGCTTCTTGCTGCAGCCTACTCCCTTTGATCTCAGCTGCGCAGCAGCAGCAGCAGCAGCAGCAGCAAGATCCACGTGTGCCAGTTTTCAACCCTGAGCACCCTCACCTCTCTCGGCTTGGCATGAAGTGCTGCCTAAAAGGTCCAGTCTGGGGAGGACAAGGCAGTAGGAGAGTGTTCGGTTTGGAGAGGGAGAGAGGGAAAGAGGGGGAGAGGCCCGGAACGGTAAAGTGTTGGTTCTTCCAGTCTGCGCCAGACCAGAGTCCCACCAAGTCCAGGCTGTTGCTCCCATGGGGCTCGCAGGACAACAGAAGCCAGCCGAATGTGCTGGGAGTGTCCTTCATAATTCAAGTGGGTACTCTACCCAAGACCCAACCTGCCTCTTGGGTAGTGCGTAGGCTACCATTACTAGCTCTCAGAACGATTTCCCGAACACTCACTCTCTAGGAGTGAATTGAAACGCTTCCATTTGAGTTTCTCTTTCAGAGTTAGGCTGTAATAGTTCACCTTGGCCCAAACCGTCCATGGCTTTAGAATATAGGTGAGGCTCCCTTCTAGAGAAAGAAGAGTCACCTCCCTTCATTTGTCTTCAGATGGGAACCCTTCCTGCCACCAGCCATTGCATGGGCCAGTCTCACCACGCTCCCTGTCTTCAGAGGTAAACTGATTATTTCCATTTCAGAAACATCTCGGTTTTATACAAGCCTGATCTTTCCTACAGGGAGAAAGAGTGGTACTCTGGGTTAGGCATTGGGATGCTAATCACAAGGTCAGCGGTTCAAACCCACTAACCACTCTGTAGGGGAAAAGTGAAGCTCTCTGCTTCTGTAAATATTTAGTCCCAGAAACCCTGTAGAGGGTTGCTAAGTTGAAATTGAGTTGCTGGCAGTGGTTTTGAGTTTTGAATCTTTTCTGCATTGTTTTTAGCACTTTGTGTGACAAGGTCCAGGGCTCTAATTAACACTTTGGCGTGTGGCCACACACTCAGTGGTCTTGTGTCCTGTGCCTGCTGGAAAGGATGGCCCTCTCTAGAGAGCTTTGTTTTACAGAATACGCCAAGTCCTCTGAGATGACCTCTGAGAGATTAAGATGTCAACTTTCATGGGACTGCCTCAGACGTTGATCATGATCAACTCTTTTATTTTAATTATTATATATTGATCATCACTGAACTGCCCAAAGTATATGACCCAAAAAGATCAATATTTGATTACAGGAGCACATGCAGTTTATTAGAGGAACAATAAGCAGGGAGGCTATTGACCAATTAGGTCACACTCTGGCCAATCTACGATGCTCCTCAGAAGAGACGCGGTAAATGGAAAGCCAAGGCCATGGCCATTTGTAGGCCCTCCCATGGATAGGTGGAGTCTGGCTCCTCTTCCTTTGAATCAGTGTGTGGGAAGTGGTACTGTGTGAATTCTGGAGCTTAGGCCTCAGAGGCAGTCCTCCCCCTACACCAACAAGTAAGAAGGCCAAGCCCCCAAGCCCGACAAGTGAATGAAGGAAGATCTCCGGCCAGCACAGAAACCCTAATACCTGAGTGATGCCCCGGAGACTTTACGTTTCCGCTGAGCTGCCAGCTGACTGTGGCGACCTGAGGGAGTCAAGGTGCAGGGTAAGATCAGCAGAACCACCCACCACCCAAAACTGTGACGACTAACATGGCTATTCTTCTAACCTCCTATGGCTGAGGTGGTTTGTTCCATCGCAATGGGCGGTGGGTACAACGAGTCACGTTTGGGGTAACAGCTGGCATTCACCTATTGCTTTGGCCAAGAACTTGGCACTGTTGAGGTTCTTCACTTCAGTCCGAACACCGAAAGGCTCCCCGGGGTGATGCACAGATATGTTGGCGTCCACTCTCAGCTGCCCCTCTGGAAGGGAAAAAAAAGAAAAATCTCTGTAAGGAGAAAATCTTCTTTGAAGTTCTTGGTGGGGACATGGTCTGTGAAGGTAAGCAATGCAACATCTACTTCCTATTTGGCTCTAACAATCTGACTGCAGAAATGGCAACCTGACTTCAGTTGGCCTGAAGTCCATCCTCGGGCCGCGTCAGTACCGGCGCTCAGGCGTACGGGTACCCAGGCTGGTGTGTGTGTGTGTGTGTGTGTGTAGGAGTGGTTTGGGCTACACTGGCTGAGGGGCCTAATTTCAGCTGTGTGTGTGTGTGTGTGTGTGTGTGTAGGAGTGGTTTGGGCTATGCCAGCTGAGGGGCGTAATTTCAGCTGTGCTAAGTAAGAAAACCCACACTGCCACGGAGATTCACGCTGCCATGTTGCTCAAGTTGTTTTGTTTTTTTCCCTGGAGTGTCGCAGCTGGGGGAGGGAGGGAAGCCCTCACAGAGATGATTAGCTGATAGATGTACACTGCTCTCCAGTGAACTGTGGATTTCTGACCGTGAGTCTGGGAGATTTATAAGAGAGTCCTTGAGTATGTACAGCTCAAGGGCAAGATCCAGAAACCTGGGCTTTGTCTCCCTTCCTTCCCCAGGGACGGTCATAGTCTCTCCCTGCCCGAAACCCTATTCGGAGCCCTTCTGAGCGCTGCAGCTGAAGAGATGCTGCTCTTGTGAAGGAGGGATTCTGTGCGGGGACACAGAGGAAAGGACTGTCCCCATGCGGGAGGGCCTCCTTTGATTCAAAGACTCCTCAGATTAGGGACCTCAAAAGAGTCAGGCGGTGTGTGGTGGGAATTAGGAATTCCTGAAGGAAAAATCCCAAGACAAATGGAGGGATGGAGGTCAGAAAGAACCACCTTTTGCACCACCCACAGGAAAGCTCCGATTCCCCATTATCCACTTCCACTTACAGTGCCCACACTGAGCAGAACCACAAGTCCAAAGGCTGGGTTCTGTTTCCACAGTTAAGTGGTGGTGTTTTTTTTTAATCTGCCAAATAATGAGTGTTCTGGTGAGTTGGATAAAGATATTCATTTTCTATGACCCCCACAACAAAAGTGTGCAGGAAGCAAAATCAGTCTGGTTAAATAAAATAAGCAAATACATTCCATGCCAAGAGAAGGAGCTGTGAGACGGGTTTTCTGCTTTTCGCCCCCTGTGGAGCCCAGGCCTTGGCGGGCCGCCGCCCCCTGCCTTGGTCTCCGCTGCAGCCTCTCAACTAGGGCCAGCTCACCCTCGCTGCGCAGTCCAGGACAAGGGGCCTCGCAGCTCAGAGACCACTGAACGCGTTCACAGAACCACACCTTTTGGCCCACCTGTGCTGTTCTGAATCGAAAGGAGTCTCCACTATCCTGACAACAGCAGACATCATCTTCAGCATCTCCATTTGTCTTGTCTTTGAGAGCCAAGCAGACAACTAACCCCTGTGGACTCTCTCCTCTCCTTCAGACCTGACACTTCCTCTCCATTTCCGCCGTGCCCACCATAGCCCATGGGCTTGGAAGTCCAGGCCAGGTCTGGGCTCTGCATCCCCCCTACCAGTCCCCGCCCACAATGTGGCTCCCCATTGCCCCACAGTCAGGACACTGGGCTCATCACCATTCCAAGTGCAAACTCAACAGCACACAGTCTGCTTGCTACAAGCGTGCTCATCTGGCCCCACCACACAGCCCATGAGAAAGCTTGCTCCGAGGCGGCATCGGCAGTTTTCATCCAACTCCACTCCTCCCTCGGCGGCCCCCACTGTATCTTTATCCGTGTCACCACTCCTCCTTTTCTTCAAGCTCTGCTCATCCTTCAACCTCCGACTGACATCTTACCATTTGTAGTATTACATTAAAAGTGGCATGGGGGTGTGGGGTTCCAGCCGGGAGGTCAGATGCGCAGGCATTCCCTCCACTACCATTGCCTCCGCCCAGGAACCCTCCCCAATAAGCCGGCTCCTCTCCACCGTTAGAATGTACACCATCTATCCCAGAGAAGTCAGTGCACAGTGACGTCGATCTTGAATTAGTATTGTCCTTAATACGAGAAAGCACGGCTCCAGCAATGCTAATGCCCACCCCTCTTGCCTGGCCAAGGGCTCCACTCTTTCCTTTCCTCTCTCCCACATAGGCCACCACACATCCCGGCATGCCCGCGGATACGTACACAAACCACAGTAGCTCTCATTTCTCAAAAACTGCTCTTACCGCCATCAGGTTGATGCTGACTCAAAGCAACCCTAAAGGACAGGGTAGAACTGCCCTTGTGGGTTTCTGAGATTGTAACTCTTTACAGAGTAGAAAACCTTATCTTTCTCCCTTGGAGTGGCTGGTAGCTTTGAACTGCTGACCTTGCAGTTAGCAGCCCAATGCATAACCCACTACACCACCAGGGCTCCTGTCATCTCTTATTGAGAAAACCAAATATCTAACTACATACTCTCTGGAGCCCAGTTCTCATCATTCAAGTACCACACTTCCTGCTTTCCTCCTCAGCAGACTCGCCTCCATTTCCTCTTCAACCCTCTTCAGTCAGTCCACATCACCGAGGGCTGGCCACTGCCACATCCAATGGGCATGCTTGGTTGTCGCTTTACTTGCCACCACAACAGCATGTGACACACCAGCTAATCTCGAAATATCCCTCTCCCTTAGCTCCCGAGGTCTTGCCTCTTGATTTTCTTCCACCTTCCCACCCTCCCTTCCTCACTTTGTTCTAGTTCATCTGTTTGTGCCTTCTCTCCCATGCGACTCAGGACCCTCGTCTTTACTTACAGCATGCTCTTCGTAGGGGTGCAAGGCTTTACATAATGCTTATGTGCTGACTTAAGCGCCTGCTGGTGCAAGTGGTTCGCCTGCTCAGTGGTGGAGCCAAAGACCGGAGTTCAAGCCCACCCACAGGCATCTCAGAAGACCTGGAGACTCACTTCCCAGAGAGGAGCCTTTGAAAACACTCCGACACTCATGGGGCCGCTACGAGTCACAGTCGGCTTGTGGCCACTGGTCCTGAGTTTATTTGCTGGGAACTCCCATTCTACCCTTAGCCCAGCCTCCCACTCTGCGCTCCCTGCTCCCTGTCTGCTAGCATGTCTACTTGCAGAGCTCATTGGCACAGCAGCTTCTAAGCCAGAATTCTGACTTTCCCCACACAAAGCTATTCAAGCCTCCATCTTCCCAGTTTTAGTAAATAGCACCACCGTCTAGTTCCTGTCCTGGAAAAAGTACAGCCAGAGTGATCCTTGGAGGCAAGGATGGCCGCACTTGGTCTCACGCTGTCAGGAGAGACCAGTCCCTGGAGAAGGGCATCATGCCTGGTGGAGCAGAAGGGCAGTGAAACAGAGGAAGGCCCTTGACAAGGGGCTGCCACAATGGGCTCAAACCTAACGACTGTGAGGATGGTGTTTGGTTCCGCTGTACAGGGGGTCGCTAGGAGCTGGCACCGACTCGAGGGCAGTGAGTCTGGCTTGGCGTTTTGTATCCCTTGACTACCCTGCAGCTTTCTCTCCCATCTCTACTCCTCATGATTCCCCCACAGTGCTTTCCGCTACCTTCTCAGACAGTCTACACACTTTCTCAATTTAAGGCTTGGGACCCAGCTGTCCCCTGGGGTGCTTGTCCCCTAGCCCTACGCTGGCTGGGGCCTTGGATCATTCTTCAAAGGCATGCCTCCCCTGACAGGCCTTTAAAAAGCTACATCCTCACCTTCCAATGTGATAGTCTACCACAGCCCCCATTTTTCTCCTTGAAGCACTCATGGCTGTAAGCATTTGCTTGCCTTGTTTTCCTCAGGAATGTAAACTCCATGGGGCAGGCATGAGGGTCCTTTCCAGGACCTAGAGCTGGATCTGGTCTATGGCAGCTGTCCAGTAAATGAATACCTTGTTGAATGCTAGTGGTGCTTTCCATTGCCTCACACGCACGTCAAAGCTGGACATTGAAGGAGGAAGCCCAAAGAGGAATTAATGCATTTGAACTGTGGAGAAGAACATTGAAAGTACATTGCCAGAGTGCCTGAAGGGCAAGCAAAAGTCGTCTTGGAAAGGAGTTTGGCCAGCGTGCTCCTTGGAAGCGAGGACGATAAGAACTGTCAGGAGAGACCAGTCGTGGAGGGGCAGCCTCAGGGAGAAGACTGACCCCGTGGCAGCATCAGTGGGCTCTGCCCGGGAGCACTGTGAGGAAGGTACAGGATGGGGCAGTTTCTTTCTGCTGGGCATACAGTAGCTACGGGTTGGCAACTAACAACCACAAAGTCCTGACATTTTCTTGAGCAATGAGTAAACACAACAGCTGTCTCCCAGTAGGTTCCCAGTCAGCCCCCCCTTTCTGTCCAAATAACAACTCCTCCACAGTTGGAGTGAGTCACCTGAACGCCCACTGAGCCCAGAGGAAATCTTAGGAAGAAAGCTGAGCTCTGCTCAACCCCAAGCTCCAAATGTGGGCAAGAACGTTGTTTGATCTGAATTGGACCTCACTTGCTGTTAAAAAACAACTTTCAAAATCTGAAATTCTGATTTGGAATAGGAGTGAAAGCCTAGTCCGTTTCAACAATGTCTGAGAAGAATCATTTAGCGGCCTGCCGTGTTGAAAGAGAGTCCGCGAGCCGGAATTCAATACAGTCTCAAACACTAACAAAAGGTATTCCATCCAGCAAAGACAAAATACCTTTTAAGCAAATTCAGTAAGATGGCCTCAAGTGCACAAAAGCCGTACCAACCAGGTTGACTTCAGTGCATTCGGCAACACTGAGGGAGGGCCCTCGCTCACAGCCCGGGAGGATGCTATCAGGTTCAATTTCTGTCCTCTCGAGTGGGTATTTGTAGCAGGCAAACCAAAAACGCTACCATTGAGAGTGGGGGTAGGGCGCCACTACCTATGGTTCTCATGAGCGCATTCACACATCAGCAGAACATCGAGACAGAAAATGGTTTCTGTCAACAGCAGGGGCCCGAGGACTTGGGGAGAAAGCCTGCTACGCTTTCTCATTCTGATCACTGAATACTCTCCAGAACTTGACTAATCAGGTTTGACAGTAAAAATAATGTGAACAAATTCGTATCACACATTTCATAAAGCTTACTCATCCAAATAGGTGGGCTGTGGAAAATTAACACCAACTCACCATGGCTAGGAGCCCTGGTGGTGTCGTGGTTCCCAGTTGGGTTGCTAACCACAATGTCTATAGTTCAAAACCACCAGCAGCTCTTCGGGAGAAAAATGGGGCTTTCTACTCCTGTAAAGAGCTTCCATCTCAGTCACTCAGGCAGTTCTACCTTGTGCTATCGGGTCACTGTGAGTCAGCACTGACTCAATGGCAACAAGCCTGTCTGTCTTCCTTGCTAATAAGCCCACAGTCCCCAAGGCCAGCAGAGCAGGCATATGGCAATGGGCCAGATGCTGACTCAGGATGCACCAGGAACTGGGCTCCGGCGGACCTTGGGCCAACCTCGCCGCATCTCCGAACAGCACAGCCACGCTGTTCCATTTGTACTTCTGGGAAGGAACAGAGTATCATGACCAATGAGCGTTAAGGAACCTGCTAAGCTGCTCCCCACTGAAGGGTCTTTGCCATTGTGGTTTACCTCTTGGCAAACACCCAGATGGGAACATTTCTCAGCTAACAGGTGACCTGCTTATTATTCCATAGGTTTAGTAGGAATCAGTTATTGTGGAGAAGGATTAACTTTGTTTTTTAAGCAATAGAAAACCAACACTTAGCACATAAATGAGTAACCGTGCAACCTGCCCATATTTCGCTTCCATTCTATGGGTGATAAATATAGAGCTCTCTTCCCTGGGAACAGAGCTCGTCTCTATAAGGGTCATGTGCAGGCAGCTAACCTTTATGCCGCTTGCCTGTCTGGCGCTCTGGGCTTCTTGTCTCCAACTTAGAGTTGGGGGCCAAAAAGTAAGTGCTGTCTTCAAGTTCAACTTGAACCAGGGCTTTGATACCACAATGTGTTGCTTGTGAGATGTCCTATCTGACAAATGTGGCATGCTGGATTCAGAAGTTCCTCTGTAACATGCAAATCCATTATGTGACAGAATGAGGCTAGCAAACAGGCTTCTGAAGCAGTGGGGAGATGAATCATCCCCATCCGTGAGGCTTACTGGACACCGCGGAGCCCTGGCACTGCCCACCAGGGAGTGCTCAGTGGGCTGCAGGAGGTTTTAAACCGCCCCCAAAAACCAAAAATAGGAGAGAAGCCGTGGGAGAGCCCAGCCTTCAGGGGCTGAAGGGAGGCAACATAGCCACAGCCCAAGGCCAAGGGCACAGAGCCCGAGTTTGACCAAAACTCATCATCGTGATAGCCAATTTACAAACACAATTTGCAGCTTGCTTGGTCCCAGGGGACGAAGTGCTACTTTCATTTGCTGTTTGTTTTTGGAATTTCCTACTCTCCTTCTGAACTTTAGAGTTTCACCTTAAAGTTTGAGAAGTGATACTACTGACTCTGCTCATACATGGGGATTAAAAATGTTTGCGGAAAAATTCCATTTTCCTTTCTTTTTCCCATCGACTTTTTAAAGCCCCCTGTATAAACTGGTTTCCAGAGCATGGATGGAAATTCTACAAAAGAAGGATGAGAAAGAGAACCAAGGAAGCAATGCTTTTGTTGTTAACTGCTGGCCAGCCAGCTCCCACCTTGCAGCTCCCAGAGACCCCAGCACAACGAAGCAAAGCCCCCACGATCTACTGCACACTGCACTGCATGGTCGGGATCCGCAGTCTCAGGGGCTGAGCTTCAGAAGCTGATGGCTAGGCCCTTCTCCTTACTCCTCAGTCTGGAAGCTCTGATGAAACCTGTCCAGCATTGCAACAACACACATGTCTCCTGTAAGAGGTGCCTCGGCTGGGAATCGAACCAGGGTCTCCCACATGGAAAGCAAGAACTCTACCACTTAACCACCAATACCTACTGACTTATAAGGAACTCACAAATTAAGAAGCATGGTGCCTTCTTTGTAAGAAAGACTTCACGGTTCCCACTTAGGACCTCACCAGTGCAGGTAAGAAGCCAGGAGTAAGTGCTGCTCCTTGTTCTCCGGATCTCACACCCTGGGGCTGCGTGCCACACCAGGGTGGTCCTTTGTACTGTGCTGGTTTGCAGCTCAGGAAAGAATCCAAGGACGTGTTTAAGAAGACCAACAGAAAAAAAGGAATGCAAAAGCCCAAGTCAAGGCTGTAAAGAACCAACCCCAGTGTAGCTGACGCAGTGACTAAAGCTCTCCCGGAAGGGAAGTGAGGAAGAAAGAGGGGGCGGTGCTTTGTGGCTGCTACCTGCCATATTTGCCTGGCTCGTCCCCAGGGCTTGAAGGATCAGCTGCAGCTCCCTGACAGCCATGGCTGCCTCCTCTCCACAGGTCATGTCCGGCTCCATGACCACCTCCAGAAGTCCAACTCCTGCCAAAGGGAGAGAGAGTCAGACCCATGCCTCCATCAGAGCAATTGACCAATCAGGGCAACCCTGTGAAGTGGGGCTCTCAAAATGGCCCTAGCGCCCAAACTGTCTCTTTTCTCCCACTTTGATTTCTAACTTGGGTTTCTTTTAATGTCTGCTTAAGATATCAAGCTGGTGGGTCTGTGACTAGGTGAGTAACTTTATTTTTAAGGGTCATGATTGGCATGACCTGAAAACCTAATGGCAAGCATGGTTTAGGCCAGTGGTTCTCTGTGGAGGGTCTAACAACCCTTTCACAGGGGTCCACGAAGACCATCAGAAAATACTAAGTATTTCACAATATAGAATTACATATCGTTTTGTGATGAATCACTATGCTTTAATGATGTTCAATTTGTAATTTACGTTACGATTCATCACAGTTGCAAAATTACATTATGAAGAAGCAACGAAACAAAGTTATGGTTGGGGTCACCACATGAGGAACTGGAGGCAAGGGTCTCCGCATGAGGAAGGGTGAGAACCACTGGGCTAGTCGTTTTTTTTTAATCAACTGGGAGCCCAGGGGTTGCAGTGGTTACATGTCGGTTGGACTGTGAACTACAAGGTTAGCAATTCCAAACCATCAGCCGCTCCGTGGAAAGATGGGGCTTTCTACTCCCATAAAGAATGACAGTCTCAGAAACCCACAGGGGCAGTTCTACCCAGGGCCGCCATCTGGGTTCTGAGGCTGTATTTCGACAGAGCACGCAGCACAGCATCGGGCGGGGGCTTGGGTGCCTTCGTTTTGCAGGCAGCGAGGTTCGAGAAGCGAGGGGGCTGCCCGGGCTCCCCCCGCCCCACCTACCGGCCCGGTTCAGGTCGATGAGGGTCTGCGCGCGCGCATCGTCGTGCAGGCTCTTGCCGCTGTCCTGCTCCAGCTGGATCTGCTTGACGCGCGCCGTGCGCACGGCCACGCGCCGCGGCGTCCCCACGCCCACGCCGTAGGTCAGGCGCCCACTGACCGCGATCGGAAGCCGCTGCTGCGTGATCTGGTAGCCTGCCTGCACACAAGCATGGGTCACCCCGGCTCGAGGCCCGCTGTCCCCTGAAAGAAAGGCTGGGCTCCACGCAATTCCTCCTCTTAACCACGCAAATCTATGAGGAAAACCGGATTTATGCATGGCAGCCATCATTTGGCTTAGCCTCTCACTTAACCTGCCCCTGTTACGAACCCCACCCTCCGCCCATCCCTACAAATACACCCCCCCACCATACACCGGAGGGGACCCATCTGCCTTATCCAAACTCCACTTTCAGGCCTAACCACCTTCTTTCGTTCTCAGTCAGGAGCCCCTAAGAAAAGAATGTGCTGTTTTCATTTAGCTCATTAGCCTGCGCTCAGCATCTGATTACCAGGCCTCTGACAGACTCCTGATTAGCAAGTGCTTTGCGAAGCATTCTGCCTTCTCCCCGACTCGGACAGGCAGCGGTGGCTGGCACCAGGAAGCTGGTTCTGTCTCTGCTCCGGAGGCGAAAGCAATCACAATCACGCAGCTGCCTCTGCCCTGACCTCCCAGGCTCCTGCAGCCAGTGAACGCGGCAACACTCGCCTCAGCTGAGGGACAGCACAGCGACAGAGGCCCCAAGTTCTCCCCATCTCCTCCTAAGTCTTAGGAAGAAGGCGGGAGGAGGTTCACCTGCGCACAGGCATCAACACAGGACAGAGACAGGAAGGTCAATACAGAGAGCTGTGAAAGCATGGAGAATAACTGACAGGCATCTAGAGCACTTGCCAGGTCCTGGAGACTGCTCTCCTTCCTGGCTGCCCATCACTCCTCACGATAGCCCCGGAGTGGACATCAGGCACCCAGAGGGAAAGGGTCTGACCCTGGCAGAGAGCATCCGTGTCGGGGCTGCTTCTATCACTGGCTCAGTGGTTTTCAAACTAGCCATATCACAATCACCTGGCAGCCTTGTCAAAGCAGAATGCTAGACCCCACCCCAAGGAATACTTCTGATTCAGCAAGTCTGGGGTAGAGTCTGGGGTACCCAGGTACTGTAGTGGGTTCCACACTGGGCTGCCCATCTCAAGGTCAGCAGTTCAAAACCACTAGGCTTTCTACTCCCGTAAAGAGTTATAGTCTCCGAAACCCCCAAGGGTCAGTTCTATGCAGTCCCACGGGGTCATTATGAGACAGAACGGACTCCATCGGTGTGTTTTTCTTAGGGGTGGTGTCTGAGAATTCATGTTTCCTACAAGTTTCCAGTAGAGGGCGATGGCAGTGGATGGGGGAATCACATCGTTGAGAACCACTGCCGTTTCCCTTTGAAAAATGAAACCCTGGGCAGGGTGCACAGGAAAGACAGAACCACCAGTCAAACCAACACTAGCACAACAAATACTTCTGTGGACTAAGTTTCTCCTCCGTGATGCAAGATAACCCGAACCTGGAGCAGCAGGGACAGAGAGCCAGAGGTAATCCAGGCAGTAGGCGCTAGCTGAGTGTTGCTATGTCCCCTTATCCGGGCCAAACTGGTTATCACTCTTCACAGGTAGAAAGACGCCGTTTCCTGCGCTCCACGCTACCAGACAATAACATTCGCTAAGGGGCTGACAGCCTGAGGGGTGGGGGTGGGGGTGGGGGTGAGCTTAGTTTTAGTTTTTTATTTAATGCTCCTGGTTCCCCCCAATCCCAACCACAGCTCACCTGAACCTTTCGTTCAGGAAGAAAGACGTGAAGCAACCTTTCCCTACACCGTACTATCAGAGGCTCAGGGCAAAGGGAGCATTACTTCAGGGGCCCACTCGGCACGTCAGTTTTGTTCTAACGCAACAGCATGACACCTTGGGTCTAGGTCACTAGCTTTACTTATGAAAAAGACAGAAAAAAGTTTTCATTTTAAGGGAAGAAAAAGAAGGGGAAAAAACCCAACCAGGTGAGTGCTAACCCAATCAATCAGTGCTGATGTTGGGGTTTCTGGTTCGTGGCTCTGCTTCGCGCTATCCACTTACTGGATCTTTGGGAGATGACAGGAATGCCTCCCAAGGAGCCGCTTCCATCCCTGGGAGCCTCAACCTGGCGAGCCAACCCCCCCCCCCCCCCCCCCCCCCCACGCCTGCAGAGCGGCATGCATTCACCCTGCCATTGGTCACCGCAAGGGCTTTGGTCCTAACAGGCGGTAAGCACCGCACACCACGCCTGGGCTGAGCCCAGGAACACTGGTTTCTTGGACTCCCGTTCAATTATGAGGCAGCCACCAGAAGCATGGGGCTAAGCAAGGAGTCAGCAATCAGGACAATTGCATCCAATCTAGTAAACATCAGGGGGCACCTGCCTTCATCAGGGCTCCGTGGAGGTGCCTGCTGAGATGGACAGAAGCCCTGGCTAAAAGCATGCTCAG
The DNA here is from genome assembly GCF_000313985.2 of Echinops telfairi. Taxonomy (NCBI): domain Eukaryota; kingdom Metazoa; phylum Chordata; class Mammalia; order Afrosoricida; family Tenrecidae; genus Echinops; species Echinops telfairi. Next base: position 5,740,833 of record NW_022109768.1, on the reverse strand, counting down.
CCAGCGAGGCACAGCCCCCTCCCACCTCTCAAACCCTCCAGGGCAGGTCTGGCCCAGCAAGAGAACTTAGGGCAGGCCGAGTGCTCGCCAGACTTACCGGGAGGTCGGCATAGAAGTAGTGCTTCCTGTCGAACAAGGACTTCTTGTTTATGTGGCAGTTCAGGGCCAGGCCTGTCATCACTGCGGCTTCCACACATCTCCTGTTGAGAACCTAGAGGGACAAGACACAAGGCTCCTCTTAGATCTGAAGTCTGAACAAATGCTGCTCCCACACCAACATCCTCAGTGAATAGTCAATGTGGCCCTGCTTCCCTGCATGGGCAGCTCAAATTCACAAGTCGGCTCTGCTTGCCTGGGAATCAGGAAAACGTTGTTTTAAAAGGAGAAAATGCGCGCGCGGCAGCAGTCCCACGGGCCACTTGATAAGCTGCCGTATCAGGGTATCCTTTTACCGCCACTCGGTGTGGAAGTTCACAGACGAGTTCCAGCAAAGCCTGGTGGGATGGTTATCCATAAAATGAACTTTTTCTCGCCGCCTCCTCCTCAGGTAGAAAGAATAAGGGCCACTCAGTGCACACGTGGAAAGGCCCAGGAAGCAGATGACCACACCTCACTGAGGCATGAAGGGTTAGGCCCAGGCGGGACCCAAGAGGCTGACAGGAGGTGCTTCACCTTGATGGAAGAAGACTCTAATTCGGCAGCTGGTTGACTGCCATTTCCTGGAGGGCTAGGAAGTCTCATTTTCCTCATCTGTGAAACAGACTTTAAGATCTAACTTGCATTGGTGGTTCACTGGTAGAACTCTTTTGCCTTCCCAGTGGGAGACCTTGGCTCCTTTGCCGGGCAATGCACGTAAGGCAGCCACTGCCTATCTGGTCAGTGGAGTCTTGGGTGCTGTTATGATGCTGACCAAGTCTCTGGACTAAGACAGACTAGGAAGAAAGGCCTGGTGATCTACTGCCACAAATCAACACACAGCAACTCTTTGGATCACAGTGGTTCAATCCACACCGTATCATGGGGATGGGGTAGGGCAGGTGGGCATGTCATTCCATCATGTCATCTGTGTGGTCGTCAGGAGTTGGGGACTAACTAGTCTTTATATAGGACTTTCCAGTTAAGCATTTCCACATCAACTGTTATTTCACCCCCACAATGCCCTGGAAGGAGGTATTTCTAATCATCTGCTATTTTCAGAGACAGGGAAAACTAAGACCCAGAGGGACTAAGTGACCCCCAAAATTCAGAGTCAGCTAGTGTGGTTCTTCAGGCAAGGATGGCGAGTGGGGCTCCCTGAGGCAGGTCTACCTTTACAAACACGTGTACGATGAGATGTGTACGGCAGCTCTGCTGACTGCAGGGCACAACCCCCAAAAGTCTTCCTTCCGGGGAGGGCAGCACACTCCTTTGGGAACCTGGGTTACACAACGAAGTGAACTCACATCTTTTGTTCCGGGTTCTTCCTTAGGCCTAACAGCAGAGTCAGCACGGCAGTAAGAATGGCTAGCACAAAAAGGGGTGTGGCAGCGGTTCTCAACCTGTGGGTTGTGACCCCTTGGGGGGGGGGCGTGTCGCTCGATTCATAACAGTAGCAAAATTACAGTTATGAAGTAGCCACCAAAATAATTGTATGGTTGGGGGGGTCACCACAACATGAACAGTATGAAAGGGTCACGGCATTAGGAAGGTTGAGAACCACTGGTGTGTGGGATGCATTTGGCACTTTACTGAATGGTTACTGCAATACAAATGTAGTCCTGCTAAACGCATGCCACAGTGCACAAGACTGTGGCCCTGGGCCCCCTAGCCAGACCCTGTCCTCTCCAGAGCAGGGCTCCAGGGTGGGCCCTTTGTGAACCGCCCAACTCCCTGTAGGGGGCACCAGGCCGTACTTTATCGCCCACTGTCTTTCTAGCTGGCTCTTTCTCACTGCTGAAAAGCTGCCCCTGTGGGGCGAATGCGCTTCCCCGCTCAGTGTGATGAAATTCCATGTGTGTATTTTTAAGCATGCAATGTTGCCAAAATCCTTGTGCCTGACCCTGGGCAGTGCATGAAATTGTGGCTGGCCTCAGCCTTCTGTGGAGCCTGTGTGCACATGTGTACATAGACCTTTGATCAGCCATCAATTTCCGGAGGATTCGAATGCAGTAAAACACACAAATGTTAGAGCGGCACTGAATACGCTTTAATCTTTTTTTGATGATTTAGAAGGCTCGAGGTACTTCAGGGTCAGCATTATCAGCATCCATCATTACTGCACCACAGTTGCACGGAGGGGCTAGTAAATAGAGTGCCGGTTATAAGAATGCCAAGAAAAAAGAATTTATGATGATCTTAGTCAAGCTGCTTGTGACAGATGGAGGTCCGGGTCAGCGCGCTCTGAGGGTAGGATGCAGCACTGGAAAATTCAACTCGGCTGCCTTCATTCCCCAATTCTCCTTAGTGTCTGTGATGTCTGAGCCCCTCGAATGCCGGAGACCTCGAATGCCAGAGGGCACAGTTGGCCCTCTCGGAGCTCAACACCTCGAAACAAGCCCACAGAGACAGACTCAGGCCAGGAGGGACGTTAGGGACAGCGTCTCCTTTAAATTCTCTAGGGTCGGGTTTGCCTCGAGTTGGTGCTCTGGAAGCACAGCCAGGGGTTAGTCTTGATAAGGAAAACGAACACTCTGGTTTACGTCCACACGCCTGCTCGGGGGCTCCTGCTAGAATGCTTCTCATCAGTTCCGCTGTCTGAACCCCTCCACTGTCCACAAGATGAAGGTGGAGCGCCTCAGGATCTGGCTCCGGCTCCGGCCGCCTTTCCTTCATCTCCTACGACGACGACTCCAACCTCACCTGGGCGCCATCCTCTTGTACAGACCATGCTGCTGCCTCTGATGCTCCCTGTTCTTACCCAAACCAAACCCCACTGCCATCGAGCCGACCGGGAAGGGTTTCTGAGGTTGGAAATCTTTACAGGAGCAGGCAGCTTCATCTCACTCCATAAAGCGGCTGGTGAGTTTGAACTTCCAACCTTTCAACTAGCAGCCCAATGCACAACTTGTTTATTCCCGTCAACAGCTCACTGAGATGCCACCCCTTTCATGCAGCCTTCTCCCCTCTTCATGTACCTCTTCTGACCGTCTACATGTACCAGCATCCACTTGTGTGTACAGCACAGGCACGGAACCTGCCGCCTGTATTCCCCTAGACCGGCGGTTCTCAAC
>NW_022109768.1:5730625-5736578 GCF_000313985.2 Echinops telfairi | reverse complement strand
GTCTGGAAGGAGAGCAAGGCTCCTTGGTGCTCACAGACCACAGCTTTCTCAATCTCAAACAGGCCTGGTCGCTCACTGGCCCCACCCCCAACCAAACTCACTGCTACTGAGTCCGGATGACTCCGAGCAACCCTGGTGGGCTTCCGAGACGGTAACTGTTGAAGGAGTAGAAAGCCCAGTCTTTCTCCTGTGGTGCTGCTGGTGATTTCGAACTGCTGATCCTGTAGTGTAACCATTGGACCACCATTTGGCCTCAGTGCTGATGAACATGGAGTGTTTGTTGCATGCTTACACTGGGCCAGGAGGTGTGATCTCCACATCACATACATATGCACAGTCTTTCCTCTCAGCAGCCCTATGGCTATCCTCATTTGAGGAAGGCAGGGGGAGAGATTCACTAATTTAGCCAAGGTCATGTAGGTAAGTGAGAGCCAGGAAGCCAGACTCGCAGGCTGAGGCACTACACTCTAACCTCTTCTGAGAAGAAAGCACGTGACTTCCGCCATCGAGGCAGCACCCTGCAATACCGCCAGAGCAGCAGCGCAAGCCAAATCCTACTGTTGACAATTTAAAGTAGATCCTGCTCCTAAAATGTTTTTTCTAAATCCTCTTATTGGTGGCTCATATAGCTCTTATCACAATCCATGCATACATCCATGTGTCAAGCACATTTGTACATATGTTGCCATCATCATTTTCCAAACATTTTCTACTTGAGCCCTTGGTATTAGCTCATCCCGCCCCCCACCCCAAGAAACCGCAATAATTTATAATTATTATTTTTCATGGCTTACACTGAACGCTCTCTCCCTTCACCTACTTTCTGTTGTTTGTCCCGCTGGGATGGGGTTATATGTAGTCATTGTGATCAGTTTTCTCTTTCTCCCCCCACCTTCCCCTTCCCCTCCTGGTATCTCTATTCTCATTCTTAGTCCTAAGGGGTTTATCTGTCCTGGATTCTCTGTGCTTCCAGCTCTTATCTGTAACCGTGTACATGCTCTGGTCTAGCCAGATTTGTAAGGTAAAATTGGGATCATGAGAGTTGGCGGGGGAAGGGGGGGGTTGCGGGGAAGCATTAAAGAACTAGAGGAAAGTTGTATATTTCATCGGTGCTATTCTGTACCCTGACTGGCTCCTCCCTTCCTTGTGACCCTTCTGTAAGGGGATGTCCAATTGTCTACAGATGGGCTTTGGGTCTCCATTCCTCATTCACATTGATGTGATTTTTTGTTCTGGGTCTTTGATGCCTGATACCTGATCCCATCAACATCTCATGATCACACAAGCTGGTGTGTTTCTTCCATGTGGGCTTTGTTGCTTCTCAGCTAGATGGCCACTTATTTAGTATCTTCAAGCCTTTAAGAACCCAGACGCTATATCTTGATAGCCGGGCATGTTCTTACAGTTTCTAGCAGGGGGGTTGTCTTCAGATGTTGAGCCCCAAAAGGGTCTCCACCAGGTCTTTGTCACTCACCGAAGCCTTAGGCATGAGAAGCATATGGTGACGAGGGGACCTACAGGTTGTCTCAAGCAGCATAAGATGTTTTACTGGTAGAGTTTAGAAACTCATATCCAAGCACCCACAAAACAATTTCTCAGACAAGTGAAGGCGCTAATGTACATAAGGTACTTAATCAGACGGAGGCAGTGAGTGGTAGAAGTAGGAGTTGACGGGCACACAGTGCACAGTCTCAGCAAGGAGTGGATGACTAGCTCATGGCCAGGAAAAGAACACAGGGGGTGGGGGAGAGAAGCAGACGGTTTTATACAGAATGGCTTGGTTTAAAAATGTGCATTTGGGCTGTAACCATAGTGGCTTGAAACCGCAGTTAAATCCTGGATGTGTTGCTGTTAGTTGCCACTGAGTTGGCTCCAACTCCTAGTGGCCCCAAGTGGACAGAGGAGAATCGCTCCACGGAGTTTGCAAAGACTGCTCATTTCAGAAAATGAGCCCTGCTGGCGCAGTGCTTAGCTGGCAACCTAAAGGTATGGTTTGAACCCACCAGCGGTGCAACAGGGGAGAGATGTGGCAGTCAGATTCTGTAAAGGTTACGGCCTTAGACACCAGATGGAACTGTCCTACTCTGTCTTCTTTTAAGGTCACTCTGCATCGGGACTGACTCCGTGACAGTGGGCTGGCTCGTGCAGAAGCAGACTGCCAAGCCTGTCTTCTGAGTGTCTAGGTGAACTCGTTGTAGTTGAGTGCTTACGAATGCCCCACTCAGGGACTCCTTTCAAAGCAAACTCAATCTCAAAGACACTGCCGTGGAGTCACTTCTGACTCTCAGTGATCCTGGAAGACAGCAGAACTGCCAGTGGGATCTGAGGCTGTCAATCTTTACGGAAGCCAACGACTTCATCTTTCTCCCGAGGGGGACTGTGCACGAGACCCTTGATGGGGCACTGACTGGGAGTCCTACCTGAAAACCAGTCTTCCATTTTAAGATGTACTTAACCTAACTAAACACGCATTTCCTGAGTTCTTACGATGTCGGGTCATCATTGTATGAAAGCACACAACACATCCCCAAACCAGCAGCGCAGGTTGCTGTTCAACACGCACTACGTTGTGACTCTATCTGGATGCCCCTGTCCCTTCTTGCTCGGACTTAATGCAGGCCTCGGTCAACCATCACCCGCCCACGCCACCATCATCCTGAACGCCAGGTTTCTCCACCTCCACTCTCAGTCTTCTAGCCCCTCCTCCACCCCCACCCCCCTTCAAGAGGGACCTTTCTCAAGGTAAGTCTGTGCGCCTGATTCCCTTGCTTACTGTCCTTCTTTACCGCTCCCACTGACCGACAAAGTGAAATGCTTGGTGGGCTCTCTAGTGTCCGCTGGCACAGCTCGAGTTCCCTCTTATCCATCCAGTTCTGCCCCAGTCTTGCCTCCACAGCCCTCATGCTGCTATGTCCAGCTATACCCCGTCCGCATAGCCGCTTCTGCCTGGAATACCCTTGCGTAAAGTCTTTCCCGCTATGACCCCAGCTGAGGTGCTCCCTACTCTCTGCTCCCATGACACCCTAGTAAAGCAGACCACCAGGCTTCCGCACGTCCCCCCAGACAGACTGTACTCCTGGAGGGCGGCCATGGTGTCCTTTCCTCCACGGCCCCATTATCTGATACAACTGCAATCTGGTTACACAGAGACCAGGGTTATGAATAATTTAACACTGCCTGATCAACACCCTGAAGACCCTAAGCTATACAATAAACTCATTCCACACAGTGCAGCAGGTCGGCAGAGGAAGTCACTGTCCATCTGTAAAACAGAGCACGTTTACTTCAGAGACTTCAGCGCACCAGATGATGCACGAGCTGAGAGGGCGGAGGGCAGGGAGGCCACTTAGAAGCATCCCAGTGGCAGGAACCATCCTGCTCCAGGGTGGGAGGGGAAGGGTCAAGGGCTAGGGTCATTCAGAGGAAGCTGGGAACATGGTGGACCTGCCTCCACGATCTGCCAAAATGGACAAGCACGGCCAGAGGCAAGGTGAGGAAGAAATTTCTTAATGCTCCTTTCTCCCACCTGCAATCTTTTACTGGGTCCCCCCTTGGCTGAGCACAGGCTGAATCCAGCCCCTCCTGGGGACCCGAAACTGTGGCCTACAAAACCAGCTTACCTATGTTGAGACAGATATGGCCCATCAGGGGGGTGGGAAAGTGGGAGTCAAGGGCCTGCAGTCGTGTCCATTTCTTGGACGATTCCTTTGGATAATAAGCAGCCAATGAGTAAGCACTCTCAGGTCTGTCCAATCAACAGAACACCGAAGAGTCTGTGGGCTCCTGGTTCATATACTGCGAACTCAGAAGTATGAAATGCTGCTACTTTGGAAAGAACAGTTGTAATACCTCAACTAGGCCTGCACTATATTCTAATGACTTGTTAAGCAAATTGATAAAATAAATAAGACTGTGTAACCTCAAGTCAATAAGACATTCTCCAGGGTTTTTGCAAGTTTCTGTGAAATTCTACTAATTACAAGTAAATCTATCCACTGAAGTCAGTCTCTGGGACCTAACCTGAGAAAAACTTGGGGGTGCACTCCAGAGGAACAAAAGCGCATTTCCCAATAGTCTCTAACCCACACCGTTTTTCTCCCCACCCTACTTTACCCTCAAGTGGAGAGTCCCCACGCTCCAGGAGCCAGGGTTGGTCCAGTGGGAATCGGTGCTCCCTTAGAACTCGGCGGAGGCCCTGTGACAAGACCAGTGCACGCGCTGTTCCAGAGAGCATTCCCTCTGGGGCTTTAAAGCCAGGACCAGAGGGTGACGCCTTCTAAAAAGCTTGAGTGGCATTTACTCTGTGAATCTATAATGCTATATGTGACCATTGATTAGGAAACAACATGGCAAATGCTTTCATTTAGGAGAGTCACTAGGCTTTCTTAAGTAAAAATAAGGCAATAAAATAGGCCTTTATTCCAATGCTAACCATAAATCTGTCTCAAAGCATGGACTTCCTGTTTTTCACGCAAAGCAAAAGTTAGCCCTGTAAGGATAGTGAATTATTTAATGCAGTTTTTCTAGGCAAAGTCTCTAATGCCCACCAAAGGGCCTTTCCTGTATGGGTGTGGTAAGAAGGTGGGAGAAGATACTGTGAGGATTCACCTGTGAGTACTTGTGAACCCATGTGGGGTTTCCAGGATTCCCTGGAATACCATCTTGCTTCACAGAAAACGAGCTCTCTGAGAAGCAGGTGGAAGGATCTCATTACCAGCAAGAATCAAGAGTGGAGTATGTCCTTTGGACCCAAGATCCCTATGCAGTGAACCTCCTGGATCCAAGATGACAGTTATACCGTCAGAGGAGCCGCAGTAGAGCCAGGAGCCGGAGCACAGAACAGACCATGAAGCATGTAAAGCTGAGTGCTTTCTGCAGCAGGGGACTGGCTAGCATAGCACAGGGGTGCCTCTGGGCACTTAATTGGGAAGTTGGGGGAAACTGGGCTTGCTGACCCACGGAGGTGAACTGAGTGCCTTTGGGGTGAAGCTTACCGGAGTGAGGTACCTCTGGGCTCCTAATTCGGGGAGCTGGGTTTGCTGACCCAGGGAGCTTGAGCTGAATGCTTTCCAGTTGCGCTTTACGGCACAGGGGTATGCCCCTCCGGGCATTTATTGGCAGACCCGAACGGACTTTGTAATACATCCTGATAAATAACTGGGCATTTCTCATGGCATTCCAACGCCATGGTGGCAGAGTATCACTCTCCCATCTCTTTACCCTCTTTCACAAAGTGGGGAAAATCAAATGTACATCTGACAGAGAGCCATTCAACGCGCAACTTCCTATGCCGCCAAGGTCCACTACCCTCTCTGGGCCTCGTTTACTTATCTGTTAGAGCAGGGGTTCTCAACCTTCCTAATGCCAAGACCCTGTCACACAGCTTCTCATGTGGTGGGGACCCCCAAGCAGAAAACTGTTTTCATTGCGACTTCATCACTGCCATTTTGCTATTGTTATGAATTGGGCAACCCCTGTGAAAGGGTCATTCGACCCCCAAAGGGGTCTAAACCCACCAGTTGAGAACCACTGTGTTAGAAGAATTAGTCTGCGGGATCGTTCTGTAAATTCAGTCACTTGGCACGGGATAGGCATTTGGTAAATCCGAGCTTCATGATGAGCTCTTCTTAGGTGCCACGGAGCTGAGCCCGCCTCACTCGCCGCAACCACGTCTACAACAGATCAGAGCGCGGCCCACCCTGCTGCTCCTCACCAGGGTTACGCTGGAGCCCGCTGCCGCCGCCGCCACTAAGTCTTCCCTCTTTCCGCGGACGTTTCCGGGGTTGGTCTCTCCTGCTAACATGTCAAAGCATTCTGGCTGTACTGCTTACAAGACTGATTCACAATGAGAAATAATAAATTCTAAGTGCCCACCTCTCCTGACTTTTTCAGGAGGCAAGGGAGTCTACCGAGAAAAGTGCCAGGGACGAGGGCGGCCTCATCAGAGTGCTTC
>NW_022109768.1:5682630-5730446 GCF_000313985.2 Echinops telfairi | reverse complement strand
GACAAAGGCTCTTGGCTTTTCCCTCTTCTCGCTTGGTTACTTTCCTCTCCCTTAACTTGTGAATCAGAGTCAGCTTTGCGCATATCTCCCCGACTGATCTCTCCTGAGACTGCGAAACCGGGCAGTGAGGTGCCGGGACAAGCCAGCTTCACTCCGGGCTCCCAGGTGCGATTCTCATCTGAGAAGCCCTTCCACGTTAGGAGCTATTCCACTGTGCCCTTGACTGCTCGGAGGCTGAGAACTTTTCCCATCACATATTCCTCCTCCTCCTCTTCTCCCACCTCCTCCACTGACCTCCCCATAGTGTCCACCAGCTTTCTGGTACAAAGGGTGACGGTGCTCAGAGCAGTGCCCAGGGCTGGAGGGGAATCAGAGAGGCACTCTGGCATGTTGAGTTGGGATGGGTGGAGGAGTGGCACCCACACAAGCAACATCGAGCCCCTCACTGAAGCGGCACACTGCAGGCCCTGGCCAACAGCCCTCGTTGCTTTTGAGTACAACTTTGGGATGGGATCAGGATTTTTAATGGTATAACTATTAAGAAAAGCATGTCAATATTAAAAGAGCTAAAAGACATAAAATCATTCGTTTCAGATTTGGATCTATCCTGAAGCTGCTAGGTTTTTCCTGGCCAGCCCTAAATTTTATTCCCATGATTCCACATCTGAGAAGACTCGCTGGCATGAAAACTATTTCCTGGAACTTTGTAAGTCACCAGGGATAATGAGAAACCAAAAACCAACTCACTGCCACTGGGTCCATTCTGATTCATGGTGACCCTGGAACTGCGCCTGTCGGTTTCCAAGACTGTAAGACTTGACGGGAGTAGAAAGCCTCATCTTACTCCCTTTGAGTGGCTGGTGGTTTCAATCTGCTGACCCTGGGTCAGCAGTAACCATAAACACTATGCCACCAGGGCTCAGCCAGTGATAGCGAACTTACTGCCATCTAGTCAATGCTGCCTCATAGCAAGCCCTGTGCGTTTCCGTGACTGTTACTGTTTATGGGAGTAGAAATCCCAGTCTTTCTCCCCAGGAGCTGCTAGAGGTTTCAAACTGCTGATCATGCGGATCACAGCCCAATGCATAACCACTACACCACCAGGGGTCCTCCAGTGGTAGCGACAGGAAACATTAATTTCATGAGTATGAAGGGTTGCAGGATAGCCTCTTTCTGTCTCAAAAAACCATGTATACCATTATCCAAGTCCCTGAGACCCGAGAATGCAATCTGATTTAGAAAAGGGGGCCTTGTAGGTGTGATGACGTTGAGGGTCTTGAGATGACATCATGCTGGATTACCCGAGTGAGCCTCGACTCCAGTGAAGAGTCTCCTCATAGGAGAGAAGAGGATAAGGGCCTGGGAGTTACGAAACGTGCTGCCAACTCGCAGAGGTTGAATAAGGCCAAGAACAGCTTCTCCCCTCGAGCCCCGGCGAGAGTGCGGCGCTGCTACCAACACCTTGATTTCAGGCTCTGGAGTCGAGAGCTGGGAGAGGGCATGTCTGTGGTTTGCAGCCACTCAGTCAGTGGTGATGTATTACGGTGGCCACCAGCCACTAACACCAGGAGCTGGAACGCTTTACGCAGCCAGAACAGCTGCTTTGGTCTTCATCGTATAGGTCAGTACTACACTGAAGAGTCTGACTGCTACCAAGAACCCCAACAACTGGCCTACACCAACCAGACTCCAAGACGCGCTAGCTATGTATTCACTATTGGTGCTGGGCACGTGAGCTGGTGGGAAAGGCCTATGAATAGCTAAAGCTAATTCCTAGAGCATGTGCCATAGGGTCAGGGGTGCGCCTGCGGTGAGGAGTGAGCCCTTAGAAGAGTGAAAAGGTCTATCAGGCCACTCATTTTTAGGAAGAGAAAAATGACTTTAACACTCCACATGCAATAGGGGGAGACCGTCTGATGAAGGCTCCGTGGCATCATGGACGCAGGAAAACAGAGGGCAAGGGCAAATATACACAGGGCAAAACCTCTTAGGAGACAGAGGCAGGTCAGCTAAAGGCAATGTGTGATCTCTGACTGGGGCCTGGGTCCATGGGGGTAGGAGGGTGGGTGTAGGCAGCGAGAGATAATGTCGGAAGAACTGTGGACACTGGAAAAATGCAGCGTGTTTGCGGTAAGCGCGTTGCATCCGTGTGCCTGGGACACAGTGGCCACCCAAGGGGCTGTTTTTGTCCTTAGCACACAGAGCCTCCAACTTGCGTGGAGGAAGTACCACAATGACTACAAACAGCTCACAGCAAGGACATGCAGTGCATTCAGGTTTCAGCTCTTCTCTAAATCTGATTGCACCCTCCCCCAAATAGAAGGTACAGGGTGAGCAGGGAGGAGAGTAGATAATTCTCCATCCTGAGACGATGGTGAGATGTTTTGTCTTCCCACACAGAAACCTGAGGAATTAAAAAACTACAGCGCACAGAGCTCGAGAGCTAGGGGAGGCAGGAGTTCTATAAACTGACTGCTCACTCAGAAACCACACAGGTGTACCCGACGCTTCTATTTACTGTTGAGGAAAACTAAGAATGGTGTATAAAATGTACTGTATCGATTGAATGGCAGTGAGTATACTGTACAAGGTACCGTACAAGCTATAAAACGTACAAAGGTAAAGTCAAAATGTGCTGTGAGTGGGGTCTCAGTTCATACATATATGGATTCATTCCAAGGAAAAACCAGTTGAAACATGTCTCTGGGATCAGTGGCCTTCTGCAGACAATCTCTCGGTAGTATAATTGTCTTAGTGTCATTAGGATGTCTGGAAAAAAAAAAAAAAAAGTCCCAAGAAAACAGCAGCTTCCCAGGAGATCTACTGGGTCAGTTCAATTCAAGACAGAAGGGTCATCTCAGAAGATGACGGTGACGCTTTCGGATTCCAAAGGGGTAATCTTCATGGAATTCCTCAAAAGACATCGGACAATGATAAAGGTTTCAAGGAAACTGCATTGGTGTGAAAAAGGCCAGGAAAGTTCTACCAAGGAATTACTTTTCCATCATGACAATGACCTGCTCCTTCTTGCAAAGTCCTAAGGGCTACCCTACAAGAATTATTTGGGGACTCCATACTTCATTCCTTTGATAGCCCTGAGCTTGACCCTTCAGACTTTTCCCAGACTCGAAGAACATCTAAAAAGGAACATGATTTGAGTCCTCCAAGGACGCCCAACTGACATGGTGCAGATAGAAAAGCGAAGAGAGAAACATCGGTCTCCACCTCTAAGCCAGTAGAATTTGATGGTGTCCGGATACCACTACCCAACTGCTCTAAACAGGATCCCATTAGAAGGTTCTAGATAGAATGGGTGGGAAAATGAGGAACAGAAGTCAAAATCATGAAAGATACCAGGCTTACTGGTTGAATAGAGATCAGTGGGGTGCCAAAATGGGCCTCCAGGTCAGGATCTGAACTCATCTCCACAGAATAACCAGCTGTTTACCCAGGGACAACGTGCAGGGACTAGGAAAGGAGGGGAAGGGCCACAGGGAGGAAGTGGGCTGAGTGAGGCCCATCGAGGGAAGTGCAGTGGATGAGTTGGGTCAGATGGGCACGGACTGTTGAATGTGGAAGAGGATCTCTCTGCAAACTGTCTCATAATTCCAGTACGGAGATTAAAACAAACAAGTGTATAGACCTCGGTGGAAGGTAAGTCCAGAAACAAGAGCTGTGCATCTTGATATTCTTGTTTAATACAGGTGTCTATGATTTTGTAGCAATACTTGCATACCTTCCTTCATACATGCTTTATACATTAAATATATATTATACATGCTACACAGAACAGATATGTGAACTCTAGCAGCCCTGGATACACGATGATTAAGCACTGAGCTGCTAACCAAAAAGTCAGTGGTTTGACCCCCACAAGGTGCTCCGATGGAGAAAAGACCTAGTGACTGGTTCTGAAAAAGATCTATATCCAGGACACAAATCTGTCACACTTGGTTGATAATGTTGGAATGGGCAGCACACAGAGCCAACAACGTATCAAATGCAACATACGTATGTAGGAGAAAGTTTTCAAAAATTTGTGAAAAAAATAAAATGGAAAGAAAATGGATTTTTCCATGAACCCCTCTCATACATATGTATGCATGCATAATATGTACACATGCATAGGTCTTATTTTTCACTAAGAATTTATCAGTATATCTATCTATACACACATTCACCCATACGAGCATAGCAGACACTGAAACTGTGTCTGTTTTTTGCCCCTGTGTTTCCCCCTTCTATGATAGTGTGTATCAGCCACCATCAGTCGCCATCGGGTCTATTTCTACACGTGGTGAGTCCATGTGTGCCACAGTCAAACCATGTTCTGCAGGGCTTTCGATGTCTAATTAGAAAGGAAAAAAAGACCACCAGGCCTTTCTTCCAGGGCACATCTGCGTGGATTTCCTTCCAAGCTTTTGTTTAGTAGTAGGTGGTTAACACTGACACACCCACCCAGAGGCACCTCATTAGAATGATCTAGAGGACAGTTCTACTTAGCAACACATGGCGTGACGCTGATTCCGAACAGAATTGAGGACCAAGTGGTTTTCTATATCATTCTACCTGAAACTTTCCTATGCAGTATATTCAATTAAGTGGTGCCACACCTGTGCAGGTAATACAGTGTGGTGCAGTCCTTTTAGTAACACGTCCAGGACTTGTTAACAGGGAATTCTGTGTATAAATACACACACACACACACACACACACACACACACACACACACACACACCCTATCAAGACTATGAAAAGAGGTGTTTTTTTAACCTGATAGGAATTTTTTTTTTTGCCTGAACTATATCTTCTCCAGTTGCTGTCACCTTTTGTGCCTCCCAAAGCTGTGTGTGTTATTTTAAGCTAATGCCTCCAGTCTGCAGCCTAGTTTTGTAAAAGCGATTCACAACTTCATGTTAACTGTGGCTCGTGCTGCTGGGAGTGTAAAGCTTACATTATTTTAGGAGTGACTTGCCCACAGGTTTACCACCCCCTGTCCAACCCTGCTGGCCAGGATGAACTGAAAGTAACTATGCTTACACTTGAATGATGCAAAGTTAAAGAGGATGAGTACTGTAATCAGTGCCATTTGAGAGTTAACAAAGTACTTCCTTAGATACTCACTTCCCTGCATAGATGAAAGTGGGAGAGACTGAGAAACCAGGTAAAAGAGATAGCTAGCGGGCTGGGGAAAGCAGCCACGCTTAAGAACGTCTACAGGCAGCGAGAAGGTTTACAAGTCGCTATCAAGTAAGCACTCCATGCTAGGTTTCATGGGAAAAGAACAATTAGCAAACGTGGCAGGAATAAGTGCATGCTGGGGCTTGATGCTAAGAACTAGAACCCTGCAATCCCCACTTCTATTTTTACTGTGCTCCTGACCTTCCTGTGTCCTTGGGCAAGTAAAGAGCCTCGTTTCCTCTCTCATAAATGAGGTGGGAGCCTCTGACCTTGCTTACCAGCCGTGGCCTCGGATTGGCAAGCATCGCTGAAAGCTGAACACACTATTGACAGACACATATTACTGCCTGTTGGCATCTCCTAAGGACGCCGCAGAGCAAGACAGAGACCTTGATTGATTATGTTTCTTGCTTTTATACTTGTGAAAGGAGATGCATGTGTCGGGATTTGGAATAGCTTGCTGGGAAGGCTCTTGAGAACAGTGTTTTTTGGATCCCAGCTTCTTCCTCCTGCTCCAGTCCTCATTTTAAGGATGCCCCGGGGGGCGGTGGGAAGCTGGGGAACACAAGCTTCGGAGGAAGAAGCCTCGGCCGGCCGTGAGGAACGGGATGCTCCTGCGAGAAGCCCAGCCTGACTCCACAGGCAATCTCAGGATCGCCAAGCCCCACTCATCATCTCTGGATCCCAACGGCAGACTTTGCCGAGATGTTTAAAAGAGCTGGCAGGTGGGGCGGGCTCCAAGAAGCTGCTGGGTCGGAGCTCACCAGCTCTTCCCACTCAAGGCTGAACCCGAAGATGAAAATGCACAGACAGACAACAAAGCAGGCGACGGAGAAGGTGTGAAACACGTGTTTGTGGCGCACAGCCAAGAAGGCCTCACCCCGATTCCCCAAGGCAGTGGAGACATGGGTGAAAGCTGACCTCAGGCTTCCAAGGGCAGAAGGTGGGCAACCTCCAGCCAGGTGCCCTCCTGCGGCTGGACTTCATTCTCGACTTTCCGCGCTCTCTTGTTCTCAGGGGAGGTGGAGGTGACGTTCAGACTAATGACCTTGGGGAAAGACACTGAGCACGTGGGGTCAACCCTTCTGGCTGGGCACTTTTGTCGCAGGCCTTTGTCGATGTCCTCAGAACAAGGTGGGTAGGTGCAGGAGAGCAGGTCCACGGGGCATGCTTTCTGCAGACGCCGCAGCTGCTCCTTCAAACCGAAGGACCCCAATTTTGAGGAGACGAGCTCAACTCACATGGCAAAGTACTGGGTGCCACGTGCATCCCACAGTGAACGCTGGTATGTTCAGTTCTGTGCTGTTTTCTTAACTGGTTCTGAACATAAGTGGGGAAGGGGCTCCCATTTTTATTGACCCATAAAATACCACATTATCTTCCTGGACATGTGTTCCCTTGTGCTCCTAAGGCCAACCTAGGAGCCCCCCACCTTCACCAATGACACCATGAGGTGAGAGGCACGGGGGTGGGGGGGTGCGAGGGCGTGGGGGGGTGCGAGGGGCTGGGCGCTGCCATGGGCAGGGGTGTCTTTCCTGGGAGGGAAGAGGTGTGGAGGTCTGTGGCAATTTTTTAAGTTCTGGAACTGTCCATGGAAGAAAAATGAGTGGTACCCAGCTGCATGATTTCAGGCTGCATTTTTATTATAGGTTTCTGGTATAAATCACCAGAACAAAGCCTGCCTGTGCTGCCCAGATGGCAGAGATAAAAATAGAGTCACGGAACATTGTGAGGTGTTTTTATTTTTTTAATTTAAACTACTACATATTTATATCAACCAAAGACCCCCTAAGCTTTCATACTCCTGGGCATCTCTGGTAATGTGATCATATTTTATTTTCTATATTCCCACCTCCCTTTCTAGTATTAAAGAGGGTTGTCTTTTGGCGCAGTAGCGAGCAAAATGCATTGTAAATAGGAGTTCTAGGCGTAGTGCTGTCTCCTCCAACAAGGGCTTAGTGTCACCATGTCATTCAAGCACCCATTTATGAGAGAAGATAAAAAACAAAACCCAGCATGAGACACCGGACTTGTAATACCAGCCCTCTTCAAATGCAGTCCTGGAGGTTTCTGGCTGGGGAATGAGAGGCGCTGCTGCCTGGAGCCCCTTCCCAGGAAAGGGACACAGAGCTGCCAAGAAGCACCTCCTGACAGACAGCCCTATGGGCCCAGGAGATACACACCCAGGAGAAAGCCAGGCGAGGTCCCTTGGGTCCCCTGGGACCCCAGGCCTGGAGTGGAGGGATAACAAACCCTCAACTTCCGGCTTTAGTCTGCCCACCGAGTCGGCTGCTCCCCACTTAATCCTGCTGTACTGGGTATTATTGTTCTCCGAGAGCAAACGGACAGTCATCGTTTCAATGCAAACGTCAAGGGGCTGACTTGTTGAGGATGCGACTTTGAGGGGAAACGATCATTTCCAGGGCCGCAGGGGAGAGAGAAAAGGGAGGGCCTTGCACATCCACATCCAGGAGGGATTTGGAAAGCGCCTGAAGCCCTTGATCTCTACATGTGACAAGAGGGTAGACAGGATAGGACTAGAGTCGGGAAGCATGGCCCGAGGAAGCAACAGACAAGTCTGCAGGGAGAGGAAGGGCAGTGGGGCCAGAGCCGGGGATGTGAAAACAAAATCTACTGACGGACAAAAGATGACCACAACGCTGCCCGTGTTGTCACAAGTTCACTCGTAGGCTTGGGCTTCAAATTTACTAACTGGTTCAGAAAGGAGCCCTGGTCGTTTAGTGGGTTACAAAATTGAGCTGCTTAACCATAAGGTCAGTGGTTCAAACCCACCACTCTCTTGGGAGAATGGTGAAGCAGGGTTCTCTGCTCCTGTAAAGACTGAACGTCTTGGAGACCCAAAGGGGCAGTTCTACTCCTGTGTGTCAGAATCGACCCAGCGGAAATGAGTCTGGGCTCCTTCTGTGTCACGGTCAGAACCTCCCCACGCTGAGAGACAAACACGAAAACGGGGCCTCTGGGAAAAGCTAAGGCAACAACAGTTCTTTGGAGACGCTCACTCTCAATCTGTGCTGAGTCCAGTCAAGTCTGACCTCACAACCTTAATCATGGTCACACAGGCACCCCTTCACCGTGAGAATCAGAGCAGAATACGAGCTTCCATGCACTTCAGGGAATAGAATTACTGCACCCAGGCTACAAAATACGGTTTTAAATTACTAAAGAAGATTTTTGTCAACAAGACCAGTGAAATTTATAGAGAACAAATGGAATTTCTACTGATGAAAAAAACAAAAACAACCCTCTCAGTAAAATAATAAAATCCATAGCTATGTTAGAGACATAGCTGAGGAGACATAATGAAGAGAGAATTAGTGAACTGGAAGAGGTATAAGAAAAATTACTGTCCAGCATGCAGCAGAAAGAGAAGGTCCTAAAGGAAACTTCTGTTTGACCAAGATAAGGCGAACTGCCCCATGGGACAGGATAGTCATGCTCATGTTCCTCTGCTGGAGTTTGTGAATTAAGTGGTCAGGGGGGACGAAGCCCCTGCACTTACACAGTGGAGGGTGAACAGAGACAGAGACAGGCGCTTTGGCCGCCACTGGCTGGTCAAGGCTTGCGTGCCGGCTCCTCCACCCACCCGCTCTCTACTCCAAGCAGGCCGCTTCCTTTCTCTCAGCCTCCGTTCCCCACTGAACAACGGTGGGACGAGGGGCACCTGCCTCGCAAGGCTTTCACGATGCAGCACGAAGGACAGCGTGCTCTGGTGCCAGACTGCCTGGGCCCAAGTGCCAGTTCTGCCACTTACTGGCCGTGTGACTTGGGCTTCACTCCTCTGCCCTTCAGCTTCCTCTCTCATCGGCTGAGGACGATCAGTGATGACTCTACTGGGCTTTCATGAGGAGTTAAATTAGTCCGTATCCTCAGAGCAGTGCCTGACACATAGTGCTCATGAACCTTAGCTATTATCACCACTATATTGTACATCAAGCACGTAATATAGCACCTCAAAAGAGAAAGTAACTGTTGGTATTCTCATTGACACTTGTCTACAGTGAAAGCAGCTTGGGGCTGCAGGCTTTGGCACCAGGTTGCCATAGGTCTAGACCCTTATAGATGACACTGAAGGGCTCAGGGTAATTAAAACAAACAAACAAACCCAAACCTAGCAATCCCAAAGGCCTCCTGGGGCTGGCTTCCAGTGGTCACATGGTGATAGATACAGCTGAGAGCTGCCCAATACATGGGCAGTGACGGCTGGCAAATTAGGTCAGATCTCTTTTTAGCCATTTCTTCTTCTGACTCAGCTCTTCTCCCAGGCTGAGATCCCACACCTAGAGGGCAGTGATACTCCGAGCATATCCCTAGCACCAGTGGCCCCTGCGCGTGTGCAGATGCAGGCGGATGTCTATCAATGGCCACACTGACTACAGGCTGTCCTGTTAGGTGCTGCCGAGTCCATTTCAACTCACATAATTTTTGGCCCAGAAAACTAGGCTTTCTCCTGTGGAGCGCCTGGGACGTTGTATCTGGGCATTTAAACATCACACCACCAGGACCTATTACAGATGCATTTAGGAACGCTATCAAGGGCTTGAGAGAGTAACCTCACATATACATATCTGCAAAACAACAGCCACCCCATACATCAGCCTTCCAGCTACTCCCAACACTGTTGTTGCTAGGCGCTGCTAAGTAGGCCCCAGCTCACAGCGATCCTGTGACAACAGACTGAAACACCTCCGCGTCGATCCATTCCACTGAGGGTCTTCCCCTTTCCCCTATCCTCTACTTTACCAAACACGGCGTCCTTCTCCAGGGACTGGGCTTGCCTGACAACACGTCCAAAGTACGGGAGACCATGTCTCACCATCCTGCCTCTAAGGAGCTCTCTGGCCACACTTCTTCTAAGACAGACTGGTTTATTCTTTTGGCAGTTGGTAGGACTTTGAGTATTCTTCTCCAGCACCATAATTCAAATGTACCTTTTCCTTCTGTATTCCTTATTCAATGTCCAACTTCAACATGCATATGAGACAACTGGAACTACCAGTGAAGCCTCTCTGAGCCTTGACCAGGGATGGGCATACCCTTGTGACGACCATGCAGAGTGCAATGCAGAGTAGACTGTGGCAGATGCAGCCAGCTTAAAATTTAACAATGGATATCATTTGATCTCCCTTTAGACCCACTTTAAAGTTCTTCTAGTCTGTAAGACTTTCTGCTTTCTTTTGGACTGAGGGTTGTCTCTATTTCATTATTGTTAGCTTTTGTGTTTCTTTGTTTTTGTATGCTTTTCTGTATGTGATATCCAAAATGGGTGACTACAGAGACAGTAACAGGATTAACGATTTCTTGTGGGTGTGGCAGGGGAGCTTGGAAGGAAACGGGGAGCTAATTACAAGGAGTACAAGAAAGAAGAAAATGTTCTATAGTCCACTGTAGTGATTGTACAACTGTTCATAAGATTAAACCATTAATTTGTATGATATGTAGATCATGTCCCAATAAAACTGTTAAATAGCATGCACAAAAACAAGGCACAGCAAAACCAAGTATAGATTGTGATAAGAGTTGTATGAGCCCCTAATAAAATAATTTAAAAAACACACACAAACACTGTTAAATAAAGAAGTAGCATGGCTTGTGTAGGTGCCCTTAGTCCTCAAAGTGACACCCTCGCGCTTCAACACTCTAAAGCCACCACGTGCACCGGATCTACCCAATGCCACATGTCATTTGGTTTCTTGACCGCTGCTTCTATAAGCGTTGACTGTGGGTTCAAGCAAGAGGCAATCTTGGCAACTTCTATCTTTTCTCTGTTGATCATGATGTAATCTAATGGTTCAGCTATGAGGATTTTTGTTTTCTTTGCACTGAGTTGAAATCCAAACCAAAGGCTGCAATCCTTGATCCTCATCAGCAAGATGAACTCCAGTGGCACAGAAACTGGATGCGGAACATTACACCGGAAGTGAGGAGCATGGATGATAGTGTGGCCAAGACCGACGTGACCACGGCAATGGGTGACTCACATAGCTGCTCTCCTGTCTGTAAATCAGAAGGACTGATCTAAATGATGCCCAGGGTCTCTTGCAGCTCTAATTTCACATGGCTCAAATTTCGGCAATGCCCACTAGCTTCCATGCCACCCAGGCCCTTTACTTGGTAGGGAAGGTCTCTGCTTCTGCCTCATTTTTATATGAACACGTGAGGACGCCCAGCTTGCCAGACCACAGCAGATCAGAAGCGAGAAGGGGACAATGAACAAAAAGGCGTTCCTTGGAGTCCAGCAAATGGACAGCAATTTAACAACAGCCGGGGGTCTGAACCTGAAAAGAACAGACTTCTCCGGCCATCAAGGGGCTGGGTCAGACAGCTCCACGCACCTCAACAGCCGGTGAAGGCACCCGGATATCACACACCTGAGTAGCAGTGGATGCTGGCAATGGCGACCTTGAGTAGTCAAGAAGAGGTTGCCTTATGCTGAAGGTACCCAACTTAAAAGCTAGGAAGTATATAATGCATCTTAGGAGAATACCCATAGAGATTCAAAAATATCAAAAGGGCTTTAGATACCTGAACATTTTCATATGTTTGGACTCCCTCATCTATGTGCAAGGAGGTGCAGAAATATTTATTAAGGGAACGTTCCATGACCCATGAAAGATCATGACTGGCTTTTCAGAATCCTATTCAAACACAGAAATCCCTACCAACAACCAACAGACGAGGATGGTCAAGTAACTAAACAAGCACTGTGGGGCGGGTGTGGGGAGGGCTTCCAAGTTTGCGGGAGAGTGGCACTGAAAGACAATGGGGTTCATCCAGGAACTTTTCGAGGCCCCCTCGTACAGTGAGTGCTGCCGTGAGGAAGACTGCATGGTAAGTCTGGCGGGGAGGCGGCGGAAGCGAGCAGGGGTGTGAGGAGGGAGGCTTCCAGAATCGACTGCAAGCGGGACAAGGGCAGAGAGGTGATGACGGAGGCGAATGCTTCCTGAGTAAAAGGAGGTGAGGTCATGCTGCCTGATGAGTTTGCAAGTCCCCTGTCCCAATGAGTCATCTGAGCTCCCGGAGATGCCCGGTTCATGACGCTGAAAGGCAGGTGTGGCCCATGGACAGTTTATTTGTAGCTCTGAGCTCACACACCCAAGCTTCTGTCACGGCGGAGCAGCGCCTCAGCCGCAACACCCCTCTGTGAAGGAATGAAGGAAGCGAGGAAAGTGACACTCAGAAGCAACTGGCAGGCTTCTTGTGAAGCCTGGAGAAAACCCCGTCAGCATAAACCTGCAGCCTGAAGAACTGAACCAAGCTCGCTGCCACTGAGTCGGCTCCAGCCAGCTGACGGAGTACAACTGCCTCTTTCTTTGTGGGAGCAGAAAGCCTCATCCTTCTCCTGGATCAACTGGTGGGTTTGAACCACTGACCTTATGATTCGAGGCCCAATGCACAACCACTGTGTCACCAGGGCGCCTTTAGATTACATTACAACAAATCACAGGAGCAAGAAAGCACACTGATATAAAACGGCACCTGCTGCCTTCCTGGCTAAATAACTCAGAGCTATGTGAGTGTGAATGGACAGAGGTCAACATCACTTTGCGAACAATTCCACATTTCTGTTCCATCATACTAAAGATTCTACTTTAACATAAGGCCAGTGTCTGCCTCTACCAAACCCACAGCACCTTTCCTAGTGCCGGAGCCTCTCTTCAAATTTATATCCCTGCCAGGAATGGCGTGCCCCGTAAGCAAGGGAACTGTTCACCACAGATTTGTAACTAAACACAAGTTTCTAAGTCCGTGCTTACCTTCATTATTGGATAATCTGCCCCTGGGAAACAGGGCCCTGATTATAAATGCATGCATTTAAACACTTTTCCCTGGTAGTCTTTTCTTAAATTCCTAAGGTTTTGAGTGAAAGACAACTTCTATAATTACGTTTCGAATGAAGGCGGTGGAAGCGTTTCGTTCTGATGATCTCAGAGCTAGTCAAGGAACAGAAACCCATGACTGGTCCTCCAAGCAAAGGGACACAGGGGCACGGCAGATCTGCCTGGCTGATTTAAATACATCTCTCAGGAGACCCTCAAAACTAAACTAGCCCCAGAGACTTTACAAGAGCTTCCCATTATCATGCCTTTCAGAGGACAAGGTGTCCAGGGGTGTGTTCTGCATAGGAGTGTGCCAGGGTCCATCTTGGGCATGCAACAGGGCTCTCCGCATTGTTCCTGAACTCCCTGAGGGCAGGGGTCACACTGGATTCTGGCATTCACACTCCCACCCCTCCTCCATACTTCTCCTTGCTAAAAGCAGTGTGTGCCCTTGTGAAGAAAGTTTTGTTCGATGTGGTAAACAACTGAGACACAGTCCGGTGGTCATGCTGCAGGTGTCAGGGCCAACGCCAACCCCTCTGATAGGAATGGTCCCAACGTTTTCTCAGGACAGGTGACCCTAGGAAGGGAGGAGACTGTTCTCAAATGAATCCCAGTGAAGAGAAAAAACAGTGTTTGCTGTCTTTCCCTCCTCTCTGGAGATGAGCGGCATGCCTGGCGGCTTGGGGCTCCGCACTGTGTAGATCAGAGCTCCCAGACAAGCACAAGAACAGAGCCACCTGAGATAGGTATGGCTGGTTTATTGTGCCAACCTGGCCGATAAACACATGTGGGGTTAATTGAAGGGCAGAGAGATAAATGGCTCAGTGAGCCTCGGCTTTCTAGTTCTTCGGGTCTCTGGCTTTCTGATGGTCAGACCAGGGTGCGGCTGCCTTAGCCAGTTCCCTGCTTCACCTGGCAAGGCTCACTTCCTGTAAGACCTCCATGAGGAGAAGCTGCATGTACCTACCCTGATGAAGCCCTGGGTGCTGGAGCAGCCGTGTGGAAACCCCTGCCAGTGCTCACTTATTCGGCTTTCCTCCTGCAGTCGGCATCATTGCGTGTGTTTTGTGAGATTGAGGAGGACTTTGTAGATTAGTGTCAGACATATGGGCTAATGTTGGATTTATGGGCTTGGACAGCACTGGGTTGGGATGCTTCTTAATGTACAGTTACTCTTTATATAAAACTCCTATACATATATGAGCTTCTGTGGATTTGTTTCCCTAGTTTACCCAGACGAACACACCACCGGTTTCCCATGGCTCGGATGGTGGCACAGGCTGAGGATCAGAGGACGCTGACTACGGTGCCACAGCTGAGCCCTCAGCAGCGGTCTGTCCTGCCTGCTGCCACAGGATTTCAAATGACAAAGAAAGAGGCGTGTGTGAGTGTGTGTGTGTACACACAGACTTCAAACCAATTGATGCCTTGCTGAAATCTCACCACTATTAATTAGAGAGTTTATTCAGCAAATTATGAAACAAAATAGATGCTGAACTCTGGTGACAGTTTATCAGACACAGATTTTCTTCTCCTTTCTATTTTTTGTCCCATTTCATATGCCAATACAAAGTGCTACAAACGGAGGAATCGGGGTGGCACTGACTGACAGGAAGGGACTCACTCTCAACAAAGAACCCAGGTCCTGTCTACATTCTGGAGAATCATGATCGAAGATGCCACTGGAGAGCCTGGGCCACAGTGAGGGGCTCCCTGGGCAAAGTACCGAGGGAGAGTGAGTCCTTCCACTAAGTACAAGGAAGATGGCTGTCCTGAGTTCAGTTGTAACCCTGCCTGTGAGCAAGGAAACGGACCAAAGAACCTCATTCTGAAGAATGATGAAGGATGACACATCATTCTAAAACTAAAGGGAAAATAAGAGGGCAAAATACCCCGGGGCCTCAGAAGCATTCAAAGGAAGTGGGGGAGGGCAGGGCCTGAATGAACCGTGGGTCTAGGAGCGTAGGCCTTGCAGACCCATGCAGGTGGACAGCAGGTAAGGGATGAAACTATTATGTCTACATACACACACAGACAAGCCCAAAAGCAAGGCAGGACAATCCTAGGGCCAGCAGCAGTGGTGGATGTTTAAAGTCCCCTATCATTGGGAGGATCTCAAGAGGCAGGGCAAAAAGGGGCTAAGAGTGCACGTTGAAGACAGACTAACCAAGAGACAGCAACAACACAATGACACCTGCTGCCATTGAGTAACCGAATAGGACAGGGTAAGGGGCCCTGGTAGCCCTGGGCTGCCAGCTTCAAGGTCAGCCATTCAAATCCACCCACAAGAGAATTATGAAACTGTCTGCTCCTAAAAGACTTATAATAATTCCAAGAACCCTATAAGGGATGGCTGGATGGCAGTGGGTTTGGGTTTGGGGTGTATAACACAGGGTAGAACTACTGCACAGGTTTCAGAGGGCTAAGTTACAGAAGCAGACTACCGCGCCACAGAGCAGCTGGTAGGTTTGAACTGAAGACCCTTTGGTCAGTGAGTCAGTGTTTATCCCACTGCACCACCAGGGCTCCTAAAGTCTGCCTACTGGGTTTGCACCTTGGCTTCTCCATTGACTTCTAATTGACACAATGACAGAAACATCCTCACAGGGTGGTGATGAAATTAAACTAAGGTCAAAGCCCACCAGGCATTCTATGCCTTCCTTGCCATTGATTTCTGGATCTCCTCATGTTCCCTTGTCCCTGGGTTTGTTAGCTTCCCCCTCCCTGCCCCCCTCCCCACCCCTTCTCTACCATGTCCCACCGGAACTGTTGGCTCCATTGATTTCTCCTTGGGATTGTTTGTCCTGCCGATCTTACATGGACAGACATGGAAAAAAAAAGAAACAAAACAAAAAATAGCCTATGAATAGTTTCAGGTCTGTCTGTAGGGCAATGAACCTGAGAGGAAGTACAGAGAGCCGAATGAAGGTCGAACATGATAGTGGGGCAGGAGGAAAGTAAAAGGAAATAGAGGAAAGAACCAGGAGGCAAAAGTTATAGAAGTATAAACATAGGCATGTACATGTCAATATATTAATATATAACGATAGGGACATGGCTGATGTACAGATTATTTATAGGTTTAGTATTAAGGCAGCAGACGGACATTGGTCCTCTATTCAAGTCCTCCCTCCAACACAAGAACACCTGTTCTAATAATCTGGCATTCTGCGATGACACGATCGCTGAAGACAACATGGGTGCATAAGCTAATGTGCTGAAGAAAACGGATGTTGTCCAGCTATTAGAAGATACAGCGTCTGGGGTCTTAAAGGATTGAGGTTAAACAAGCGGCCATCTAGCAGGGAAGCAACAATGCCCACATGGAAGAAGCACACAAACCCATGTGATCATGAGGTGTCCATGGGATCAGGTATCAGCATCAGAAGACCCCACACAAACAACCATCTCTATGTGACCAAGGGGGTTCGGAGTGGAGATCCAAAGCCCATCTGTAGACAGTTGGACATCCCCTCACAGAAGGGTCACAAGGAAGGAAAGAGTCAGCCAGGGTGCAGTATAGCATCGACACGAAACACAACATTGCTGTAGCCTAGCTCTTTAATGCTTCCTCTCCCCCCACTATCATGACCCCAGTTCTATCTTACAAATCTGGCTAGACCAGAGCATGTACACCGGTACAGACAAAAGCTCTCGACACACAGAATCTAGGACAGGTAACCCCTCAGGAACAAAGGGATTAGTTATACTATGAGGGTAGAGGGAAGGTGGGGGGAGAAGAGGGAGAAAGGGGGAGCCGATTGCAATGATTGATGTATAATCGCCCTTCCCCGGGGGGGGGGGGGTGACGAGCAACACAAATGTGGGTGAAGGGAGACAGTGGACAGTGTAAGATATGAAAATAAAAATAACTTATAAATGATCAAGGGTTCACGAGGGTGGAAGGTGAGGGGAAGGAGGGATAAAAAGAGGAGCCGGTACCAAGTGTTCAAATAGAAAGAAAATGTTTTGGAAATGATGATGGTAACATGTATAAATGTGCTTAATATAACTGATGTATGGATTGTTATAAGAGCTGTAGGAGCCACCAATAAAATGATTTTTTTTTAAAGAAGTTAAACTAAGGTAACACAGATAAGGCACTGTAGGGCCGATCACAGAGTAGGTACTCAACACACAAGCCGATGGACCATCCAGTTACTGCCCAGGCTGAAGGGGCGCCCGAAGCTGAGATTTCACACCCAGCGAGCAGAAGTCAAGGTGTAGGAGCAGCAGGTGGGGAGCAGAACAGCCCTCTTGTGTATCTGGGAGGAGCCCCCCAATCTGGATCCAGTCAGAAACCCTCCTGCTACTACGTGGAGATCTGGGTGTGGAGAGCAGGCCCCCAGCGTGCTCAGAAATCAGGGCCCCAGCCCTGACCTAAGGAGCCCTGGCGACTCAGCCGTTAAGCAGGCAGCTGCTACTCCAGTGACTGGCTGTGCCAAGCCTCCCGGTTGGCTCCACAGGAGAAAGCTCTGGTGATGTGGTGCTGTAAAGGCTGTCGCCTAGAAAACCCCAGGGGCAGTTCCCTTTGTCCCACGGGGTCACTGTAAGCCCAAAATCAGCCTGGTGGCCCCTAACAACAACAGGGGCCCTGGAACTGGCTTGGATGTGGGGCATGAGCACTGGCCCTGTCCAAGCTGGGTGGCTGTCTGGGGCGACACATGAACACGGTGAAGTCCCAGGGGCCCTGCCACAGGTCAATGTTAAGTCCACCTCACAGTCTATGGCACAGTCCTCCCACTGAAAAGCCACGCAGCAGAGCGAGCGAGCGAGCGGAATAGATCAAAGCAAATCTTTATGTGGACACGCGATGGCACAAGTAACCAGAGAGAGAACTGAGCTTCTCCACACAGGGTGAAGGCTCCTCATTAGCAATCAGAGATGTGGAGGGCACGGCACCCATGTCTTCAAGGTACCCAGGGAAACAGACATCCCTGGGCATTTTCCACGCGCCCACGTGGGAAGGAGTATCGGTGGCACGCGAACTATGGGAGTTCACCACCCACACTCTGCACACAAGGAATATTAAAATGAAAAACTCCTCAAACTCACTGCCACCGAGTTGATGTCGGCTCACAGCAACCTTAGAGGACAGGGTAGAACTGCCCTGTGCTTCCCCGGGCAGTGGGTTGGTGAAAGCGTGGGGATCGGAGGGCAGCATCCTCAACCTTCAAGGAACTATCATGGAGTTCCTCTACACTCGGAACAAGATTCATTTCCCTCAGGGGACAGCGGGTGGGTGGTCTGGGCGTATCTGGGGGCATCTGCAGCTTTCTCACGATTCTCTCTCGGTGACATTTTCTTCCCTATATTCTTTTAAGTGTAATGTTTAGTTGCCTGTAGTTTAAAATAACACAATGACAAATAACAGCTCCCATCCTGCCCCGCCTCTGCTAAGTCCTATGCTAGCACCAAGCACTTGCTGTCTCACTTGACATCCAGCTTTTAAGATTGATTGATTGGGAATAAATCCGTCTATCATGCCACAGTTCAATCACACCCAGCAGAACTGTCACCAGTTTCTGACATCGCCTCCCCTTCACCCGCCATCACCACTGTAGCCCTCCCCCAAGACCCGTATGCTACTTGCTGCCTCTACAGGTTCATCGATCCTGGGTTTCACACAACGAAAAACAAAAAAACATGTAACAAAACTTCAAGAGGGTGACACCCCCCCCCCCCAATGACCCCTCACTTTTAAGTAATAGGTGATGCCAAGGGACCTCTGGGATATCTGTCGCCTGCCTGCAGGACAAGACATCTTGGCCATTTTCCATTTAAGTAAAAACAGAAACGCATTGTTGCTGAGTTGGTTTCAACTCAAAGTGGCCCTGTGACCCCGAGGGCAGGGCAGGGCTGGCTAGCCTGTGGGTTTCCAAGGCTGACTCTTCCGGGGTAGAAAGCCTCATCTTTCTCTGTTCATGCAAAAGTCATTCCTAAATCTGGAAAAAAGGACAAACTTCATGAACAATCACCGCAGCATCCCTTACTAGGCCACTGTCCTGTCCTGTGACTCGAGGACATGGAGCCACAAGACCTGGCCCATCCCATTCCCAGGAGATAACTTCCATCAGTTACATGGAAAGAGAATAAAAACAGACAGTGTGGAATACTTCTATGTCTTATTCTATGTCATCAGAATGGGCCCTTGCTTTCTACTCTGTTATATTTCTAGTCAAGAATAAAAACATGCCCCCTAAGGGCCCCAAATGATAAGGAGGGTAACACGGAAGCCTACCATCTCAGGGAGAAAAAAGCAGGTAGGGCACTTCGCCCCCAGGCAGGCAGAGCCCCCAGCTGCACAGGTGGCAGTGGGGACACCCACAATGTGGGTGGGACTACGCCTCCTCAGCTCAGGGGAGAGTGGGGCTGCGGAGGGGGCATCTTCACTGCTTGAACTTTGGGAACAGAGAGAAAAACCGTCATCAGCAGAAGGGCATCGGGAGTGGGTTCCATGTGGGGCTGCTAGTCGCAGGCTCGGCAGTTCGAAACCACAAGCTGCTCCCTGGGGAAGATGAGGGTGTCCAGTCCTGTGGGGGGAAGGTCAGATGCTTACAGGCATCCTCCCTGAGGGCAATCAGTTGCCAGACTGCAGTGGCCCTGCTCCCTGTTAAGGACAATGGACAGGCCTGCCATCATTGATTTGGTTCCTGTAGGTGGAGTTCACACCCTACTGATAACGGTTCCTATGGAGATCCAGAGAACAGGTCAAAGTTAAGCTGCCATCCTGAATCTAGGATCCGCCCATCTTGTCACATGTATTACCCCAATCCCCCCTCTTCTTATTGTGTGTATGTCCCTAGACCACACCCTCTCATTGCTGCATAACCTATTATAGTGCAACCCCTTCTTGTGACGTATGTCTTTACCTGTAATTAGTGGGCTTGCATGCCCCCCAAAGGTATATGGGTTAGCAATAGAGGCCTCTCTCGCTGGCCTCTCAGCTCCCTCTCCTCCTGTTTCCCTTTCCCCTTGTCCGCCTTCCCTAGACCCTCTCTCCACGTGGACCACCAAGCGGGGCTGAGGTGAGCAATGCTACCATGAAATGTGTTTGACTCCATTATTTGACTCTTTTAGCTCTCGATGACTTTAATATATATACATCGCAACCATACAATTGTGCTAATAAAACCCACGATTCGTGGTGTGGGGGCTGCCCCCCACTTCATACCGCACAGTACCATAAAGAAGTGGAGGGTGTCCACTCCCGAACAGCGTTAGTCTCGGAAACCCACGGGGGCGGGTCTACCCTGTCCTGCACAGTCACTGGGAGTGGGGCTCGACTTGATCAGTGAGTTTGGTAACATCATCTCACATATAATAGAAACTTTGATGAAAAACTTTTCCGTATTTATCTGTCTCTTGAGAATTCCAAATCTTTCCCTTGTCATCTTAAAGCATTTTTAAAGACAAAATAAACAAACCAATAATTAACTAATTTAGGGCCTGAGAAAGAGAATGAGGCTTCTCCTAATCTCTGGCCAGAATGTTCCTAAAACAAAAACTTATCTTCCTTTTTCTTGTGCTCTCAGTTTAAAACTGACTTTCAATTCTGATAGATAAGGACTTGGTTCACTTCCATCACAGCAGCAGGTGCTTTTATTCGTGTTGCTTGCTAAGCGTTGACAGCTAAGCCGTTACATACGCTGGGTTTCCGGTTATGTCTTAAGCATTCTACGTTCATTTGCCATTTTGCTGAAGACCGCCCAGTCACTGAGGCCCTTGGGACTCAGAGAGAGACCCTATCAGACAGACTAAAGCTGTTCCCTGGGTTTCCAAGGCTGTGAATCTTTATGAGAGCAGACAGCCTCATCCTTCTTCCGAGGAGCAGCGGGTGGATTTAAACCACTGATCTTGAGGTTAGCAGTCCAATGCTTACTGGACAGAGCTACCAGGGCTCCTTTGTCTGCAGAGAGATAGAAAAAGATAACTCCATAACTCCACCTCAGACAACTTCATGTGCAACAGAACAAAACTTTGCCAGGTCCTGGGTCACCCTCACGATCTGACTCTGGTGTTGTGGCTACTGAAGCCAACCAATCTCTCAGAAGTGGTCCTCGCCCTCGCTGGCCTGCTCCTTGGTAAATACCCCGTCCTCTCCAGCGATCGATCCTCCTGAGGACATGTTCAGAGCAAATATGCAGGGGTGGGGTGGGGGGGAATGTTCTGTTGTGATCTGTGGGTCTTCATCAGCTGCTTTTCAGAAGCAGACTGCCACACCACTTCCTTCTGCCCGTCTCAGTCTGGAAGCTCGGCCACCCTGCTGGTATGTGAAGTATTGTTGGCGGCACTTCCCATTCCGGGACCACCACAGTACAACTAACTGACAGAAGGCTGTGTAAAATCCCTTTTCGGGTATCCGATACTCCCACCTCTTCATTTTCCAGAAACCTCACCTCTCTTCATGTGCCCTGGTGGCACAGTGGATTAAGCATTGGGTGAGCAGCTCAGCGGAGGGGGTGACCGTCTGCTCCCATAAAGATCTGCAGCCTCAGAAAACCTATGGATCAGCTCTGCTCCATAAACAATACCCTGCAGGGTCAACAGCAATGGTTTCTTCTTTCTTCTAGAACCATCCACCCTCTCCTTTCACCTGCCCCTCGGGCCCTGGGGCAGAGCAGGCTCCTGGCACATCCCCACTGCCATTTGGTGGGAGACCCGGTGACGATGGCCGGCCATGTGGAGAGCCCGTCTGTCGGAGACTGTCCTTGCCCGATCTCCCCCGACTGATGGTGCTGGCGACACGATGTAGGTTAGAAGGGCTTTCACCCAGGAATGTGAACGGCACTGCTCTGTCCTCGTCCAGCTTTCAGTCCTCTGGAGGAGAAGCCTGATGATGCCTTTCTGAGTCCCAATCCTTCTGAAGCAACGCTCGCACACTATCCCCCGTCCCCCCACCTGCTTCAGCTCTTGAACTTTATGCCTGGTATTCGCATCATAAATGTCAGGAGGACGCCAGTGCCTGGATGCGAGGCTATGTTTCCTCCTGTGCTGGATATGTGGCGGGTCCTTTTGACTGGGAGACTCATGTCCTTCAGTTCTGGGAAATCATTCTGTGTTGTTTGATAGGAGTACGTCAAGACTACTAGTCAAGAGGCTGACGGGTCACACGGACCCAGTGGTACCTCTGAAGAAAGACCTGGCGATCTGCGTCCAAAAGATCACACCTTGGACACCCTGGGGCGTGCAGTTCTACCCAGACACACTAGACACTGCCGCCGAGCCACATGGCTGGGTGGCAAGTGGTTTGGTTTCTGGTTTAGGGTGGGCTTGGCAGTTCCCGCTTGGCTATCTTCTCTCTTTCGTTCTGCAAGTCAAGATTCAAATCCTGATCAAATCTCTAATTTTCTAATATTTTTTCCCATCCTACTGTTCACCTCAAGGAGCCCTGGCGATGCTGTGGGTTAGGCACTGGGCAGCCCTTTGCGAGGTCGGGGGTCTAAACCCACCTGCCACTCCTCAGGAGAAAAGAGAGGCTTCTGTTCCTGTAGGGTGCTCTGGAGGCAGAGTAAGTTCCCCATTGAGCTGCTACCCACAGGTCAGTGGTTCAAACCTACCATCCACCCTGCACAGGAGAAAAATGAGGCTGTCTACTCTTGTAAAGATGTAAAGTCTCAGAAACCCAAAGGGCAGTTCTACTTTATTTAAGGGTCACTGTGAGTTGGAATCAACTCAATAGCAGTTTAGTTTTTTGGTCTGTTCCTATTAGTATGCACGTAGCTTCAGAAACCCCAATAGAGGGTTGACATGAGTCAGAATCAACTCAATAACAGAGGGTTTGAATTTTGCTGTTTTTGTTTGTTTAGTTGTATTATTCACCTTATTACATATTTGCTTTACTTTCTAGATTTTCTTGACTTTATCTTCTAACCTTTCTGGGTTTTTCTTTTATTTTCCCCCCATCATAATCTTAATTATGGGCCTATTTTGTCCATCTGTAAAAAGTAGTTTCCTGTTCTTGTTTCAATGATGGGTCTACCTTCTCTTATGCCTCTGAGGGTTTTGCCAAAGGGCTTTCATGGTGGAAGCGCTCTCACTCCTGCCCTGCTGCCTCTGACCGCCTTTTTATTTCAGGATCAGTCCATCTCCTGGAGAACTTCCCCAAATGCCTGGCGGCTCTGGGGTGGCTCTGGGGTGTGGGTTTCTGTTTAACAGTGAGGCAGTAAAACTTTGATGCGAGGTTCTATGTAAACATCTAGGGTCCATGGTCTCTTTTATTGCTCTCCGAACTGTCCTACAGTGGCTGCAGCAATGGGCTCAAACCTACAAACGGGGAGGCCAGCGCAGGACCAGGTGAGGTGAGGGGGGCTCTGAGTCAGACAGCCGTGACTCAGCAGCACCCAACAACAAGGTCTTCTTACAGGCTCTGAGCTAAGGGAGCACCTGGCGGTTGTTGTTGGCAAGGTCATTCCATTCATGAAACCAAGGTTAAGGGGCCCCGTCTGGGCAACACAGCTGTACTCCATAAAGCAGGCATGCCTTTGTCCAGAAGAACGTGCCTGGAGACTCCAGGCTATACTGACCGTGTGCGTAATCAAGGCCCTCCAGGCGAATGGCACCATTTACCTTCACCACCAGATCACGGGTCTTTTCCCACAGAGCCTCCAGTGTGCTCCACCCATCAGCCTTTTGTTCACACCCAAACGCTAAACCTCAAACAAAGCCGAAAGAGGGCTTATCATCCACAGACACCGGTTTAAGTGTCCTAACGGCAGTAAGCTCTCACAAACAGCCACTGAATCAATTATCCTCACCCCAAAAAGAAGAAACTGAGGTACAGAGTTAAATCATCCACATGCAGTCATCTCACTGAGAGGTCTGCCTCTGCAGTTCCCTGTGCCCCTAAACCAATCCCAAACTAAAATGCTTCATAAACGTTGTTGGTGACGTCACAAGGTTCCACTGTAAAAATTCGTCATTCTTTACTCGACCATTACCCATCACTGGGGAACTCTGGTTGCTTTCCACTTACATTATTCCAAGCAGCCTTCCAATGAACGCTGGTGACATGGGCTGCTAACTGCAAGGTCAACAGTTCAAAACCACCAGGTGCTCCTTGGGAGAAACAGGAGGCTTTCTACGTCCTAAAGAGTTACGATCTCAGAACCCCACAGGGGCAGCTCTAGCCTGACCTATAGGGTCACTGTGAGTGGGAATGGACTGGGTGGCAGGCAGCTGGGGCGTTTTGGACAGCTCTGCATTTGTGCCCCACATTTCTGATTCCTCTCCTAGGACAGGCTTTAGAAGAATGGGTGAGCCGGTAATAACTGCTAGAGGAGTATTTCTCTAACAACTGTCAAATGGAAAACCTCTGACAACTTTTCCTTGTGAATTTTTCCTGTATTTTCCCCTGGGTTTAATTGCACATTGAACTTGTATATGCTTGTAAGTTTTGCATGGACATACGTATGAAGAGTTCTAATTAAAACACACACCTAGAAAGCTATCTCACTTCCCACACCATCAATTAAATAAACCATTCTATTCCTACTGATTTTTGTGGCTTCCTTGATACACATGCACGCGTGTGTCAAGACACACACAAACACACCTCTCTCCCTAACATCTGAACAAACTATGTTTCTCCCTCACTTATCTCTTGATTTATTCTTTTGTCAGGAGGGTATAAAACTTTGGAGAGAAAAGTTAATAGGCTCCATATTAGAACTGCTGGATTTGAGAAGCCACTGAATCATTCGGATGAAAATGTCCAGTGGGGAGTTAGAAATACAGATTTGCTGCCTAGAAGAGAGATGGTAGCTTTATCTGAGGGTCAACGAGATGGCCCGGGAGGACAAGGGGAACCAGCAGAAACGAGGGCAAAGGAAGGAACCAGGAGCGAGACAACAGTTAGTGGCTGGCAGAGGCAAATGGCCACGAGAGGAGCCACAGCTGAGTTGGAGGAAGGAGAACAAGCAGGAGAAAGGAGAAAAGTGAAGGCCTTCGGCAGAGAAAGCACCACGATGAATCATACCTACTTCTTGGTCTAAATACATTAATAACAACACACTGCTCTACTCTAAAGCCTGTCAACAGAAACAGGCGCTCACATCACTGGCCTGGTTACAGCTGCAGAGGGAGGATCTCAGAGCACTGTCCTACTATCTCCGGTGGGCTTGGGGTGGAGAGCCATCGCGTGGTCCACAAGGTTTTGACATGCTCTGTGAGTGACTCACAGCCACCCGACAAGACAGGGTAGAACCGCCCCTGTGGTTTCCCAAACTGTACTTCTTTACAGGAGTAGAAAGCCTGTCTTTCTCCTGCAGAATAGCTGCTCGTTTTGAACTGCTGACCTCGCAGTCCGCCGCTCACCGCGTAACCACGACACCACCAGGGCTCCTGTGCAACAACACTGGCTCAGACATAGTGATGGTGTGGATGGCCCCGACTGGGTGTGTGTGGCTCTGTTGTCCACAGGGCAGCTCTGAGCTGGGCCCAACTCAACGGTACCTAACCTACGCAGCACAACAAAAAAATGAGAGATGAGCTGTGTGCAAGCTCACGCCAACACAGGCCCTTTCAGACAGCTACGTTTCCGTCAGACAGGCAGGTCGGTCCTGTCTGGAGAATGGCCCATAAGCCTGCAGGCTCTGAACAGGAAAGACAAATACAAGCTCAAGCAAAAGCTGCATCCCTCGTCTTGTCTGCCATTTACTTACTGTAAGCCGTGCTCTCAAAGCCCAAACATCGCAATGCCTTCACTGTTTCCCTGATAAGCCCATCACCGGGCCAGCCCTCCATCTTCAGCGGCAGAAAGCTCTCAAAGCCTGCTGACATTTCAGTTCCTTTAAGCTGTCTGTAATAATTGGCCATTTAGGAGAACAGTCTGAAAAGCCAATTTACAAAAGACACGCCCATCTTCCGGTGGGTCTGTTTCTAAATGTAACTACAATAAGGACCACTACCACACTTCCAGCTGGAAGAACCTACAGAGAACTCAAGTGTACGCCTTGTCTCATGACAACGGACAACTACCAAGCGAGGAAAATAAATCCATCACTCTGGAGGGAAAGGGAAAGGTGGTGATAAAGTGCCTTTCATCCCCAGGCTGAGTATTACTTCCTTTCTACTGGATCTCGGACTCGATCCCGGAAAAACACTCAATAAGCAACCCTTGCAAGGCATAACTGAAAAAGTGCCCCTCCTTTTTTGTCAAAAAATAATCTAAGTTAGTCAAAAAACAGAGAGAGAGAGACTGACACCTGCTCCCCAAGAAAGAGGAGACAACAAATCCGAGGTGGTTGCTGTCCGGGACTGAATTCTACTAAACACACAAGATAGAAACCCTAACCTCTGTGCCGGTGGAGTCTCATTTGAAATGCTATGTTCTCAAAAACTCACTGCCTCCTAGTGACCCCCTAGGACAGAGGAGAACGGCCCTGTGCGTTTTGAGAGTGCCATGTCTTACAGGAGCAGAAAGCCTCTTCTTTCTCTTTCGGAGCAGCTGGTGGTGTCGAACTGCTGACCCTTTAGTTAGCAGCCCAACTACAACAGGACATACGGCGTGTTATAAGCTAATCACTTTTGAGTTAGGCAGTCCCCAGACCGGTGCCTACGTCTGTCCCTAAGTTGGGTTTGTAGGTCCCCTGAACAGTTAGAACAGTTTATAACCAATATCCATTGGTCAAATCTGGCTTAGTACATAGTGGATAGTGTACTTATCTCTGCATAAAATACATGAACGCTTCCAGATATACAACAGATATACACATCTTTAACATAGCAACACAGTAATACAATATTTTGGTGTATGTTGCCAAGTACCCAGCATTTGTTATTTTGAACTATCATATGACTTTTTTTAATATAACAGGCTTTGAGGGATAGATTTGGTTAATAACTAGGGATTGTATGGAAGTCAGACGGTTTTCATCGTCCAGGGACTGCCTGGATAGAAGCACAGATTAAAAAATAAAAAACCAAAAACAACTCACTGCCATTGAGTCGATGCAGACACGCAATGACACTACAGGGCAGGGTAGAACTGCCCCTGTAAGCTTCTGAGAGGTAAGTCTTCATGGGAGTAGAAAGCCCCATCTTTCTCCTGAGGAGCTGCTGGTGGTGGTTTTGAACTGCCGACCTTACAGTTAGCAGCCCAACCCATAACCACTACGCCACCAGGACTCCTAAAGAGCAGATTAGGCACAGAAAAAAAGCAAAGCTAAAGGATGGCCAACTCTATGCAAGGATGAAGTTCCAGCCTGGAACTCTTTGTAGCCACAAGTCTGAGAATTCCAAGGGTGGCCAGCTAGACAAGTTGAGACAATGATTTCCCCCAAGAGGCAGTGGAGTCTCTCCCCGGTCGCTGGTGCCCTGAATCAAGACTTCTCGTCTCCCGAGAAAATAAATGTTTGCCACTGAAGGCCCAGCCTGTGGTATTTCGTTACAGAAGCACTAAGAAGAGAAAACAGCGACCCTACAGGCAGTGTGTGGGTGTTGGAGTCCTCCAACAGAGCTGCTGCCCCAATACAACTAGAGACCCAGGGACAAGACACGCTGGGGACATTGCCCATAACCTGCCCCTGGACAATGACTGTAGGAAAAGTGCCCCTCTGCCCCCAGGCTCGCCAGTGTTCAGTTTAACCAGCTGCAACTCCCTTGCATTGGAGAACATGGAATCCATCCATGACAAACCACACCTTCCTGTATCCTGACCACCATCACCTATGCAGTCCCTTCAAGAATGGTCCAGGAAAGCCCACGCCCACTAGATACTACAGGGTCTGGGCCTTACTCATGCTTTTAGGATCTGTGAAGTACAGACAAAGGACACAGCATCTGTTGCAGAAGATGTTAGGGTCAATAACAATTATGGTTATTGAAAACAGCCAAGTGCTCAATGGAGATAAAAGTCAACCACAATATGCACTGAGTTAAGATCATTACTCAGCTTCATTAAACCCCAGATAATCACTGGGCCTAGTGTACCCACTGGCAAGGTTTTTAGCATAGATTTTCAAATAGTTGGCTGAAATAGGAAGAAAAGCACAGAATGAACAACTGAATATTTGGATTAACAAACAGCTAGTCTATCCCCATTACTTATGATTTTGTATTTGCAAATCCACCTCCTTGCCAAAATCAATACTCATGATGCGTTCCCGGTGATTCGTGGGCATGTAGGGCGCAGGGGGCAGTATGAGTCACACCCGCGGAGCTGAGCTAGAGCAAAGCAGTGAACGCTCTGCCTTCTTGTTCGCAACGTCCACCTCACAGCTGATTTAGTGCCACCAGGTTTTGCACATTTTTGTGGGTCTTGGTGCTTCCTTCATTGGACCCCCAAGTGTAACACAGAAGTGCTGCTAACTGCTTCTACCTACAAAAAGGCAGCGAGAAGACTTTGGGAGAAAACCTGAGCATCAGATAAGCTTTGTTCAAGTGTGCGTTACAAAGCCATTGGGTACGAGTTTAAAGTGAATCAACCATATATTTGAAACAAGGTAGCTTTAAGCAGAAACACACATGAAACAAATCAAGATGCTGACAGGTGAATGAAATGCTGTGACTGGAAGTCCCAAACGACTGTACTGCCTACAAAAGCAATGGCTGGGTGTTCACGAATTCAGTGTGCGTGACGACTTTACGGAGCAGGGATTCTTCAACTTTTCCCCCTTGTGACCCCTTTTTGCCTGAAAACCTTTTACACAACCCTAGATAACTGAGCATATAAAACAGGCATACATATCAAATAATCACTGATAATAAATCATAACAAAATTTAATTTAAAACAATTCTTTTGTGTAAATATAATGCTACCATTTATTAAAGATGAAAGCAACCTTCATACTAATGAGATGGTCTTGTTTATTTTAACAGGAAGAATTAAATCTTGGCGGAATGTTGGCTACCGAAGGATGAAGAGAATCTTAAGCGCTTTGCAAAGTTGATCGATACTTTTATTTCAGAATTGTCAATGCTGAGAACACTGCTTTGCATAGCTATAAAGTACAACACAGCAGAAGTATGTTTAGGGCCATTCCAAAAATTATTTTTGGAAAGTTGGCTTTGAATGAATTTTTGATTGTTGGGCGTTCAGAACCTTTTACTGTTGCCAAAATTTTCACGACTCTACAGTTTAAGAAGTTTTGTTACGGGGCACAACTACCACATATTAAAAAAGAATAAAGGGATGCATCTACTTTATCCAAAATTCTACAAACAAGTTTATCTTAAAGAGTCTGGATATGGCACAAGGAAGTCATTATCCATTTTCAAGAACACACGGGTATTTTTTTAATAAAAAAAAAAGATTAAATAAGACTTACCGGCAAAGTTCCAGGCAGAGATGCATCAAAAAAAGAAACCAAGGAATTTGGGGGTGCTGCAAAGTGAACTTGAGATCCAGAGAAGAGTTTAGAGTTGGAGGAAATCTGCGCATGAATTTCCAAACCAACCACAGCTTCCCATTCACGTGCACTAAAGAGAAAGACACAAAATTAACAAGTAGTTATGCATGCGTTTCTGAGGCTGAAGCCCACTCATTTCCTACTTCTGTTTTTAACTTCATGAAAGTTTATACCCTTCCATTAAAAAATGTGTCCTATTTTATTGGTGATGAAATAAAAAACGAACACTTCCAACAAGACTGGCAAAATAAAATTCATTTCCTACTTGGAAGTAGGAAATTTCACTGTGCAAATAAAAAAAGTGATAGAGAAGGGAACGATTTGGCATCTTTAACAATTTAGGAATGGGTATCAATTGACGAGTGCTTGGCTGACTGCAGTGTAAAGCCACATTTGCTAAATTACCTGTCTCCTATCAATTCATCATTTGGTAAATGAAAACGGATCTTGTGAACATTATTTAAAATCACCATAAACATCCAGATTTTATTATTAGAGGGATAACAGTAAATAAATCATTCCAAATCTCTTTATTAAAAAAGGAAATTGACTCTCAGGTTGTTGATCTATTTGATAACATTATCCTGAATATACAGTCACCAGAATGACACAGGTAAAACAGATCACCACAAAAATTGTATTCCTCCTGGCAATTTTGTGCCTAGAAAAACATTAACCCGTTGGAATTTTAAGGGTCCCCAAATAATTTTAAATTCCTAAAATCTGCTTGTTTGTTCCGCTTTAGCTGCTGTCCAATCTTGGGAGCTGTTCAGTGTTACAAGACACATTCTAATCAGGCCACTCCTATTCCGGGGGTCTGCATCACTCCTTCCCGCCCCAGTTCTCTCCAGGTGTGCTTAGTCTCTCTGAAAGTAAGGCATGCTGGGCAATCCCCACGTGGTCTTTTCACACTCTTCACCTGTCTGTTCTTACTACTCTTTCTCCCAAGCAATGCTCTGTATTAGCCATACTTTTTGTTCACTGGTATGAAGTTTTGTTTTAATAATTTCAACATGAGGCTCTACATGTATATCTTTTTAGAATCTTCTAAAAGAAGATTCACTCCTTTTGAAGGTACAAAAACATGGCTTTTAACTGAGGG
Organism: Echinops telfairi; assembly: GCF_000313985.2. NCBI lineage: Eukaryota > Metazoa > Chordata > Mammalia > Afrosoricida > Tenrecidae > Echinops > Echinops telfairi. The sequence continues at coordinate 5,699,972 of NW_022109768.1, read as the reverse complement.
GAAATAAACTAAGAGTTCATTAGAAATTCTACATTGACTGAAGAATTATTCAAAGTAGTTTCACAGTTTGCATGAGAAAAAAATGTTTTTTTCATCCTGAGAGAGTGTCTAATTTATGAAAAGAATCAAAACTGAATGCTTCCGGATATTTCTCTAATTATCTCAAAGGATAAACAAAATATTAGAAATGAGTTTTATGTTTCTGTATTTCGAAGGAAAACATTTGTCTTACATAATAAAGCATAAGCATCTCTTGCGCGGATACCTAACAAAGTAAGCACAATTTTCTCCGTAACTAAGGGGGAAAAAAATCTTCCCTTTGCTGCAGCCTCCTACTTCTAGACACACAGACCCAAACAAACAACACACTGCCATGGAGGTGAAGCCGACTTGCAGCGAACCTACAGGGCTGGCTAAAACTGCTCCAGTGAGTTTCTGAGGCTCTAACTCTGTACCAGAGTAGAAAGCGTTGTTTCTCCCCAAGAGCGGCTGGTAGTTTCGAACTACTGACCTTGCAGGTAGCAGAACGAGAAACCACAATCACTAGGGCTCCCTTGTTCATTAAAAATCACCTCCATGCATCGCTAATGTATTCTGGCTAATGACTTGAAGCCAAAAGGGCCCTCGCTGGCAGTGGGTAAAGGACGCGGCTGCCAAGCGAAAGCGGAAAGGTCGGTACTGTAGTTCTAAACATGGGATAAAACGGCCTTGAAAACACCACGGGGCTGCTCTACTCTGTCCTACACGATCACTAGGAGCCTAAATCGAGAGTTTGTTTTCCGTGTTTCAAGTAAAAAACTTCTACATACAGGTTCCATGAGGATAGGGCTGGCTCATTCTAGCACTCGCTAAGGTCAGCTAAACAGGATGCCTCTGCTAGTGTCACCGTTTCTCATAATTAGGTGAGTCAATCTACTCTCGTCGGTGCAGCCTTGGCGCCAAGAACCACCTGTGACTTTACACTCCCAAGTTCCCCACGTGCATTTTCTAGCGGAAGCCGGCCTTTTGTGTGGAGGCAGGGATAAGAGGACTTCTTTTGTGTTTCCATTTAGGGTTCACGCCTCCAAATCATCGCAAAAACACCCCACCTCCCACTAAAGCTCGTAGGAAAAGACTCGACTGTAGTTGCCACCATCTCTCCATGCCCGCGGTCCCGCCTCTCAAACGGGCTGTAATGGGATAAAACAGCTTATACCCTTTCCTCGGCTCCTGGGCTGTGAGGGGTGGCGGCGGAGCCGTTGACATCTGTCCCCTTATCCCGCCGAACGTGAAGCCATTCGGAGCCCCTCGCCGGAGGCGAGAGCCGCGGTCAACGCCGGCTAAAGCCCAGCATCTTCCCGCACAGCCCAGGCGAAGCACGGGCGCCGCCATGGCGGAGCCAGAGTCTGGTCAGGTGACACGGGTTCCCTCCACCGCGAGGCTTCCTGGGAGATGTAGTTTTGGAAACGTGTGAAAAGCTCGAAAGGCTGGGACCGGAAGACTACTACTTCCATGGAGCTTTGCGGCTCAAAGGTCGCCGGAACCCGGCGGGGAGGGGCGCGGAGAAGTAGGAGCGGATTGGTCGGCTTCCGGGTCGGGAGGTATGACTCTTCCTCGTCGGGTATTGGGCACGTTAGTGGCCGTGAGCTTGTGCTGGAGATCGGAGTATAAACGCTTAGTGCTTGAAGTGCTGATCCGGAGCGGCTCGGCTGGGACTTTTAGCTCCTTTACTCGTGGAGTGTAAACGACCTGGGCCTCGCCGCGAAGTGTTCCTGGATCACCACGCCCGCACTTAGCTCCCTTCACACATCTTTGTGGCCCATAGGCTCATGGCATTTCGTTTCTATAGAAAAGAGACATATAAGAATGAAACGAACAAAATAAGATAATTTCATGTAGGAAATACTATATTTAACCAGAGATGCTTTGAGGAAAGGGGCTAAACCTACAGTTGCACGTTTACTCACTCTTTGGAGGTACCTAAATGTCTAAACAACTCACCTTGTGTGCAATGACGTCTGTAATAGCAAATACCTATCATCCCAGCGGACTTAGACTTTCCTGCATCCAAACTCATACCCCTTGCTGAAATGATACGAGTGCTATTCAACCCTTCTCTAGAATATCTATGCTTAATTCTCCAGGTAGTACTTTAGACTCCGAACTTTGCCTTCTGTCTCCATAAACTACGTTAGAGTGGAAACCTTGCTTGTCTCAATATACCTGTAATGGGCTTTAAAAAAATACTAGTTGAATGGCATAGGTCATTGTGAAGAATGCATTTTGCCAAGATGGAATAGAGGACCTCAGGAGTACAGTGGTGATTAATTGGGTAAGGGAGTGGAGACAAAGGGAAATAACCCAATTTGAGTAGATTTCAGGAGTTAGGTTGAAAGACTTGGTTGGCTTAGATTTTGAGGTGAGAGACAAGAGGTGTCAACTAACTTCTGGATTTCTGGCTTGCACAACTAGAGAACTGATGGCAATTCGCAGAGAAAAGGAAACTATAAAAAAGCCAGACTTCCAGAGTTGCCTTGGAGACAACGGAAATGCCACGTCAAGTTGGCATCATTGACTACAGAGCAGAACAAAAGCTGCATACTCTGCATACTTCACACCAATAGTCCTGTCATTCTTGATCAATAATTATTGATTAATCAACGATTTGTTCCCATTAATACTCTTGTCAGCTATACTATTTCGTCCCACGATATAATCGTGGAATCAGTTTTTAGTTATTGTATGTACAATTGTCATTGTTTATTTTTCTGTCTTTTCTCCTTTTAAAATCCATTAGGACTGTTCCAAATGTGTCCAGCAGAAGTTTTTTCACAGGCCCAAGAAGGAAAATGAGAGAAAGCAACAGAAAATGGAAAGGGAAATTTATCTTTTAACGGTGGCCCATCTTACAGATCACTCTTTAGACTCCATGAATGTTTTCTCCTCTGACTGTCTCTACTTGTGGCTTTTACTTGTGGCTACTTGACATCTCGTCTTCATGTAACTCAAGTTGTTCTGGCCCAACTGGGGATCAGGAGAGGAAGAGCCTCTGAGCTGAGCATCCTTCTGCCTTTGATAACACTATGAGAACGACAGAAATCCTGTTCCTCGGAAGTGAGTATGGGCACCCTCTACCCCCAGGAGAGGAAGGCCTTTGTTACCGTGTCCCTGATATGTAGCATGCTCAGGAGACATCGTTCCTTAATAGAGGGAGACTGGAGGTATTTTGAGGACCTTAGTAACAGAAAGCAGAACACCCAGGGAACCTTCTACTTTATGGGCAAAAGGCACCATCGTGGGACTTGTCTTTGTTTCTGAAGACTATGATGCTGAGACAGGATGCTATTTCAGAGGTCCCCGCCCCACCACTAGAGGGAGAGAACAGCCTATACATGTCAGCGCATGCGAGGCCTTTGACAATGGAAGTGTCTGGAGTCAATGCATCTTACATGTACCTGATCGTGGCCCTTTCACAGTCTCACAGGAGCACATGGTGGAAACGTGGTCCTGCCATTCATGTCCCTGGATCATTCCACGGTCATTTCCAGAAATGCCTGTTGATGTCCTTTTGCTTGGTCTGCTGTTTTTGAGTGCCCTGGTTTCTAAGCTTCCCTCCTCCTTTGCCCTTTGGGTCATCAGGCTCTCCCCAGTGAACCTTCTTCTGGAGGACCATTTCTCCTGTATGCCAAATCTGCTATATGTCAGACCTCCTACAGACAGCTCTCTAGCAGAGAGAGTTATTTTGGTTCCACCCCAAAGGTGGCTGTCATCTGGGTGACATGGAGATGTGCATTTCCAGGGAGCTCAGAAAGCAGTCGGACAGGGCTTCCAGGAAGAACAACATTTATGGGGAGAGCGTCTCAGCCTTCACTTTATCCCTGGAGGTCACCCAGGACAAATAGTCAGAGCATGTTTTTTAAGGGACAGAGAAGCCAGAGAAGGATTTTGAGTTATTACTTAGAAATGATGATAGTTTGGAAGGAAGGCTAAAACAACATATTTGCTTTTGCTTTGTGTTCTTCGCAGACTCTAGGAGTGTCAGAGCTAGAACTAACTGGTTCTCCTTTATTTCACACCAGCTCCCCAGATAGCGAGATAAATACATGGATTTCTGAACATGAATCGAATCATCGCACCACTCCCCAGTATCTAAGTTGTGTATATTTGCAATCACTCTCTTATTCTTCACTGTTGGAGGTTTGGGGGATGATAAGAGAAACAGGGTGTTAAAGGAGTTCCAAATTCTTCAGTACTCTGCATACAGTTTGAAAGGATGATACATGTAGTTCTAAGCTTCCATTTTTAAAAGTGCAGTAAATAATTCAAGGGGGAAGCATTAAGATTTTGAATAAAATTAAAAGAAGATCATCTCCACCATGTGTTTGAATAATGGATCATGGCAATGTATCTGAATATTTATTTGCATACATTTTTGCATTTCACAATTATGTTCTTTGTTTAACTACTTCTGTCCTGTGGAAGCAGCCAATGCTTTCTATAAAGCCTAGTGATGAGACCAATGATGGTGCATTGGTTAAGCACTAGGCCGCTGACCAGCGTGTCCACTGTTGGTATCACCAGCTATTTCTGCACCAGAAAGATGTAGCAGCCTGCTTTCATAGAGGTGTGCAGCCTTAGCAACCATACAGAGCAATTCTACTCTGTCCTACAAGGTATCAACGCCACCATAGCACACAACAACAAATACAGCACAATGCACCAACTAGTCCAACCAAGGTGAATGTAGATGATTATCTCCGTGTTTGTCAACATCTTTCTGATGAGATCACAGTTTGTAGTTTCTCCCTGTCTTAAAGCTTCCCAAGACCATAAGACTCACCAGTTGCCTGGAAGTTTTATGAAGGGAGGGAGGGCACTTAGGGCAATGTAAGTTCTCTTTAAAAGCACACACAAAAGAATCAAATTTAACATCATGTCCAGACACTGAAAATTGACAGCGTGGTTTTCATACAGGAAGATGCTGGGAGTAGAGGAGGTGCCGTGTCTGAAAAAGCATTCTGAAAAGGTTAAGTTCCTCCTTTGAAAACCCACATTTTAAAGATCCAGTTCTGTGTCATTGCGGGGGTGAGGGAGAAGGACTGGGAGAGTTCTTTGCATGCTGGGCAATTGGGAGAACAAGATTCATTTCTTTTTATTTTACCATTAAAGTCCTGATTCTGATAAAATACCGAGGCAGAGGGAACAATTGCTTTCTCTAGAAGATTGCTTTGAGGCAAAGAAATCTATAACTTTTTCTTCCTTTCCCATTCAAGGAAATAGAACATCCTGTCCAATGTCTTTGTAGAGAGGAAGTGCTGTCTGGGGACGAGGAAGCCAACGCATGGCTGTGACTAGGTTTCCTGCCCCTAACCTGCCATCGCTCTGTGGTCTTCCCCCATCGGTCTAATCTCTAGGGACCGTGTGCTGTTTTCCTAGGTTTCTTCTCATCCTGATATCTGACTAGTCCCTGGGAACAAACAGGAATTATGTCCAAGTAAGAAGCTGCTCCTCAGCTGTACACAATCCCCTCAACTCACCACAATCCCCTCGACTCACCACGTACTTTATGCAGGAGACCCTGGTTCGATTCCTAGTGCATGTGCCGCATGCACTCTGCTAACCATCTGTCTGCCACTGCAGTCTTCTGGGTTGCCTGGTACTGCATTTCCAGTCTAAGAGTAGTAGGAAGAAAGGCCTGGCATTCTGCTTCCAAAAATCAGCCATTGAAAACACTATGGTTCACAAAAAGCCAACCTCAACCAATCATGGAGCTGGGTCAGGACTGTGCAGCAGTTTCAGGCCGTTGTGCCCAGGTTTGCCATGGGCTGCCCACTGGACAGCAGCTAGCAACAACAATACCCAAACCCCAAACCTAAGTGACTGCCATCGAGTCAATGCCCACTCCTGGTGACCCTACAGGACCAGACGAACTGCCCCGGCGATGTTGTTTGTGAGACTGTAACTCTTTATGGGACTAGAAAGCCCCATCTTGTCCCGTGGAGGAGCTGGTGTTTGTGAACTGCTGACCTATGGATAGCAGCCCAATGCGTAACCACCGCACCACCAGGGCTCCCTGCAGCAGCCATAACACTCACAGCCATGGACTAGAAGTGCCCCCAGCGGTTTCTGAGACTGTCACTTTTTACGGGAAAATTGCAAGTCATGGGTGGTAGAATATGCGAGTCGTCACGGTCTTGTAACACGGTTGGCGTGTGGTCAGATCCCTGCTATGCACTAGGGAGCTCTCACCTCTGTGTTTTGGAATGTGATATTTAGCTTTCAGAGTTTGAGAGCTTGTACACACACACACACACACACACACACACACACACACACACATTTCTAAGCAGTCTCTCAGTTCCGGATCATAACCAGGAGTTTTCGGTTTCATCTGACTTCAAATCTGAAGATGTTTGGGAGGAAAGGTGTAAAGCCACCCTCCTCTGACTTCATACCTGAAGGGAAGGTGTATTGGAGAGCAGCCAGGTGGGTGACGGGAGAGAACTGAAAGCCTTCTCTTCCACATCCTGCCAGGTGATCAGTGTCGCAACCCGCACAGGTCAGCTCCGAACTGGTCTCTCTGTATCGGGGCTGCCCTGACCCACGAAAGGATGGCTCTGCGCACAGCACTGAAGGCTGACACGCTGTTGGTGCTGCAGCCCTCGGGACGCACCGCCGCTCCACGTACAGCCCTGCGAGGACATGAGCGCTCATGAAGAGCTGCCAGATTGAATCAAGATCAAGCTGCTCCATTCAAACACATTAGCAATCAAAGGATACAATGACTGAGATAAATGTAAAGAGAGAGACAGATTGTTTTCGCCCCCCAGCAAGCCATGAATATTAATTAAGGAGGAAAAGACCAGCACCAACATTATTCATGTCTCTCAGGAGTCTGACTCGCATCCTAACTCACCACTAACATTTGATGCCTTGGCCCAACAGTGGCTGGTCCCACACGGTGCCTTTTACATGTAGGAACATGGGAGGGTGAAAAACAGTGATTGAAAGATATGACCATGCTTTCCAACAGGCAAAAGAAAGCATGCTGTGTAAAATGCCACTCTCACAATCACTGGGCCTATCTAGCCTGCTCTTCAATCCTTATTCTTTCTCTAAAGTGGTTGTCTTTATTTTATTTATTTTTTTAATCCAAAGCTCCAGAGCTGCATACAGCATTCCACTGGGCAATCAGTCTAAAGCTTTCTAAAGAATCAGGTCCTTTCAAAACAAACCGACAAGAAAAGATCTGTCTCTCCTTCACTGACTTCTGAGTTGTTGTTTATTTTGTGTGTGTGTGTTTTTGGAGGGGGGCTGCCATGGTCCATTGTAGAGCATAGCATCTTTAGAAAGCATTTTACTTGTGATTCAGGCCCCCTGCTTTACAGCTTTACAATAGAGTTATTTAAATCAATGTTCTCTTTTCCCTTGACTACCCGGAACCTCTCGCAATCTCATGGAATGGCCTCACAATTTTTGAGGGTCATTTTGACATTTTTCAACCTCTCAACATTTATTGTGCTTAGCAGATGTCACAAGGAAAAATCTTGAGTTTGGGAAAGAAAAATATCTGCCTTGCTCAGTTCTCGACACTATCCACCCCTCTCACCCCCCAACCCCCTTCAGCACCTGGGGGCTTTCTCTGGAGATCTGTGACGTGACCATTAACAGCAATGGATGGACCACCCACTGCCATAGCTCACTTCCCTAAGGAGGCCCAGGGTGTTTTGTTGTTGGCTTAGCTTCTGCTCAGCTAATTTTCTGCCCTGTGTTCTCTTTACCCAACAGAGATATTAGGTGTCATTGAATTCAAAGAGATAATATTCCTTTGCAATAGTGTCATGCAATGATCAAATGGGCTGTGCCTTTCACTGTGTAAGTTAATGGAAGTGGTCCATGAAACTGAAAAAGAGAGTGGTGTATATATTTGTGGTTGGATTTCTATAGCTCCATTGAGTCAACTGTTGTGTTTCTCTTTCTCCTTTAGAAAAAAAACCTAACAAAAAAACACCGGTGTTATTCATCTTCAATTGTCAAGAGACAAAAGCTTGGGAGGGTGATAATTTTCACCCTGTCTGAAATAGAATGTGTCAAGATGGACCAAATTACAGGAAAATCAATTAGTTTCTGTTGCAAGTCATATCTCCCAGATCCTATTCTGTCTCTGGTGACTATAGCTAATATCTGTTCCTATCCAAAGGAGTTTTTACAAGAAAACTACCCATAGAATTTTTTTTTTCGAACAGCAGAAACCTAATATGACTGAGCATTTAGTTCTCATCAATGAAAGCAATGTGTTCTTCTGTGAAGAGCTCCCTTTTTGTTCTTTTAAGTCCCAGACTCTTGAAAGAGCAGTTTTCATGCTCCTTCCTGAGGCCGAGAATTCCCAGTGGGAAAGAAGTCTGTATCCGGTCGAGACCACTATCCTCAGGCATTCCGCTTCACTCAAAGCTGATCTACGGCATGAACGCTCTCTGATCTAGGTATACAGCCCTCACTCAATTGGACAAATAGGATGCCAAGTCCAGATGTATTGTTAGAAAATAGTGGAAATCTTTACTGAGCAAAACTTACGAATGCGAAGCTCTAGTCTCTTGACATATCCTCCAGTTAGGGCACACACTTCTGAGGGCCGTGTTTCCATTTCTATAATCCTTCCCTGCAGGGGGAAAAAGGCAAGTTGGGCATCCTTGGTGGACTCCAAATGTGTTCCTCCTAATCTTTGTAAGTTTTGCCAAGGAACTTCCCATAGGACAGCTCTTCTTGCCTTCAAAGAATGAGGAATGTTGTGACGACGGGAAAATAAAAAAAATCCTTGGCACAACTTTCCCGACCTTTTTTTCTCAACAATGCAGTTTTCGATTTTTAAAAAAGTTCTTCCTAATGAGTCCCATGATCATTCTGTGAGAATGAACCTTTGAGAAAATCTATCAAAATGACCCCTTTGGATTAAATAAAAAACAGTTGCCATAATCTTCTGACCTGACTTCTCTGCCTTGAATTGATCTAGCCTAGCAGACCCCTTGAGTAAGGAAGACTGAAGAAGCATGGAGGCATTTGACCCGTGCTGCTGGGGAAGAATACGGAAAGTCCCACGGACTGCTAAAAGGACAAACTGATCTGTCTTGGAAGAAGTTCAGACTGGGCGCTCCTTAGAGGCAAGGATGGCGAGACTTTGTCTCATGTGCTTTGGACATGTTATTAGCAAAGACCAGTCACTGGAGAAGTCATGCTTAGTGAAGTAGAGGGGCAGCGGAAGAGAGGAAGGCCCCCACGGAGATGGATTGGCACATCCAACAATGGGCTCAAGCATAGGAACCATTGGGAAGATGGCGCAAGGCAGGCAGTGTTTCGCTCTGTTATGCAGAGGGTCACTATGGGTCGGCACCGACTCCCGGGCACCTAATAACAATAACAGCAGATCCCCTGGGGAACAACTGTTTGGATTGGGCACTTTCTTGAAGACAGCTCCGTGAGACTGACAGAGGTAGATAGGTAGGTAGATAGATAGATAGATAGATCGATCGATAGATAGATAGTACTTGTGTCCACCTCAGACCAAAGAGACAGGTTTGGAAAAAGTCTGCATGAATGAATTGGAAGTGTAGTCATGGTATTCTTTCTTGTAAATCTAGGTCCAAAATTGTCTTAATGTTGCTGTCTTATTGCTTTACAGGTGAACATGACTTTCTGGTAAGATAAACACGAGAATAAATTTCACTTACTTTTTATGGTGAATGCTTTCATTACAAAGATTCATTCCAGTGCCAGATAACTTTTTATGCTGTTCCTAAGGATAACCAAATACATAAAAACTCATGAGGAACATATAGATAGATAGATAGATAGATAGATAGATAGATAGATAGATAGATAGATACAGAGAGAGACAGAGAGAGAAAAACATTTTTTCAATCAAACAAAGTTTATTAGTGATGACAGGATATTACTAATTTATTTTCCCAATATATTTCAGGTGACCATATCTGCAACATCTTTAAACAGCATTGACTTGTACTTAAAATAAAATACAGAAGCAGAGGAATTGTTTTACAGAGTTTTGAAGCCAAAAAACAGAAACAAAACAAAACTCTGTAGAAAGCCGATTTGTCACTCCTGTGTTATCTAGGACCTATAATTAATGCTATATTTGTGTCGATTCCAAGGAAAGGTGACCCAACAGAATGTGAAAACTATGAAATACTATCGATAATATCACATGCAAGTCAGTGTTTGCTGCAGCTAATTCAAAAGTAGTTACAGCATTACACCAACAGGCAACTGCTAGATTCCAAGCTGGATTCAGAAGATGTGGAATGAGGGCTATCATTTCTGATGTTAACTACTTATCTTGTTATCTTGTTGAGAGTAGAGAATACAGGACAGCTGTTTACCAGTGCTTTATTGATGATGCAATGATATTCGACATATCATGGATGATTACAACGTATGGACAATATTGCAAAGAGCGGGACACGGCCTTGTGCTCATGTGGAGCCAGAACAAGAGGATGCTGGGTGGTTTGCAATCAGGAAAGGTGTGTGTATCCTTTCCCCATACGTTTATTCAATGTCTATTTTGAGCAAGAACTTCAAGAAGCTGGACTATATGAAGCAGAATGAGACATTAGGATTGGCAAAGGCTCATTAATAACTTGAGATATGCAGAGGATACACCTTGCTAGCTGAAACTGAAGAGGGTTTGGAGCGTCTCAACAATGAGATGCTGCAAAGAAGATCAAATGCTGCAGTCTCCCGTTTGGATTATATTTTACTATTAGCAAAACAAAGCACCTGGACCATAAGCAACATCATGATGTGGGAAAAAAGAGTGACCTCATCCAGGGTTTCCTTTCACTTGGGGTCACAATTGATGGCCATGGAAGCAGCAACCAGGAGGTCAAATCTCCTGCAAAAGATCTCTTGAAATTGTCCAGAAGCAAATATGTCACTTGAGGGACTAAGGGCTCACTAACCCAAGCCATAATGTGTGTCAGCGAGGCTCTGGGCTGTAGTGAAATGTCCTGGTTCAAACCCACCAGCTGTTCCAAGTGAGAGAGATGAGGCTGTGTTCTCCTGTAAAAAGTTTCCAAGACTTTGAAACCCAGTAGAGGGTTTCTGAAAGTCAAAATCAACTGTGGCAATGCATTTGGTTTTGACTTTCATATACATGTGAAGTCTGGACAATGAATAAGGGAAACCAAAGAATTAATGACTTTGGATTTTACTGTTGGGAAAGACTAGTCAATAAATCAAGGACTAATAGAAGAAAGAACAAATCTGTCTTGCGAGAAGTACAGCCTGAATGCTCCTTAGAAGTTAGGATGGTGGGACTTCACCTGCATAGTTCAGTCATGGTGCCAACCAGGGACCAGGCCCAGGAGAAGGACACCATGCTTGGTAAAATAGACAGTTATGGCAAGAGGAAGACCCTCCATGAGGTGGACTCCCACAGTGGCTGTAACAATGGGCTCAAACAGAGCAACAAAGTGAGGATGGCTCAGGGTGGGGCAGGGTGGGCAGTGTGCTACTATACATAGTGTTGTTATGCGTTGGAACTAACTCAACAGCACTTAACTACAGCAATGTAATTTAAAAAAAAATCAAAACACTTAAAAATGATCATCTCTCCTGGGCGTGTTGGAGAAACAGCAATCTAGCTGAGAGGAATTCCTAAGAGGCAGAAGAAGGGCAAACGTGATGGCGGGGCAGGAGGAAAGTAAAAGGAAATAGATGAAAGATCTAGGAAGCAAAGCTATGGATAGAGGGATAACTATAGGTTGTGCATATGTAAATGAATTCATTCATAAAAATAGAGCTATTGGCGTATGTACATATATTTATATGGCAATCCTCTGAGGTAGTGGATGGACTTTGGGCTGCTGCTCAATCCCTCCATCAATGCAAGAACACTTTGTTCTACATCCTGGAATTCTGTGATGCTCCCTTTCCCAGCACGATCACTGAAGACAAAATGGGTGCATAAGCAAATGTGGTGAAGAAAGCTGATGGTGCCCGACTATCAAAATATATAGCACCTGGGGCCTTACAGGCTTGAAGTTTAACAAGCAGCCATCTAGCAGAGAAACAACAAAGCCCACATAGAAGAAGCACACCAGCCTGTGCCATCATGAGGTGTTGGTAGAATCAAGTAACAGGCATCAAAAGACCCCAAACAAGCAAACAAAAACATATTTTTGAGAATGAGGGCAGTTGGAGCAGAGACCCCAAACCCAACTGTAGACAATGGGACATCCCCTCACAGAAGGATCACAAGGAAGGGATGAGTCAACCAGGGCGAAGTAGAGCCCCAATGAAACACACAATATTCCTCTGGTTCCTTGAGGCTTCCTCAACCCCCTCCTATCATGACCCCAGTCCTAATTTTCACTTCAGCTAGACTGGAGCATGTGCACAGGTACAGATAAGAGCTTATGACACAAGGAATCCAGGTCAGATAAGTCCCTCGGGAGTCCCTCTCAGAAATGGGAGTAGGGTTATCATGAGGGTAGGGGAAGTTGTGGAGGGGAATGGAGGAGGAAGGGTGAATTGATCACAATGATCGACACACAACCACTCCCACCCCAAGGGGACAAACAACAGAAATGTGGGTGAAGGGAAACAGCGGTCGGTGTAAGATATGAAAACAATAATAACTTCTAATTTATTGAGGGATAACCAGGGGGGAGGGGGGAACGGAGGGAAAAAGAGGAGCTGATACCAAGGGCTCAAATAGAAAGTAAATGTTTACAAAATAATGATGGCAACATATGTACAAATATGCTTGATACAATTGATATATGGATTGCTATAAGAGCTGTAAGAGCCCCCAATAAAAAGATCTTTTATTAAAAAAAAATCATCCCAAGTATTGAATCCCAGCATGGTACTGCTTTTTTGTGGAGAGCTTTTTATGAAATGCAAGTATATTTATAGCTAACAAGTGACTCAAAGATGCTACAGAATAAAAGACAATCACACCCTAGAGTTTTTGTTCAGGGCTGTTTAGCGCTCTCCTCTAATGCTCAATTCACTCAGAGGATTGCTTTTAATCTTCTGAAGCAAAAGGAATTTCATAAATTAACATTGTTGGCCAGATGGAATTTCCTGATTAATTTTTTACCGTTTGGCGCTAAATACAATAATAAAAAGGGGAGTTCTGAGAGTGAACTCAATGAACAGCTCATCGAGTATAAAAATGGCTCTAAACATGCACCACCCCTTACTTCAGAGTTTCTGCCCCCTTTTCACGAACAACCTGATCGCACCTTGAAAAGGGAACCTGCTCTCCTTCCATTTTTCATTCCTTTCCACTCCTTCAGTCCACTCAGCTTCCTTCTTCAGTTCTATTTATTCATTACTAGTTATGAGGCTTGGTGGTGTTGTGGTTACCTGTTGGGCTCCCCATGGTCAGTTCCAAGCCACCAGCCTCTCCTTGGGAGAAAGAGGAGGCTTTCTACCCCTGTGAACAGTCTTAAAATCCTACAGGGAGGTCACTGTGGATGGACATCAACTCGATGGCAGCGAGTTTGGTTTGGTTTGTAGCTACAGGCTCAGGAGTCCTGGTAATAAGGCGGGCTACTATTGGGCTGCCAGCCACAAAATCAGCAGTTCAAAATGACCAGGCGCTGTGCTGGAGAAAGACAAGGCCTTCTACTTCTATGAGGAAGGAGTTACGGGCTCAGAAACCCACAGGGGCACTTCTACCTGACCTATGGGGTGGCCCTGAGTCAGAAATGACTCGATGGCAGTGAGTTTGGCTTTGCTGTGTTTCCAGCTCAGTCCCAGGGCTAATTTGGTCTTCTGTCTTATGGGCCCTGGGTGATGCATATTTTTCACAGTTTGTGCTAATAAATTGGAGTCCCTGGATGGGACATGGTTCAGGAAAAAACAAACAAACAGAGCTTGGCTATTGACTGAAATGTTAGAGAGTCTAGTCCCTGAGATGTACCTGTGTTAGACAGGGTTCTCTAGAGAACCTATATACATATACGGCATGAAGGAGTATAACAGCTAATTAGTCCACACAGCAGTACAGAGGGCTCAGTTCAACTCACTTCTGTGGAACAGTGAATACCCTGGAAGTCCTACAATTCATGATAGCTGCTGGGTCACAGGTCAAGTCCAAGGTAGGGTAATGCAGACAGTCCAGCTACAGGCAGCAAACAGCAAGGTGGGTCACCAACAGTCAGCAAGACGACAGGATCTGACAGCCCCAAACTCAAGCAATTATACACCAGCAGCGTGGCAAAGCAGGTCTCGAAGGAACCTCAAGTTTTAGTGCCACAGGTTGGCTGTCCCACAGGTAGTGTAGCTCATAAGTTGAGGCAGAGAACTAGCTAAGGCAGCCACTTGCTGGTCTGATCACCAAAGAGGAAGAGAGAGAAGCGCTGGGCTTGCAGAGCCATTTATCTCTTTGCCCTCCAATCAAACTGGGATCTAATTAATCCCATATGTTCCTATTGGCCAGGTTGGCACAATAAACCTACCTATCACAGTACCTCAGAAGAAAAGCTTGGGAATCTACTTTTTTAAAAAGTCCCTAAGACCCTATGGGGCAGTGCCACTCTTGTAACACATGGGGTCATTATGAATGGACATTGGCTCAGCAACAAAAGCAGATTGACTTGTTTATTTTTAAATCCAGGGCCCAGCCTCCCTAAGTAGTGCAAATGCCTTGGCTGCTAACTAAAAATATGGTACACCCAGAGGCACCTCAAAATGGGTTAAGATATGGCCATATGTAACAATAACACATAATACATAACAATAAAGAGGAGCTGATACCAAAGAGTTCAAGAAGAAAGACAATGTGAAACTGACTGTATTAGCAACTGTACAATTTTACCTAATCCATTTGAATTATGGAATGTTATGATAGATGTAAGAGCTTCCCATAAAGTGATTTTTTTTTTTTAAAGGCTGGCGATCGACTTTTTAACAATCCATTGAACCCCCTGGAACACCGCTTACGCTGTCACACACAGGGGGGTCCCGGAGCCTGACTTCAGTCAACAGCAACCTGCTTATGGTTTTGCAGAAAGTATTCTTTGTGGGAACTGATCACAATGATCGACGCCTCCTACAAGGGGGACACATAACAGAAATGTGGGTGAAAGGGACAGCAGTTGGTGTAAAATGTGAAAATAATAATAATTTATAAGCTATCAAGTGTTCATGAGGGAGGGAAGAGAAAAACGAGGAGCTGATACCAGGGCTCAAGTAGAAAGAAAATGTTTTGAAAAGGTTGCTGGCAACATATATACAAATTTGCTTGACACAATGAACATATGGATTGCTATAAGAGCTGTAAGAGCCCCCAATAAAATGATTAAAAAAGAAAGAAAGGAAGAAAGAACTTTGGGGATGCCGAAAGCAAAGGGGAGAATTCACCCTATATTTTCTTTTCCCATTCACTCTCGGCATAAATCCATTAGGCTCTATCAGTGTTAGAGAAAGAAACTCATGGAGGAAGAAAAGTGTCCAACAAAACAGTGAGAGTTTTGGGGACCAGACCCCCATCTCTCATTGTCCGCCGTTGCTTCATTCTCAGAGCTACGATGGATGTGCTGGGTACCATCTACACACTGCTCTTGGGAAGTGTCCCTTTCCTCCACCCTCCACTTCTCTTCACTTGGTCAGAAATGGCCAAACTATGCTCATACTCCATGCCTCTACTACGACATACTTGTGGGCTCTAGTGTTTTCAAAGTGTTGCAAAGCAAGGTTGTTACTTTGAGGACTGACATTCACCAGGTACACGCCATAGTATTTTCAGTCACCGCACATGCCTGTGAAAGCTGGACATAGATAAGGAAGGCTAAAGAAGAATCAGTGCATTTGATTTATGGTGCTGGGGAAGAAGGTTGAAAGTGTGATCGGCTGCCAAAAGAACAAGCAAATTGGTTTCAGAAGAAGTACAGCCAGAAAGCTCCTTAGAGGCAAAGATGGCGAGCCTTTTTCTCAACTACTTGGGACATGTTATCAGGAGAGACAGTACCTGAAAAAGGACATCATGCTTAGTAAAGTAGAGGGGCAGCAAAAAAGAGGAAGGCCTTCAACGAGATGGACTGACACAGTGGCTGCAACAATGGGCTCAATTACAGGAAGAATTGTGAGGGTGGAGCAGGGCCGGGCAGTGTTTTGTTCTGTAGTATTGAGTCAGTCTGGGTAAGCTAGGGAAGCAAATCCACAGAAACTCAAATATGGATAAGAAAGAGCTTCATATAAAGGATAAGTGTACATTCAGAAAGCATCCCAACCCCGTTCAGCCTGAGCCCATAAGTCTAACTTAGCCCATAGGTCCGACACCGATCTATAAAGTCCTCCTCAAACTCACAAAACTCACACAATGACGCCAAATGCAGGAGGATCACAGGCCAGTGGGTAGAAAGTGGCGATGTCAGCATCTCAGTGCTGGCAGGGGTCTCCATGTGGCTTCTCCAGCACCCAGGGCTGCATCAGGGTAAATCCATGTGGCTTTTCCTCAGGGATGTCTTGCAGGAAGTGAGCCTTGCCAGCTGAGGCAGAGAACACTGGTCCGACCATCAGACAGCAAGAGATCAGAGAACCAGAAGGGCGAGGCTCACCAAGCCAGTTATCTCTCTGCCCTCCAATTAATCCCACATGTGTTTATCAACCAGGTTGGCACAATAAACCTTAACTATCACAAGTACATAGGGTCAATATAGGACAGTACTGCCTCGATGGTACCTAACAACACCACCAGTAGCAAATTAAAGAGCCCTGTAGCACAGGAGTTAAGCAGTCGGCTGCTAGTAGAAAGGCTGGCAGTTGGCTTCCTTAAAGATCAAAGACTTACCCGCGGGGGGGCCATCCCACTCTTTCCCATGGTGCTGTGAGTGGGGTGGACCCAACAGCACCAGGTATGGGTAGTGCCAAATTAAAATGTACAACTTCCTGTTTCAAAAATCGAACATTTCAAGACGGCAACCGTAGAGCACTAGCTCGCCATGGGCCCTTTCATAATTGCACCTGCGTCTGTCCATGAGATGCAGTCTTGCTCCAGGTTGTCCCAGGGGAAGATGCTACCTGGCCCAAGTCAGCCCCGAGCCCTTTCTAGTTTGTAGAACTGAGCAAAGACTTGTGCCACCCCTGGGTAGAACTGGAGACCTTCGGGGGAAAGGAGGGCCCCCAACAAATTATCACTGGTCTGGTAGGTGCAATTGTACAGCGATGATAAATAAAGATTATAGTAAAGTCATAGAGAGCATGAGAGATTGAAGTAATGGAGTGAGACACAATTCATGGTAGCATGGTCACCTCAACCCCGCTTGGTGGTCCTCATGGGGAGAGCCCCGGGAGCAAGAGCAGGAGAGCCCCAACTTTATTGCTAACCAAGGG
>NW_022109768.1:5680587-5681558 GCF_000313985.2 Echinops telfairi | reverse complement strand
GACATTGACTCAAGAGCACTGAGTTTGGCTTTTGGTTTTTTTTCTGGAGACCTGCACCAGGGTGTCTCTGTTGCCGCAGTTATTTCTCTCCCTTTCCCAGTAGCGTGTGCAGCCCTCCCACGAGTTTTCGCCAAGAGGATCACTCTTTTGTATATGGATCGAGATTGGGATCTGGTAGATTTCTCGCCCAGCATGTTTCTGGGTGCTGGTCCTAGAAGGCAAGTTTGGGGGCACAATTTCCATAACTTTGGAACGGTCTTGTTTTTCTTATTATCATGTTAATCAGACTCTTCAAGGAATAAATAAGGAGCAGGTTGAGAGGCTAATGTCAGGGACAATTTACAATCAATAAGCAATCATTTCTCAGCTCACATATGGAAACGTAGGAGAAATTCAGCTGGTTTGTCGTGCTATCTCAAGTAAGCCAGAATATTAGCTGTGCATAAGTTGAAATCTGTTCCAATGAGGAACCCCTCAAATACCACCCAGAATATAGGCTCATAGATACAAAGCAGCTTGTTGTGAAACAGTTACGCAAGATACAATTATTAGGGCAATGTTTTTAATGCCATCTCTTTGGGAAATCATAAGGAAAGAGGCAGATTTAGCTCCCATTTCCAGCATGAATCTAGATTTACTCAGACCTCTTTCCACCCCACCAATCACTGCTGGATTAATATCCCGATCCCAGCTTCAGGGCACGTCTCAGAGGTGAGAAATTGATATGTGCCATAATGATGACTTGCTCGTGCATGAATATGTTCAGCTCTTTCGATTGAATGCAATGTAGCCTTTTAGCTCCCAAGTAACAACAGATTAAAGCCAAGGCGGGAGCTAGAGGACTCAGACCAGGACACGCCTGCAAGGACAGTCCCCCAGGGAGAGGTCTTCTACAAATGTCCGCAAGATAATGGCCATATGTCTTTCTGGAACTTTTGCCAAGAGAGTCACAGGATCCGAATGATTTCTTC
>NW_022109768.1:5677721-5679967 GCF_000313985.2 Echinops telfairi | reverse complement strand
TCACTGTTGGAAGCAGTGGGATTCCTGTCAACCCACAGCTTAAACTTCTCAGAAAAGCTTTTGAGCTTTCATTTCCGTAACCGAGATCAGCCATCTGTCAGGTACAGTGGCATTCCCAACCGACTGCAGAAATCGCTACCCACCAGCACCTGATCAACATACCACTGTTTTAGCATCTTCTCCCCGCAATGGAAGGTTCCTTCTCTCTCTCTCGCTCTCGCTCTCTCTCTCTCTTTCTCTCTCCCATTCTCCTGGTCTTTCTCATTACCAACATTGAGATTATATCTGCTTCTTCTGTCTCCATGTGCTTGGTGAGCATGTGGTGGCTAAGCAGAAATGAGAGGAGCCCTGGTGGCAGAGTGGCTCTGCGTTGGGCTCCTGAGGTCAGCAGTTCAAAACCATCAGCCTCTTCGTGGGAAAAAGATGGGGCTTTCTATTCCGGTAATGAGTTACCGTCTCGAAAACCCATAGGGGCAGTTCTCCCCTGTCCCAGGACTCGGTGTCAGGGAATGTGTTTGGCATTTTTAAGCAGAAATGGCACCTCCGTAGGAAAGTGAGTAGGCTTGCAGGTGTGGATATTAACTGTGGCTTGTGGTTGCTTTCATTATCAGAGTGTGTGAGCACGATATAGTTGACAGAGCACATTAGTTTTCCACTCAACAATTCATACACTTCTTGTCTCCTGACATTGGCTGCAACCCCCTCAAGGGAACAGTGCTCCTCCCACTTCTTCTGGGTTCTGCTTTTCAAATGGTCCTTGTCTCCTGTTACATCCCGCCCGCCTTCTGCACTTGCTTTCCAGGGGTAAATCCTGAGGTTTGGGCCTTGTATGATTGATCAGACCGAGAAATACGTCCCTCCCTGGCATTGCTGTCCACTTCACAGGCCTGTCCACCATGTGGCAAAGAGCTGATCCCTGGCAAAGGGAGTTCAGTTCCAGCCTTGAAAGGTATCTGAGGGCCCTGCAGTCTTTGGTGGTCCACCGTTCTCTGTCAGGCCGGTAAAGCTGGTCTTTTTGTAGGACTCTGAATTTTGTTCTACCTTCTCTTTCCTCCCTCATGGCTAAGGGCGGTTTTGGACGGCTGAGTTTGAGCTATCAGCGAGACATTGAAGTGGACATCGGCACAGCTGATGGAAAATACTGGTCTGAAAGTTAAGAAGTTGAGACAGGAACTATAGATCGGAAATCTCCAGAAGCTAAGTAAAAACCTGAGTGATGGGGCTTCCCACACTAGGCTGCGTAGGTTCTTTGTTGTCATCATTAGATGCCATCCACCAAGTTGGTCCCAATTCACAGCAACCGTATGAACAGCAGACGGAAGCGCTGTGTGGTCTGGTGCCAGCCTCACAATTGTTGCCATGTTTGAGCCGATGGTCGCAGCCACGATGGTCGCAGCCACGATGGTCGCAGCCACGGTGCCCACCCATCTCCATGAATGTCCTCCTCTTTTGCAGGGACCTTCCACTTCCACTTTACCAAACACGATGTGCTTTTCCAGGGACCGGTTTCTCTTGATCACATCTTCAAAGTATGCGAGATCAAGTCTCACCACCCTCGCGCCTCAGGAACACGCTGGCTGCACTTCTTCCAGGACAGCGCTTTGTTCCTCTGGTGCTTCCTGGCAAGGTACAGGATGATTACCCATTTTTCACATGCACGTGACTTCTTTTTTTCTAGAAAGCAAAAATGAGGTTTCTAGAACAGAGACAGAGAGACAACTGCATGGATTTCTCACGTTTCAAACCTAAGCTTCTGGGTGATTTCATGAGAAATAGATGTTACTTCGCATGAAGGTAGGTCAAAAAGTATGGCCACCAGACTTCCAGTTTATACATTCTTGGGTTTGTTCCACACAAAATGGTTTTAAGCACATCTCTGGGATCTGTGGATGACTGCAGATGCTTCTTTTTTCTTCTTCTTCAGTAATATACCTTTTTTAGTCTTATTAGGTTAAAGTTCCAATCAAAACAGTGGCTTTTGAAGGGATCTGCTGGGGAGGCTAAATTCAAAATAGAGAGATCATCTCAGAAGATGATGGTAACTGTGTTTGGAGGGATCCCCAAGGATCCCTACTCTTGGTAGATTTTCTCAATTGTGGGAGCTCATTATGAAGAAGTTTTGGAAAATTTAAAACGATATTGAATTAGAAAAAGATCAGGAAGGTTGTGCCAAGGAATTCTTCCTTCGATCAGGACAAGGCACCTGCTTGTTCTTCACAGGTAGAATAGCTGTCCTGTGGGAATTT
>NW_022109768.1:5675902-5677208 GCF_000313985.2 Echinops telfairi | reverse complement strand
TAATAAACCTGAAAATCGGTTAGTCTTAGTTCCTTGTTTTTCTTTTTCAAAGTCATTTTGACTATGCTGTCTTTTGCATTTCCCCCAAAATAGTTGAATAAGCTGTAAATTCCTACAGAAATGTCTGGTGGGATTTTGATTGGCATACCATTGCATCTACACATTAATTTTGGGAGAAGTAACAGATTAGTAATGCTGTGTCTCGTTTAGTTTATTCAGTTCTTTTTATTGAATTCTTCTTGAATGTCTCTCAGCAATTTTGTCGTCCTCCATTTTCTCATTGTTATCCCTAACCATTTCATAGTTCTGTGCCATTATAAAATGTATTATATTTGAAATTTTAATTTTGGAGGATCCGTTGTAAGTTTATAAGAACACAATAGGTTTCTGCATATTGATTTTATATTTTGAAATCTTGCTAAGCTTACTTACTCCTTCCGTTAGCTTTCTTTTGAGGATTCCATTGGACTTTCTACACGAGCTGTCATATTGTCTGCGAATAAAATCTGTATCACCACTTCCTTTTCAACGTAGATACTTTTTAGAGAGACCAGCCCCTGGAGAAGAATAGGCTGCTGGGTAAGGTAGAGGGGCATCGGAAGATAAGCAGGCCTTCCACGAGACGGGTTGACAGTGAGGTGGGCCAAGGCCAGGGGGTGTTTTGTCCTGTTGTCCACAGGGTGGCCATGAGCTGGGACTCATCATATGGCACCTAAGGACCACAAAGCTGCACCTCCAGGGACGGATGGCTGAGAGGTAGGGAGGGAAGACATTGTGTTTTGTTCTCACCCTGAGTGAGAAAGAATGATGCCAGCTGAAGGTTTTTGATAGATTCTCTATGTCAAGATGATAAAATTCCCTTCTATTCCTTGCTTTCTGAAAGCTTTTTAGCAGCAATAGATATACCAAAAATAGATATTTTTTTGTATCTACTGAAATGATTATATGGTTTTTCTTTAGTTTGATAAGATATGACTTACACTGGTTAATTTTCTTAAGTTAAACCCCTTCTTAAGTTCCCGAGATAAAGCCTTCTTGGAAATGATGTATTAACTTTTGCATATACTATGGGATTCAATTTGCCAAAATGTTGTTTAGAATATTTGCATGTATGTTCTTGAGGGATATTGATCTGTGGTTTTGTTTTTTAATTGGAATGTTTTTAATCTCATTTTGGAATCAGGAATGGTGACCTTGTAGAAGAGTTGGGAAGCATTCATCCACCTCAATTTTTAAGAAGAGTTTGTGTAAAATTAGTATTATATCTTCCTTACATGCTTGTCTTATAGGTTGTCTTCCACTGAAT
>NW_022109768.1:5673146-5674673 GCF_000313985.2 Echinops telfairi | reverse complement strand
TCTACAACAATGAATAATTTTGATCTCTTAAACCACTGTTACCCATATCATTCCTACTTTCCTTAGCCTCCTCTTTCAGTATCTTTACGTCACAAGTGAATTCCCTCAGTACTGCATGTTTATGTTGTATGACTGTGCTCACATGACTCAAAGATGAGTCGTGCCGTGTTTCCTGATGACATGTTCTTTTGAAAACCTGTTCTGCTCTTTTTCCCGGAGTTATTTTTTTATATTGTTTCTCTCCCCTTAATTTATTCCAGAGCTTTTAATCTAAGTAAATTTCATTTCAGCACAGGACAAAACATCTACCATTTTATTTTCTTGTTGGAGACCTGCTTCTGGAACCCCCGGTTCCCTTTCGTTCCGCGCAGGTGGGTTGCTCCGTGGTGCTGATGCACAACTGACTTCCCGAGCAACCCATCCCTTCCCTATGTTCCCGGAGGTCTTTTCTCTCCTGGCGTGAGACTCCCCCTTCCTTGTTCCCGTTGTCTCTCTTGGTTGATTCCCTGGTTTGGGTCCAGCAGGTTTTATTGTCTGATAGCTTCCTGGGAAACGATCCATTGGTAGTAAAAATGTTGGGATGTTTAGCTGAAGATGTCTCGATTGGTTGAGAGTCTGAATAAGAAACAGCTTTTCCCAGACTCCCCCTCACTTCCCTGCCCGACCCCCTTTCAAAGTTTTGCTGCACGCTCGGTTTCTGTGTTACTGTTGAGAAGTGCCAGGCCAGCCTGCTTCCAGGCCTTTGTGTGCCACTCTCCCCACCCCCTGGGGACACTCTCTTTATTCCGAAGGTTTTAAAATTTTATAGCAGTCTCTCTTTACGTGGATTGTTTTTTGTTGATGTTTTTATTCTACCCAGCGAGAGAGTCCACTGACCAACTCCACATCCTAAATGTGTATCTCTAAGTTCTGGGGGAAAGTTTCCTTATTTCCCCTGGTAATTTGCTTCTGTTTCTTCTCCGACTGGAAGGCCTGGCAGTTGCAATGTTGAGTTTCCTACAGTCATCCCCTTCTCTCTCAATAACGTTGTTCTTGTAGAGGTAGGCTGTGCTCGATGTCTTCTGAATTTTACATCATTTCAGAAAGACAAAGTGGGAAGGCCATGTGTCCAGTGCTGGACATTTAACTGGAACCCCTGACTCCTTTTCTGACCTCTTTATTGAAGCTATTGTGGAAATTCTCATGATCTCTGTGAGAACTAGACTTTCTTTTATGGTCTTGTGTGGGTTTTTTTGGTGCACCCAGGGAGGGATTTACCCAATGAGCTAAGTAAGCCTGCACGTAGGCATCAACAAAACAAGGACCCCAGCTGTCCAAAGCAAAGCCCTTAGATGCCAAGCAGACAGGACACAAGGAAAGGCGAGCATTGAAGTGGCAGGGCACTAACTAATGGGCACCGATCCCCTTTGATAAAATGTGCATACGATAACCATTTCACTTCCCTTTTTATTCCCTGTATAGTGTCACCTTCAGTTCTCTCGGTCGCCACAGAAGAAAGCACCAGGAACCCGGCGATCACATACAGAC
>NW_022109768.1:5659696-5671040 GCF_000313985.2 Echinops telfairi | reverse complement strand
CTCTCTCTTCCTCCCCTCCTCTCCTGTCCTCTGTTTCCCTTTCCCCTTGTCCTTCTTCCCTTCCCCCTCTCTCCACATGGACCACCAAGTGGGCTGAGGTGAGCAATGCTACCATGTAATGTGTCTGACTCCATTGTTTGACTCTCTCTTCTATCTCATGCTCTCGATGACTTTAATATAATATATATACATTGCAACCGTACAATTGTGTTTACTGAACCCGTGGTCAGTGGTGGGGGCTGGCCCCCCCACCTAATACTACAGTCAAAGTCCATACCCTGAATCCAAAATATTTTGGACTCTGGCCCCCCCACCTAATACTACAGTCAAAGTCCATACCCTGAATCCAAAATATTTTGGACTCTGGCCCCCCCACCTAATACTACAGTCAAAGTCCATACCCTGAATCCAAAATATTTTGGACTCTGGCCCCCCCACCTAATACTACAGTCAAAGTCCATACCCTGAATCCAAAATATTTTGGACTCTTGTCCACAAAATGATGAAACTAATGTCTATTTCATA
The DNA here is from genome assembly GCF_000313985.2 of Echinops telfairi. NCBI lineage: Eukaryota > Metazoa > Chordata > Mammalia > Afrosoricida > Tenrecidae > Echinops > Echinops telfairi. The sequence continues at coordinate 5,670,515 of NW_022109768.1, read as the reverse complement.
GTGTTTCTGCAAGGACTAAGTTTATAGAAACTAAAAGAAAACAAGCAAACAAAAACGTAAAGCCTCTGGTACTTGTAGCTAGCAATCCGGCCCTCCCCTCCCTCTTTAATCTCATCCTACCACATGTGAACTACGTGATTTGAGGTAAGTTTTGCAACCTCTCGTGGCCCATCTTCATTTGTGAGATGGGAGAGTAAGTGTAGCCACCTGATACGGTCGTTGGGAATATTAAACACTCCAGGAAGTAGAAAATGGCTAGAATGGAGTTCTGACACAGAAGTTCTCAATGAAAAATGAGCTATCATTCTTGTTTCCATCATTGCTGTTTTCATTTTTATTAGCAACAATGAGGCAACAGCTTCACCCATGCATTAACCCATGGTTTAGAGCTGAAGTCGAGTGGTAGATATAATTAAATTTGTGTGCTCATATAAATTTACACACAATGAATAGTTATTAACTAGCGATAACTGGCCCTGGCACGAGGTGGTTCCTTATCTAAAGGATCCTGTCAGTCCTGGAACCAGACGTGGTTGAACTAAGCGATTCTGAGACATTTTTCTGTCAAGGCTCTGGGCCAAGTCCTGATTCCAACCCTTAAAAAATGGATGCTTGCAAGTGGGAAAGCACAGAAGGAGGAGTGATTTCTGAATGAGCCGTCCAGGCTATGACAGGTGTCCCCCAGTAGCCTTAGCTATCATGATCTTGTCCCATTTGATACAAACCTTGAGACCATATTAAAACTTTCTCCTGTTGACTTCAAATATTCCAAGACCAGCGGACTCCCCTAGCCGGTGCTTGGACTGACTGTGGGGCACACCTTAGTCACTCACCAGCCCTGCCTTCAGCCAGGCTGGCCCTGGGCTCCAAGCCACTTCTGCCCTGGGACTGTCCACTTCAGGCCGTGTCCAGCATCCCAAAGCATGGCGGTGGCAGCTCCGCTCAAGGTATCCTCCACGAAAACCGGTTGAACGACCAACTCCTGGATGAGTGGGTAACAAAGTGGACCGTTCCTGTACGTGTTCGCCTGAAGTAGGCCTATGTAGGTGGCATCTAGCTCATATTTCTAAAGGAAATATTTAGCGTGTGCTCTCTCCTTGTTCAAGGTTCCTGACCCTCTAACCTAGTGGTTTGCTGTCTACATCTCCTCCAAAACAGACGAGGACCATCTCTCGGACAGGGAACGTCTTTCCCCCTCTGAGATGTATAAGGAGGGGCAGGCGAATGAATGAATCTTGCTGAACCTTTTCTTTGCACAGGGAGCTCTGCTCACCTGCTCACGACAGACCCAGTCTGCGATGGCAGGGAGCTTGCATTTTAAAGGAGGAGACAGTCAACGATGGAGTACACACAGATAAGATCACTTCAGGTGCGAATGCTATAACCCCAAATAAATTCCATCAGGCACATTTCTTGGCCATTTTTGTTGTTGCCGTTCTTGGAAAGAAAGCGCTCAGTGTCATTTGGCCCTGGGCGCCTTATCTGTGCAAATGATCTTGACAGAGGGAAGAAGTCTGGACGGCAAGGATTTATCTAGATTACCAACTGTAATGCGCGAGTTCTCCAGAATGAGACAAGAAGCAGCATCGCTCAAGTGCTTTAGCTTGGCCTGCAATTTACTAATCAGAGGCTGGAGGTGACATGCCACACAATGACACAGGCCTGTAACTGATAGGTCTGCAGCAGGTCAGCCGCAAAGCTGTGCCCTGTAATTGGAAGTTTAAAGGCACAGAGCTCAGGTCATTTAAATAAAAATCTCAATATACTCCTTTCACTTCCCCCACCCCCTTCTAAAAATGGAAGGGAAACCTCTGCCAGAAAGGAGTTGCTCGAGGTCTCCGACTCTCGGAGAAGAGGGAAAAAAAGAGGAAGAAAAAACCGTAGCTCCCCAGGCAGCTCCATCCTTCCTGCAGATGAAGAGGCCACATTCTCTTTAGGAGTCTACGTGAGACAGATTTGCCCCTAAAAAACGTGATGGACGTACTTTGGAATTACCACTCTACTGTCTAAATGATAAAAGGAAAACAAACTTAATTAGGCTAGACCAAATTTCACCGTTTGATACACATAGATAACTCTTGTGGAGATAATGATACAAAACCAAAGGCTGGGTCTCAGAATGATGTGTGTTTGTCCAAGGGCAGACATGGATCTTTAGCAAGTAGACAGGTGCTCTGTATTCAGATTGTGTGTGTGTGTGTGTGTGTGTGTGTGTATGCATGCATGCGGTGTTTGTGAGACTCTCATGGCTACTTATGGATGGAGGGATTTTTTTCACCTGTATCTTTATTATTATTATTATTATTAAAAGATCATTTTATTGGGGGCTCTTACAGCTCTTATAACAATCCAGACATCAATTGTATCAAGCATATTTGTAAATATGTTGCCATCATTATTTTCTAAATATTTACTTTCTATTTGAGACCTTGGTATCAGCTCCTCTTTTTTCCCTCCTTCCCCTCTTCCCACTCTTGTGACCCCTTGATAAATTATGAATGATGATTATTTTCATATCTTAGATCTACTACTGTCTCCCTTCCCCCACGATTTCTGTTGTTTGTCCCCCTGGAGGGCAGTGTGGTTATATGTTAATCATTAGGATCAGTTCTGCCTTCCTCCCCTCTTCTCCCCACCTCTCTCCTACCCTTCTGGTATCACTACTCCCATTGTGTCATGACCTCTATCTCCTATCTGTACCTGTGCACTTGCTCTGGTCTAGCCCACAATGAAAGGCAGGACTGGGTCATGATAGTGGGGGTGGGGAATGAGGAAGTCTCAAGGAATCAGAGGAATACTGTGTGTTTCATCGGTTCTATACTGCACCTTGGTTGACTCATCCTTTCCTTGTGACCCTTCTGTGAGGGGACGTTCCATTGTCTACAGATGGGTTTGGGATCTCTGCTCTGAGCCCCCTCCTTCTCAACAATATGTGTTTTTTTTGTTGTGTTTGTTTTGGGTCTTCCGATGCCTGTTACCTGATCCCATCAACACCTCATGATTATACAGGATGGTGTGCTTCTTCCATGTGGGCTGGGGAGATTTTGAGAAATAAATGACTAAGTATAAATCAGGGAGGGCTAAGAAGATGCGTGCCATCCTTTCTTCGTATTAAATGTTCTCTTTACCTGCTGCTTTCAGAAAAGCTTATGTTGTAGGTGTGTGTGTGTGTGTGTGTGTGCATGTGTGCACACGTGCATATGCACGCGCAGATGTCTTTGGGGGGCAATGGTTAAGTATTTGGAGGTTCAAGTTTACCTAGACCAGCGGTTCTCAACCTACGGATCGCAAGGACATGAGGAACTGTATTAAAGGGTCGAGGCATGAGGAAGGTTGAGAACCGCTGAGTCCTAGAGGATCTTCCAGAAAGTCCCAGGGGTGTGCTTTTCACAGGTCAGCCCTTGAAAGCCCGATGGGGTGCAGTTCCCCTCTGAACCACGTGAGGTCACCAGGAGTCACAATCAACTCTAGAGTAACTAGTTTGATGATGTATGTCTTTTGTCTTCCACTCACGTAGGCAGGGGCTGGTGCAGATCCTTTGTGGTTAGCTCGAAGTTTGGGGGAAGCCAGAAATGAGATGGGTGGGAGAGGGTGCTGCACATAAATGCCAGCAGCCACCACGAGATTCTTCCTCTTGCTTGGTTTGCTTCCCCGCTCCTGCCCTGCAGACAGCCAAGGAGAGGAGGGAGAACTCGTTGTCCTCGGCGACACCCTGTGTGTCAGAGTGCAACTGGTTTCCAATGACTGGCTTTTTGGAAGGAGACCACCAGACCTTTCTTCCGAGACACCTCGTAGCGGGTTCCAACGTGCAGCCTTTCCGTCAGCAGTCAAGGGCGTTAGTCGTTCCCACCACAGCGGAGGAGGGAGCAGACTCATTTTTCACCCATACCCACATTCCTCATGCTTAAAATTAAACTCCAGGATCTTAGGATGAAAAACATTGCAATTTTTTTTGGGGGGGGCGCACAGAGAGAGTGGGGAAGAGGAATAAACCTTTAAATTTACATTCACTCAGATTCTGTAAAATGATTAAAAAAACAAACAAACTACCATTTCATCCTAGGCATCCATAAAATTAGCAGGAGAAAATTATTCCAGAGAGATCACTCCTCAGAAAAGAGCCATTATACCAGTTCCAGCCTTGCGCCTAATGTTTCCCTTGGATTTATATCCCGCGTGCTCTCAGAACACATTCATCTGAACAGATACTGCCCAAGAACTCCCTCCAGAGATGATGCACTCTCGGGAACGCCTTCATGCACTCGGTCTGAAGGCCGACCAGCGGGCACGTGCAAATACGCCGGCAGTCCCCCGCGGCAGTCGCCCGCCGGCCCATGGCTGACCGCACAGCCATTGGTGACAGGCGAGTCTCTGGAAGGGGCCTCGTGGAGCCACTGGTTTCACAGCTTAGCGATTCATCGTCAGACAGGGTGTCTGCTTCCCCATGCACTTCCAGTTGGCAGAAGAGTGCCAGCCGGGCCTCTTGTCTGGTGCCTGGATAACAGATTCCATTCATAGAGCATCCAGGGGTACCAGCATCCTGTCCCTCTCAGCTGGGGCCAGGGAGGCATCTGGCAATTAGCGCCAGCCTGAAAAACTGCAAGGGTCCTGTGCCCGTGTGCCAGGTCATGCATAAGAGGCTGGCTCTTGTGAATTCACACCCTGTCTGGTGCACAAGGCATTGCAGCAGGGAAGCTTTGGAATGAAAAAGAGTGGGAGCCGGAGGCTTTCTTGAGTTCTGCCATGGTCCCTTTGTGGTGCAAACAAAGCCATCACTGTGTTCCTAGGTTGGGACCCTGCCTCAGTCTGGGCTCTGTTGATCCCTCGGCTTGGCGAGTTCTCAGGGCTGAGCTTTCGGCATGATGGTCAGGGTGGACAACCCAGTCAGGAACTTGAACAGAGCTGGTTTCTTGACGAAGGAAAAGAAGAAGCCACTGTCAGCATGGCTCGTCTAAACAGTAGCAAAGAGCGCATGTATGGCTTGGTATTTTCAATTTTGTCTTTGTTTGCTGATGCTGGAGGGCAGCGGGTGCAATTTTAAAATCCAGTAAGCGAACAAATGAATTAGCACTGGGGAAAGGGTGCTCGTTCCTCAAAGCCAGCCATTTGGACTTTAGGTCCTTAATTGCACGGACACTCTCTACTCTGCTGCTTTCTTTCTACCCTCGCTTACCAACGCAGACACTGTACGGCCATCAGGTCAATTTGAGCTCACCGCTGTCCTCCAGGACAGAGCCGAACTGCTCGATGCCTAACTGCTATGCCACCAGGCCCCCAACTCCTGCCTCATTTCTGGGTTTGCAGTGCTGCCCGAAGAGCCCTGGGGATGGAACAGTCAGCCCCCAGCTACTAACCTTAAGGTAGGTGGTTCGAAACTACTCCCTGGTTTTGTGGGAGCAGGACCGGGTCCTCTACCTGCTTTTGTTAAGATTCTAGCCAAGAAAACCTGCTCTGCAGATTGCTGAGCCAGAAGTCAAGGTGACGGCCCCCAACAATCACACTGGCCCTCCCCATAAAAGGAGGAGAAGATGACTCCCAGGGCACTGAGGTTTCAGATGTTGGCACACAGAGTTTCTTCTGTCCCTTCAGCACAGGTAAAGCAAAGACTGACCAGCTTCTCACCTTGACTTGGTTTACTCAGCCCATAGCAAAGCAAGAGGACAAATAAAAAAATTCACGACCACCGAGTCAATGCCGACTCATAACAACTCTATCAGACTGAGCAGAATGGCCCCCGTGGGGGTTCATGACTATAAATCTTTATGGGAATAGAACACAATAAGCTGAGATAACCAGACTATAAAAACGGAGGGTTAATATATATTTTTCCTGGAAGACTTACCAAACATAAATCTTATTAAGAAAAATGCTCCATTGTTTTATTAAGAAAAATGTGTGTGTTTCCTCCTACTTCTGTCTGGGAACATTTTCTTGCATGCTTCCTCGGCAAATAATTTCAATTAACTGGAATCAGGCGGGGAGGGGAAGAAGAGGAAAAGGAGCAGGCGGCGGAAGAGAAGAAAAAGGTGAAGGAGAAGAAGAAGAGGAGGGAGAAGAGGGAGAAGAGGGAACAGGAATATCTTGCAGCGCAAAACAATGGCGTGAACTTTTTTCTTCACCCCCACTCTTTCTGTGATTTATAATGACAGTTAATATTGGAGTAAAAACTCAAACATGATCTATGGCGCTGGAAGTGGACTTCTTTTAGAAATGCTACGGCATGCATATATTTGTGCAACTGAACGCATTTGTTTTAAAGGATGGCCGAGAGTAGCTGCTACCTCAGAACACCTCTCGGAATTCCAAATCCCCATTATCTGGGGTAAGCACTTGTTCTCCGAATCTGGTAGTGAAAGATAGGGGCCTGGGAGGAGCCTTTCTTGAAATATCAGCTTGGGAGATAAAGTGCTGGCGTGGTGGAAGTACTAATAACAACCACGATGATAACATCTCATTGAGAAACAAATTGAGCCACATTTCATCCTCTTTTTCCCACAGTGCCCCAGGGACGGGCCGCCCTTGCACTGCTCCAGGATGCCTTGTTTTCTCCCGCTGCTCCCTTTAAGCTCCTCCAGGCAGCATCTCGAGGACCGTTGTCTTAGCTCTTCTTTCCAGGGCCCACTCACTGCCCGCTCATTCCTTTACTTAGACCGTCCATTTGAAGACTTCCTGACCTACCCTTTAACAGGACATTCCATTTTAGTCCACCCTATGCTTGGCTCCCTCTTGAAATGTCTGAGGATGGAGGAGCATGCGCTGTAGGCCTCCTCCTGCCCGGTACTGGCTCAGTTAGCAAATTCCAAGCATCTTTTGGCTCTCGCTGGGAGCCCTGGTGCTGTAGTAATTTCACGTTAGACTGTGATGCGAAAGGGCAGCAGTTCGAAACCACTAGCCACTCCGCAGGAGAAAGATGGGGCTTTCTACTCCTGTAAACCGTTAAGTCTAGGACACTCACAGGGGGAAGTTCTAGTCGGAATCAACTGTTAAGTACCTCAATATTTAAGAACTCAAAGCCTAACTCACTGCCCTGATTCTGACGCATACCCACAGGGTAGAACTGCCCCAGTGCGCTTGTGAGAGTGTAACTCTTTATGGGGCCAGAAAGCCTCTTCTTTCTCCAGCAGAGGGGGGTAAGCAGCCCCATGTGTAACCACGACTACACCAGGACTCTGTAAATCAGAATCATAGCTACGAATGAATAAATAACCTATGTTATTGTTGTTGTTGTTAGGTGTTGTTGAGGCAGTCCTGACTCCTGCAGACCATGTTTTCCAATAGAACAAGACACTTCCTGGCCGTAGGCCGTCTTCACAATTGTTGTATGCTTCAGTGCACTGTTGCAGTCATTGTGCCAATGCATCTTGCTGAGGATCTGCCGCTTTTTGATGTTTGTGGTAGTTACATCATCTGTTGTCAATTTGAGACTTAAGAGTGAAGGGGTGGAGTTTAGCCTGTCAATCAGGTCTCAGCTTGATGACCTCATTTGGAGGTGCTAAGGACATAAATAGCTTACTGGAGACAAGACACATGCTCACTTCCCACGTGACTCTCTACTGACAAGTCACAAGGCATACTGATGGCAGCCAGAGCCCTGGAGCTGGAGGAGCCAGGTGGAGACCCATGCCAGCGCTGAGATGCCTACCTACAGCACCACTGGATCCACAAGACTTTTCACTCACTGGCCTGTGATCTTCCTGTACTCGGCGTCATTGTGTTTTGTGAGTTTGTAAAGGACTTTATAGATTGGTATCAGACATATGGCCTAATATCAGACTTACGGACTTGATCTGGACTGGGCTGGGCTGTTTTCTCAATATTCAACAGCTCTTGTAAATAAAGCTCTTTCTTACACACATATGAGTGTCTATGAATTTGTTTCTCTAGCCTACCCGGAGTGACACAATGATGCTCTACTTTTCCAAGCATGATGTCCTTTTATAGGGACTGGCCTTCCTGATAATATATCCAGAGTACCTGAGATGAAGTCTCACTATCTTTCTTTCTAACGAGCATTCTGGCTGTGTTTCTTTCAGCACAAATGTGTTCGTGTTCCTGGCAGTTCATGGTACTTCTAATATCCTTCACTGGCACCACAGTTCAAAGGCACCAATTCTTCTTTGAGCGTCCTTTGTCATCGCCCAGCTTTCACGTGCATGAGGCTGTTGAAACTGCCGCGACTTGGGTCAGGACTTAGTTCTCAAAAGACATCGCATCGCTTCTCGGCCTTTTGGCTAAGATCAAGTGTAGTCTCAAAGGACATCGTTGCTTTCCAGCACTGTAAGGAGATCTACAGCAGATTGATCCCATGTGATAAGTGTTGAATGGCTAGACAACGGCTTCTATGGGTGTTCTTTATGGATCCAAATAAAACGAACCCCTTGGGAACTTATTTTCTCTGCTTATCATGATGGTGTTTATGAGTCCAGTTGTGAGGAATCTTGTTTTCTTCATGGTGAGGTGCATCTTCATAATAACTGGGTGCAGGAGGAGGTAATGTCAGTACTTGGTTTTAAAATTCAGATTCCTACCCATCAGGTTATAGAATTATTCTGAGAAATATCAGATGAAGTAGGCACACACACTAGGGCTCCTGAGGTAAAACAAGCTCTTCTACCGATAAACTTGACAGATATATATCCAGAGAAAGGCACAGGCAAGCCACAATGTCACGCGTCTTTGTTCTTAACTTGGAATTCACATTAGCTGGGAACTGTGAGTGGCTCAGAGAAGCTCAAGTGGCAGGCCTCTCTCTGCCTGACCCTTGGCACTGTGGACCGGAAGGAGTCCAGTTGGAAGTTGGCTGTTCTTGTTCACGGAGCGAGGGGATGGAGAGCAAGAGTCCAGCCTTGCCCTTGGGGTTGCTCTCACTCTACCCCTGGATGCACAGCATCTGTCACTCTCTGGTCCAGAGCGCCCAACTAACTCCCTCTTCTGTGCTTCCTTCCTTCCCTCCCCCCAGCTCCTACCTTTCTTTGGTTTGGTTTTCACTTCCTCCATACCGAAGGAGCTCTGATGGCAACAGAGTTTAGGAGCTCAGTTACTAAGCAACAGGTTTGTAGTTCAAACCCACCGGCAGCTCAGCGGGAAAAAGATGTTCCAGTCAGCTTCCATAATGATCATGACCTTGAAAATCCCAAGGAGCAGTTCCTCACTGGCTTGTACTATGTGTGGGGTTTCCCTCAAAGGATAAGTTCTTCCTGTTGAGTAACAAAGCTCACAGGTTTTGCTATCTAAAGGGGGGAAGAATAACTTCTCACCACTACAGGTAATCAAAAACACCAACTTAATGCATGGAGTCAATGCTGACTCATATTGACAACACCACCACCACCACAACCCCCCACCCCGTGGGTTTCCAGGACTGTAATTGCTTACTGGAGTAGAAAGCCCAGTCTTTCCAGCTCCTATGGGGCTGCTGGTGCTTTTGAACTGCTGACCATTCAGATTGCAGCCCAGGGCGTAACCACCACCAAGTCTCCTATGCAGGCCTCCATTCAAAGCCCTTGATATAAGGAACCTGCCAGCTTCGTGGTTCCATGTTGGGCTGTAGCCCACTGGTCAGCAGTTTGAAGCCATCAGCCACTCTGAGAGAGAAAGTTGGGGCTTTCTACTCCCATGAAAAGCAGTTACAGTCTTGGAAACTCACAGGGGCAGTTCTACCCAGCCCTACAGGGTCACAAAGAGTCAGTGTCAACTCCATGGCAGTGAGCGCGGTTTAGCTGTGTGGTTGCCCGGCACTGTAGAGTCAGTTCCTCCCCTGACGGACCCTATGCAACACTGCCCAGTCCTGGTGCAGCCTCGCAAGGACTGACGTGGTTGAACCAGTTGTCACAGCCACTGGGTCAGATCCATCTCCTGGAGCGTCTTCCTCTTTGCCCCTGACTCTCCTCTGGCTCCTAATAAATAGGGTATTAGAGGAATCTGAAAACCCCTCTCAACTCCCACCCCTGGTTTGTGACGTGAATGTTTTGTGGCATAATCCTACTTTGCATGTCAGAAGTGAACACCACCCTCATACTCTTCCTCTGTTACCCCTACAAGGAATTCGAATCCCCTCCCTAAGCAGATGGGCAACTTAGACCCATGTTTACCAGAGCCAACAGAAAAAGCTAACTATGTCCTTGTCAAAATGTCACCTCTACTACACCAATGTCAACAAGCTTAGTGACACATGCAGGAGAAGGAACCAGCTGAGTGATGAGTAGAGTAACTTGGTGGGAGTTCCCAGAAGACTGCTCAGCTTGCTAAACCACGTGGAGAGGGGAGGAGGGTGATGAGGGGAAGGGTCTCAAAGGAATTTTCAAAAACTCAACTCACTGCATGGTGTCAATTCTGACTCATTGCAAGCCTTCAGGACAGTGGGGCTGCCCCTAGGAATTTCTGAGAGTGTAACTCTTTACAAGAGTAGAAAACCTCATGTTTCTCCTGTAGAGTGTGTGTTAGTCCACGTTGACTAGAGAAACAAATTAATGGACACTCATATGTGTACAAGAAAGAGTTTCATATACAAGAGCAATTGTATATTGAGAAAACATCCCAGCCCAGTGCAGATCAAGTCCATAAGTCTGATATTAGCCCATATGTCCAATACCAGTCTAAAACCCTCTTCAGACTCATGCAGCATATGCAATGATGCCAAATGCAGAGAGATCACAGGCCAGTGGGTGGAAAGTCTTGTGGATCCAGTGGCTGTAGAAGCATCTCAGTGCTGGTGTGAATCTCTGTGTGACATGTGACCCCTCTAACTCCAGGACTCTAGCTCTATCAGTGTAGCTCCATGTGGCTTGTCAACAGGTCAACTTGTCTCGCAGGAAGTGAA
>NW_022109768.1:5656851-5658966 GCF_000313985.2 Echinops telfairi | reverse complement strand
ACTGGTCCTATAGGGCTCATCCATCCTGGATTCCCTGTATTTTCAGTTCCTATCTGTACCAGTGTACCTCCTCTGGTCTAGCCAGTCTTGCAAAGCTTGTCATTCTTTCATAGCTCCTTATCTAGTTACTTTTTTTTCATTCCAGAATTTGTTGTTGTGCTTTTTAAAATAATGTCTTTTTAGTAGACATTTACTTTTTTAGAGAAGCTTTAGATTCACAGAAAAATCGCACAGGAATTACAGACTTGTTCTACTCTGCCTTTCCTCCTGTACACAGTTTCCCTTAGAGCAGTGGTTCTCAACCTTCCTCATGCCGCGACCCTTTAATACCCTTTCATACCGTTCCTCATGTTGTGGTGACTCCCCAACCATAAAATTATTTTCATTGCCACTTCATAACTGACATTTTGCTATTGTTATGAATCAGGCGACCCCTGTGAAAGGGTCTTCTGACCCCCAAAGGGGTCGTGAACCAAAGGTTGAGAAGCACTGCCTTGGAGTGAGCATCTTGCGTTCCCGCGGTCCACGTGCTCCACCTGAGGAGCCCATATGGAGACGCTGTTATGGAATGCGGTCTATACAGGCATAGCTCAGGGAGATCGTGGGGTCTGTTCCAGATCACTTCAGTCAAGTGAATGTCAGAATAAAGCACGCACTGTCATCTGTTCAAGGAGCTCTCGTGGTGCAGGGGTGGGGTGGGTGGCTGTGTTAAGCATTTGGTTGCTTGCTGTAAGGTTAGCGGTTCAAATCCACTACCAGCTTCAAAGTAGAATGATGAGGTTGTCTGTTCCCATAAAGATTTACAGCCTGCTGGTGAGCTTGTGTACAATCACTGTGGAAAGTGATATGGTGCTACCTGAAACAACTGGGAATGGACATCCCGTATCATCCAGCAATAGCTTTGTTGGACTTTTACCACCACCACCCACACATACAATGTAAAAGACAGAACAAACAGACATATGCGCTCAGTGTTCATCATAGCACAGTTCACAATAGCAAGAAACTGGAAACAGCCCAAACGCCCATCATTGGAAGACTGAATCCAGAAGCTCGGGTATGTAAACACAGTGGACCACTGTGCTTCCATGAAAAACAGTGATGACACAAAGAAGCTTCTCATGACATAGATGGACCTGGAAACCATCATGGGAAGTGAGTTAGGCCATCGCAAAAGGACGACTATTGTATGAGACCATTACTATAAGGATACACAGTAGGACAAAGGCAGGCATTTGTTCTCAGTCACTTAATCTTCTAATCCAGCATCCCAAGCAACGAGGCAGTATGCCGGCCTACTGCTTATGAACCATAGGTAGTTGTTGTCAGGGGCCACGGAGTCTGTTCCGACGCATAGCAACCCGTGCACAACAGAACGAAATGCTGCATGGTTCTGAGCTATCTTTGCAATGGTTCCTATGCCCGAGCACACTGGCAGCCACGGCGTCAATCCACCGCCGCTCTATTTCCCCAAACATGTCCAAAGTATGTAGGATGAAATCTCGACATCCTTGCCTCTAAGGAGCACTCTGACAGTACTTCCAAGGCAGAATCTGTATATCACGCCCTAATTGATCCATCTTAAAAACCTCTTCATCAGAGAGGGCCTCAGCTCAGCCAGGGTCATTGTTACATATTGGGGGGACAGGAGGAAGACTAATCAGTTCCTTCCATTGTTCCACAGTCACCCCAAATCAACAGGCACACCTACAAGGGTGCTCAGTGGACCTTCATGGAAACTCAGATGCAGCGTTTGAATGAGCTCTGTCTCAGAGGAGGTGAATCCCCTTCTATTGGTAGGTAAACCAACCAAACACTGGGGAAAACACCGAACTTTAAAAAAAGCACGTGGGTCTATTCCTTCAATAGACCCATAAATGGGAGAGTATGTTCTGTATCAGATTCTTAATCAGGTGCCTTTGACTGAGCTTCTATCTCGTCCTGGGAGACTCAGACCATGCGCTATAGACAACCAGGACGGTAGACTTTTACCTCTCTAACTAAGCACACAACATCCTTCATAGGCTACACTAGAAGGATATGATTTGGAAACACTACTAAGCAAATTGGGCTTTACTTTAAATCAATCTGCAGCAGATACAAGGAGCTGAAATA
>NW_022109768.1:5654519-5655295 GCF_000313985.2 Echinops telfairi | reverse complement strand
ATTATGAGAATTACAAAACTGGCGTATGCTGTTTGAAACATGATGTCGATAGACACGCTCAACACGGGGTTGCCACAAATCTCTGATTTATAAAAAACGCAATTCACGGTGCAATAAAACACAGCTCAGTGCCACGAGGTGTGCTTGTAATGTGTAGTTCCTGGGTGGAGCCAACAGGGAATGTTCTTGGCTGCTGACCTAAAGGTTGGACGTTTGACTCTACCTCCAGGTACCCGGGAAGAAAGGCCTGGTGACCGGCACAAGGTTGACTTTGTGCTTCACAGTCCTACAGGTTTTGACAAATCATAATGTCATGTGTGCACCATGAGCCTTCTAAAGAATCGTGTCACTGCCCTGAAAATGTCCCCGTGTTCCAGCTGTTCTTCCTTCCTGGTGTTCCCTGAACTTCAAGCCACCATTGTTTGACAGCTTACACAGCTTTGCCTTTCTAGATTATCGTTTGGAATCCGACCATGAGAATCATACAGCCTGTAGCCCTTTCAGAGTGATCTCTTTCACTTAGGAAGGCACACAGAGGAACATTTGAATAGCCCGCTGTGGCGTGTGAGCATAGAACGACACGCTGTGTAGACGGATGTGCCCCAGTTGGTTTATCCACAGAGCTGAAGACCATTGTGGCTGCCTCTCTTTAGGCTGCATCCCTGTGGTTCCAGGGGCTTTTAAAAGTGTCTTAAAATTTTCTCACTTTCACAATGGAGCCCCGAGGTCATGGGTATGGAGATCTTTTGTGATGCTGTGGCAGTGCTGGCTGCACA
>NW_022109768.1:5643355-5651609 GCF_000313985.2 Echinops telfairi | reverse complement strand
CTTCTAGGGCAGTTCCGCTCTGTCATGTAGAGTGGCTTTGGGTCACAGGTCGCACGCTAACGACAAGAGCAGCATTGGGTCAGCCCAGGGGCTCTCATCTCTCTCTTTGGATGCCCTGTTGTGAGCCTGGCCCTCAGTAGGCCCTGGATAAACGTTTCCTGAATGACTGGGAGGGAGAGGGAGAGGTTCTAAAACTCCAATTAGTTCAGTAGAGGCTGAAATGGAAAGGGAAAAAGACGAGATTGAAATGGAAAAGACGTTTCCAAGTTCTCCGTGGATGGTTTCTCCTCCCTGCCTCTTCTCCATTAGCACCGACCATTGGCTGGTGGCTGCATTTCGTCGCACATTTATTCATTGGTATTCGCTTCATTTTATCAGCCCACCCCTCCCCAGCCCCACCCCACCCCGGAAAACCAGTGTTGTTTGACTATTGGATTATTTCTCGAATTGACTTATCCAATTAATTTTCCAACCTCTGACTTTTTTCCTCTCCTGAGCTGGTTCCAGACTTCTGGATGGTGACGATAAATGACCCTCTAACATGACTTGGAGAGCAGTGGTAAAGCTTAATGTAACAAAAGCTCCGCATCCAGAGATGCGGGTTTTATGAAAATAAAATGACGGCTCCAACCCAGAGTTTAAAACCTGCCTCAGGCTCCACATGGCGACGGGGCACTAGTGTCTCGGGCCGCTCTTTCCCACGCATTGTCCTTCCTGTGCGCGTGCGCGCTCGGTTGCACGCATTAGTTAGCATTTCTGCTTCCTGCGCTTGTTCATGGCATTCCTCTTTCCCGGTCTCCCTGCTCCTTTGCATCAGATGGCTGTGATCAGCCTGAGCTTTCCTTCTCTGGGTACTTTCCTCAATCTCCTCCACTTTTCTCAGTTTCCAGAAACGGCGCTGGTTTCTCTCCAGGCCTGAATCGCTCTCTTTCTTCTTCCCGGCGTAGGCATTTCCTGATTTATTTCTTTGGTGGTCAGAATTTGTTACGCAAGGAAAATGTCAACACTGGCAAGCTTCTCCCTAGCTCTTGCAACCTTTCCCTAGAACAATCTGTTGAGTTCCGTGCTGATAGAATATTATTTTTAATGGCAGTGCCCTGGACCCTGACTTGCTCTGTAGGAATGAAATTTTGTTTTATTTTACCTCATTTGGTGCTGGGGCTGGAAGCCAATATACATACATTTTATATCTGAAAGCTACATATGCTAGCTTTTCTTCCCCTGACTCATATTGACCTTTATTTACTTGGATCTTCAGTTAATGTTTGCATGAAAACTAGCAAACAAAACAGAACCAATCGGCCTCCAGATGATCATTAGTGCTCGTGGATTCAATCAAAACCGTTTATGTCAGGTTTTCTGTCCTAGCATAATGCGGTGAACCTTATTGCTGAGAAGCCTGGGATTAGCCGATGGTAGTTCCCCATAAATAGATTGAAGCAATATATAGGGGGAAATAATCAGGGGAAAATTTGGAAAAATCATTGCAGGCTGGTGATTGCCCTTCAACAAGAAAACCTTTACAGATTAAAAAAAACAAACATGTGTGTAGCTGCTTCTATTAGCAATAATGGAGAAGAAACTGGTCACATCTTAGCCACACAAGAAAACCTCTACAGATTTTTAAAAAAACGTGTGTAGCTGCTTCTATTAGCAATAATGGAGAAGAAACTGGTCACATCTTAGCCACACAAGAAAACCTCTACAGATTTTTAAAAAAACGTGTGTAGCTGCTTCTATTAGCAATAATGGAGAAGAAACTGGTCACATCTTAGCCACACAAGAAAACCTCTACAGATTTTTTAAAAAACGTGTGTAGCTGCTTCTATTAGCAATAATGGAGAAGAAACTGGTCACATCTTAGCCACATATCACTTTTCCCTAAATGCCCGGGGACATTTAGGGAACTAAATGTTAGCAACTAAACATTTTCCCTCCCTTGTCCCTCTGTCAATAACCCAGGAAAGGGGAACCTGCTGCTGGGTGTCATCAGGTCGGTTCCAACTCCTGGTGACCTCTGTACATCAGAATGAAACACCGCCTGCTCCGGCGCCGTCCTCACAGTTACTCTTATCTGGGAGCCCATTGTCGCAGCCACCATGTCGTCATCTTGTTGGCAGCCTTCCTCGGCTCTGCTGCCCCTCTACTTTCCCGAGCATAATGTCCTTTGCCAAGGACTGGTTTCTCCTGAGAACAGGTCCGAAGTATGTCAGAGGAAGCGTCGCCATCCTCTCCCTTAAGGACCGTTCTGGCTGTACTTCTTCTGAGACAGATTTGTTGGTTCTTTTGGCAGCCTACGGAACTTTCAATAGCTGGTGCCAACACAGTAGTTCAAATGCATGGATTCTTCTTTGGTCTTCCTTCTTCAGGGTCCAGCTTTCCCACGCATATGAAGCGATTGAAAATACAGTGGCCTGCATCAGGTGCCCGTTAGTCCCCAAAGGAACATCCTTGCTTTCCAACACTTTTAAGAGGTCATGTGCAGCAGATTTACCCAAAAGTGAAGGGAAGGTAAAGGAAGTGGGAAGCAAGCCAGGTAATACCACAAAGAGAGTTTCTTCATCTCCAATGGGTGTGACTGAGCGTTTGGGTCGACTCTATGTAATATAAAGAAGCTCTCGTGGTGTGGTGGGTTATGCTGTGGACCACAAGCTCAGTAGTTTGAACCCACCAGCCACTCCTCAGGAGAAAGACGAGGCTTTCTGCTCCAGTAAAGGTGTACAGCCTCAGAAACGCCAAGGGGGCAGTTCTACTTTGCCCTGAAGAGTTGCTATGATTCAGAATTGCTTGTTGGCAATGAGTTTGGTGTATGGCTTTATATAATGCAGAAACCCTGGTAACTCAGTGGCTAAAGCACTTGACCGCTAACCAACGGCTAGAGATTAGAATCCAACAGCCACTCTGTGGCAGAGAGACGCGGAGCTATCTACGGAATGGCAATGGGTTTGGGCTGCATAATATGCTGTGATCTCTGGCTCTCAAAAGAAAAACCACAAGCCACAAACCACGAATACAAAGCAAATGCCATTGTGTCTCCATTTCTGCTGTGGTTCCTCTCAAAATGTTAAAAAATTGTGTGCAGTTGAAAATAGATATCTACATTGACTATGGAAAAAGATATCTCCATTGACTACATTGACAAGCATACAGTTAATAAGATAGCCCTGACTAGTCCGAATTCAGAAAGTGTACAGTAGACATGGCAGTGCTGCCAGGAATTGAAGCTGGACTCAGAAGAGGAAGTGGAATAAGCAGATAGCATTGGTGATATCACATGGATCTTGGCTGAAAGCAGAGAATACCAGAAAGATATTTCCTTGATTATGTAAAGGCATGTGATTGGTATGGATGACACTGTGAAGGATGGGAATTCTACAACACTGACTTATGCTCATGCAGAACCTGTACGTAGACCAAGAGGCAGTTGTTGGACCAGAACAAAGAGATACTGCATTGTTTTAAAGCAGAAAAGTGTGTGTCCGGGTTGTATCCTTCCACCAAACTTATTCAATGAATGTGCTGAGCAAATCATCAGAGGAGCTGAATTACAGGAAGAAGAATGCAGCATCAGGAATGAGAAGAAACGAATTGAACAACCTTTGGAATACAGATGACACAGCCTTGTTTGCCGAAAACCAAGAGGTCTTGAGCTTCACTTACTGGAGATCAAGGAGTGCAGCCTTCAGTATGGATTACAACGCAATGTCAAGAAGACAACAGCAGAGAAAAGATGGAAGTTGTCAAGGATTCCTTTTACTCAAATCCACAAGGAGCCCCATGGGAAGCAGCAGCCATGAAATCACATGATGTATTGTCTTGCACACGTCTGCTGCAAAAGCTCTTTTGAAAGTGTTCAAAAGCAAGAGGTCCTGTCGAAATCTAAGGTGCATCTAACAACAAGCCACGGCAAAGAGTAACAATGACTTTGAATAATGATGTTGGTGAAAAATGTGGAATACCTATCTATCTACCATGGATTGCCAGAGAATGAATGAATCTGACTCCGAAGAAGCCCAGTCAGAATTCACTTTAGAAGGGAGGATGGAAAGACTGCCCAACACGAAGGGCAGGTCATCAGGTAGAGCCAGTCCCTTGAGAAGGACTTGGCATAGTAGAGAGTCAGCAAATCAGAGGAAGATTCTCGATGACACGGATTGACACGGTGGCTGCAAGGAGGAGCTCAAACATCGTAAAGGTGGTATTTTGTTCTGTTGTTCTGTTGTCTGCAGGGTCGCTATGAGTTCGAACCAGCTTGACAGACAGCTAACAACAAGGACTGGTCCTACCCATTCCACACCCCCGTGGAAATCTTGGCTAAAGGTTCTTGTTGGCCTGAACTTGAGGCCAAGCCAGTCCATAAAACACAAATCAAAGGAGGGCCCTGCACACCCTTCTCTTGTTTGAATAGCGACATTTTTTGCTAGGAGGAGACACCAGTCCTGGAACCACTACCATTTCTCCTTAATGTAAGTGTCCATTAGCAATGTACAAACCAGTGAATGCCGCAGTTGTTGCCAATTGTAGTCCTCAGTACATGCCTTTAGAGTACTCTTTTCTCAGCTCAATACTGCCCCTCTTTCTCCTTTAGGATCCAAAAGGTTATAATGAACTGTCAGTGTCTCTGGGTGAAAATGTTCAAACGTATTTATGTGAAAGTTGAATTCTTAGAGTGACACTTATTCTTACAGGGACACTTTTATTTTTAAAAAATTTTTAGAGATTTGCCACCTAATCAACTCTGACTCATGGTGTCCCTTATATGTTTCAGAGAAGAACTGTGTTCCATAGAGTTATAGCAGATTTTCAGAATTCAATTGCCAGGCCTTTTGTTCTAGTCTGTCTGAGTCTGGAAGCTCTCCCCAAATCTGCTCAATAGCATAGCAGGCCACAAACCTCAACTGTCTGGTGGTGACTGTGCTTGAGATGCCCTGGCTGGGAGTGGACCCAGAGCCTCCATCCTGGGCCTCCTGCACAGAAGGAGAGAATTCTACCTATCAACCAGCACTACTACCCGCAGCAAACGTCTCTTTGAATTAGTTGTTAGAATGATCTCGTCTGCAGATTGTCAGAAGCACAGAGGGGGAAGAGGTAGTGAGAAGGACATCTTCGGATGGCGCTGTCTCCAGGCCAGGGTGGCCCCCCAAATTAGGCCAACTTGAGCCTCGGGGGGATGTTGTTAAGATGAACAAATAGGGATCCAGTGCTTGTACAAGGTAGAGTCAGCAGGGCGAAGACGTGGGAGGGCTTTGTGTGAAATTCTGAGTTTGCCACCTTGCGTCTCTGTTGGAAGAGTTCACAGTGCTTCTGATGGAGAATCTCACGTGACTTATGACAATTCCCAAGAGGGCACTTTGCTTGGAATGATGTTCTTTGTAGACCAATGAGGATGACAGAAAGTAGTGTGCCCCCATCTGCTAAGAATGAAAGGTTGTTGGAAAATGATAGTCGTAATTGTTGAGGTGTTCTGAAAATGATTCATCCACCTCGTTTTAGAATGAAAATAAGCAACACACACACACACACACACACACACACACACACACACGAAAAGGTTGGAAGGAAATGCATCGGAATGTTGACAGCATTTATCTAAAATGGGGATAGCCAATGTTTAAATTTGGTACCAACATGTGTATTCCAAAGTTCCCGCAAAGGGAATACAAAACATGTATGAACACGCATGCCTCATTTTGTTGCCTTTTAACACTCCACTTGACTTTGAGGTCACAACAAAACCACATGAAGCACGGCAAAGGCAATAAGCCAACATACTTCCTGGCGCCCCAGGAAATGAAGTGAACAGAAGTGTGGCTGGCGGAGTGTGGCGTGGAGGTGGGGTGCTACCGCAAGCTGGGCCCCTGCCTCA
Organism: Echinops telfairi; assembly: GCF_000313985.2. NCBI lineage: Eukaryota > Metazoa > Chordata > Mammalia > Afrosoricida > Tenrecidae > Echinops > Echinops telfairi. The sequence continues at coordinate 5,645,743 of NW_022109768.1, read as the reverse complement.
GCGCGCCCCAGACACCCCGGTAGAGGGAACGGCCAGGACTGCCAAACGAAGAGAGAGGGAGGCTTTTATTTGAATTGTCATCCTTAGCCTTGAGATACAGTTCAAGTGGCTTAACAGCCAAATCACATCTTTGCGAACAATGTCACCAAGATAGGAAAGCGCATTAGATTCTTTATCTCACAGATGTCCTGAATAAAGTACACTTGGTTCCAATTTTATCTCGATAGCGCATCACAGATCACAGTGACAGCTCCGCTGGAAGGAGCGCTCACATTTGGTTTAGGTTGGGTGTTTTTTTCCCTCCTTCCGAGTAGCGAGGCTCTGCATTTTCATTAGCACCTACCCCGCCCAGAGCTGTTCCCATTCCTTCCCATTGAACCAGTCGGGCTGGATTTGATGGATTTCTCAGCACAGGTACCAGAGTGGCCTGGCCTCTAGAGGATGCAGATGGCCTGGGTGAGCTTCAGCAAGGAGTCCATCTAACTCAACACCGGGCACGCTCCCCTGCCAGCTGCCACAACATATGCTCCAGAGACACGATTCTCAAACTAAGAAGACAGCCAAACTCAGTTTTCCTGGATCCTCGTGAAACCGGGTTCAGAACTTTAGCTGTATTTCCAAAGATAACAGGAAAAAAGGAAAAAGACAAGGAAGCCCTTTCGTCACCAGTCTCAGACACCGGCCTGGGGAGTGGGTTGGGGGGGATTCATTGATTAAGCCATCCAAGTAGCCTGGAAGAGAAAGTGGAACGGGACCACTCAGAAGGGAATGATAGGCTTCTCCCTCCTCCTGGGAGGAGTTCCACTCAAACTCTCTGCCCTGGCGTTGATTCGGCCTCAGAGCCCGCCCAGGGAGGAGCAGCCCCTGCCATTTTGAACATCTCTGGAACAGGTTGTACAGGAGGTCACACTGTCAATCATCTTAGGTTGATCCTGAAGTTTGTGGGGCTGGGTCCAGTACGGTTTGGGGCTTTATCTTCACTACAGGGCAAACAGAAGAAATAGAAGAGTGTTGGCGGCAGAGCCAGGCCATCGATGAAGGAGAGGCATTCGAAACCAAACCAACAGCCCCTCAGCCTCCCTGCCATCCAGTGGATGCTATAGGGCAGGCGAGAACTGCCCCTGGGACTTTCCAAGACTGGAACTGGCCACAGTAGTAGAAAGCCCTGTGGCTAATGGTTTCAAACTGTGGGCCTTGCAGATGACAGCCCAAGGCATAACAAGGCATAACCACTAAGCCACCAGGGCTCCTGGCACAAGAAGGAAGCTGTATGCAAACAGGCTCCAGCTGCCAAGACTGCAACTCCGAGGAGTATTCAATAGGAGTCAACGTCTCGGTGCCACAACATGGGGGAGAAGAGAGTGTTTGGTTCAGCCACATTTCCCACGCCGCCCCACCCAGATGGGAATTGTTGGGCCCAGAAACTGCGTTGGGGGACTCGATGGCGCTCCCAGCTCCCAGCGGTGACAGGTCAGCAAGAGAACCTGAGTCCTAAGGAGAGTCTGACAGCCCCCTTCGTCCCCCTCTCCCCTCCCCTTACAGCTAGTCTTGGCACAGCAGTCAACATGATGCTGGAAAGCATTGCTCCTGTCCTGCTTGGCCACATCACACCCCTGCCCTGGGTGTGGGCCCCCACCTCCCTGACCACATCCATTACTCTCCTCTCGTTCCCCTTGCTCCGGTCACAAGCCAGGCGTGCTGCCCTTGGCACGGGCACTTCAGCTGCTCAGGAGACTTGATTCCGAGCTGCTGGCATCCAGCAACCCAAACCACACTTACTGCCAGTGAGTTGCTGCCGACTCCTCAGACCCTGTAAAACAGCGTAGAGCCGCCCCGTTGAGTTTCTGATACTGCATCTATTTGGGGGAGTAGAAAGCCTGATCTTTCAACCGCAGAACGGCTGGCAAAACAACTGCAGACCTCACATCTCGCAGCTCAACGCCTAACCGTGAGTCCCCAGGAACCCCGGTATCCATCAAGTCTTTGGTTAAAAGCCGCCTTCCTGGTGAGGCCCGGGGCTATTGTTTGCCCTCCAGTAGAGGCCGTGAGGGAGCAGAACTGCTCATTTCTAGGCCTCTATCTTCACAGGAGCGCACCTGGCTTCCACTGGGCCTCTCAGTGAAGCCCCCCTGACTCACTGTTTTTAGAACTGCTCTTTTCTTCCCTATCCATCTTCCACCCCGCTCCCCCACTTAATAAAATCTCTCGCTCTCGTTCTCTCTGGTGCCCAGCAGGAGCCCCGAGTGGCACAACGGGTTAAGCGCCGGGCTGCCAACCCCAGGGCAGCACTCTGAACCCACCAGCAGAGAGCGGTGGGAGTTTTTGCTCCCATGAAGCGTCGCAGCCTCGGAAACCCTCAGGGACAGTTCTCCTCTGTCCATGGAGTCT
>NW_022109768.1:5640088-5642100 GCF_000313985.2 Echinops telfairi | reverse complement strand
TCTGTTACTCAAGGTTTGCTTGTTGTTAATTGTATGGCGGACATAAAAACTAATGTAAAGCATCTGCCACAGCCTTGACCCTTTAAGAAAGCTGTATCCATGGCAGCTGGCGCCAGGTAGGAGGAGAAGGCCCTGAACCCACACTCACAGAGCTCCTCAAGAAGCACAGGTGCATTGCTGCTGGAATACCCTTTTGATATTGACAAAGGCTGATCCCTATAATGGTAAATTGGGGATAAATGTCACTCTGTTCTCCTACTACAGCATGTCCCATGGTCAGTGCTTGGGACAAGGCCACGAACAAGTCACACGGGGATCCCTGCCAGTGTGGCGCTTCTAAGTCGAAGGTGGGCAGACAGTAAACAGTAGGACATGAGAGATGTTGCTGTGGTTAGTAACCAGCGTGTTGATTCTGACTCTTGGCGCCGCCTTGTGTGCAGAGCAGAACTGCCACCTTTCTGAAGCTGATCACCAATAGATGTGATCAATGTTGCGAAAAGCAGGAAAACTATCTAAGCAGACAAAGCTTGAGGAAGATTACAACACAAAACCCTGAGGAGGGGAGCCATTCTCTCAAATAGGATGTATAGAGTGATAGTTGAGCAGAGGTCTGGAGGAGGCAGATAGCTTAGGGTAGGGCCTTCAGGCAGAGGGAACAGCCTGTGCAAAGGTCCTGAGGTAGAAGGCTTGGCAGATGGGACAATGTGAATGAGCAAAGAAGTGATAGGGATGAGGTCTAAGAGGAGTCAGGGTACCTGGTCCAGTTGGGCTTTCTAGGTCAAGGGAGGCCTTTGGGTTTCTCTGAGTGGGATAGAGAACTTTGGAGAGTTTTGAGCAGAGAAATGATACGTTTTAAAAGGGTCATTTGAGCTCTGTGGAAAACAGACCATTGAGAGCCCAGGAGACTAACTAGAAGGCCAGTTAAAGAGTCCCTGGATGGTGCAACGACCAAACGGTTGGCTGTTTGAACTCACCCAAAGATGCCATGGGAGAAAGCTTTTGCAAACCCAACCGCTGACAATTCTCTGGAGTGCAATTCCACTCTGGCACACAAGGCACTTCCAGGAGTTGGAGTTGACTCCATAGAAAGCGTCATGTTCTTTCTGTTGGTAGGCCACTCCAGAAACCCAGACATGGGACCTCTGCAGCTTGGAGGTGGCTGGCGAGGTAGTAAGATGTGGTCTAACTCTGATTCTACATTGAAGGTAGAACCAACAGAATTTTCTTCCAGTTGAGATATAGGATCACATCACAAGCCCATTTTCCTGAAATGACTGGAGTCTTGGAGATTCGTTCTCCTGCGTTGGCTCAGCTGACAGGCTCTTAGCACCGCAGCATCGGTCATATCGGGGTTGCTTCGTCCTTTGCTCGTATTGGTTCTGGCCACATTTTTAACATTTCCTATGGCACAAGGACACGATTCTGTTGCCTCTCTGCTTTCTGAAACTCAGCCTCCTCCTGCCGTTGCTGAGAGCTCCCACTAAAGCTCAGCAATTCCCTCCGGATCCAAGAACAACCACGGTCCCTTCCTCGCTGTCTCACTTAGTCTTCCACCAGAATCTCTGATGTCTCTTCCCATCCAGCCCTGCCCCAAGGCCAAACCACTGCATGCTTAGACGCATGCAATAACCCTTTGTTCTCCCTCCCCCTCTCTCTTTCTCTCTCTCTCCCCTTGCTGCCAGCAAGCTAGCCATTAGCATCAAGAATTTTCCTTGCACAAAACCATATTGTTGAGAATGAGGGGGGCTGAAGCAGAGATCCAAAGCCCATCTGTAGACAGTGGGACCATCTCCCCACAGAGGGGCCACAGGGAAGGCATGAGTCACCAGGGTGCAGTAAAGCATCAGTGAGACACACAATATGCCTCTGGTTCCTTGAGGCTTCCTCACCCCCCACAACCATGACCCCAGTGCTGCTTCTCAATTCAGACTAGACCGGAACATGTACACAGGTATAGATAAGAGATGGGAGCTCACGACACACAGAATCCAGGAACAGGAGTGGGAATAGTG
>NW_022109768.1:5631595-5638942 GCF_000313985.2 Echinops telfairi | reverse complement strand
ATGTATTTTCATTGTTACAAACTTAACATAATGAAAGCATAGTGATTCATCACAAAAACAATATGTAATTATATATGATGAAATATTTATTTCTAATGACAAATCAATGAAATTTTGTCTTGAAGCATGGTGTAGCATTGGTAACAGTTCACACCGGGTACTCATACGTGGGCGTATCTGTATGTGGGTGGACCCGCGTGGAGACAGATAGAGGAGCGGTGTCTCAGTTCCTGTGACCATTGGAAATATGTGTTTTCCGATGGTCTCAGGCGACCCCTGTGAAAGGGTCGTTCGACTCCCAAAGGGGTCTCGACCCCCAGGTTGAGAACCGCTGTTCTAGAGCCCTGTGTCTGGTGGGAATGATGACTGTGACATCCAAGGTGGAGGCCTGTGTCACCAAGTGACCCGGTCTCTCTCTCTCTCTCTCTCTCTGCACCTCCACCTTCCTGCCTGCTGGGACTCTGCCTGGCTGCAGGGGTGGCCCCAGCTGGGCCATCTGACCCTGAGAGCTGCCAGTGCCCTGTATGTTCCCACGACCTTGGATCCATGAGCTTCTGCGCCCACTGGCCTATGGGTTTCCTGCTTCGCCATTCTGCATCTGCAGCACCGCCATTGTGGCTCCTTGAGTCTGAAGAAGGACTTACAGACTAGCATTGGACTTATGGACTTGAGTTGGACTGGGCTGGGCTGCCTTCATGATATATAATTCATTCTTGATATAAAATTCTTTCTTACCCAAATCGGTTTCACTGGATTTGTTTCTCTAGTCAACCCGGCCTAACTCAGCCAGCCATTGTCAGGTTGCTTAACCAGCAAGGTAAGCAGGGCCTCGCTGTGTGTGTTTTCTCACCTGCATTTACTGACCTGTCGTGAATAGCTGCACGGCTTTCCCACCACAGATTAGGGCATAAGAAGAAGCAAGCCCGTGCTCACTGTGCTGGTCGGGTAATCCATTGCTGTAGGCGTCCTGGTGATTCAGTGGTTAGGCACATGGCTGTTAACAGAAAGGTCATTGGTTTGAATCCTCCTGCCATTTGTTGGGAGAAAGAGGAGACCAACTATATGGGACAGTTCTACTCTGCCCTACTGGGGCATTGTGAGTCAGAAATGATGGCAGTGAGTTTGGTTGGGGACTTGGTAGCAGATAAACCAGAGTTAGAGTCCCTACTAATTTGTACTGGGAATGCGTGCCCCTAGCATCATGGACCTAGACAAGGAAGAGGATTACAAATGGAGGAAATAGACGCTCCTTAAAGGCCAACTGGAAAAATATCCAGTGGGTCGAAGTGTGGAGTCCTTGGTTGGCCCAAACAGTTAAGCATATTACTATTCATCCAACAAACAACTGGTCACTGGTACCATGGAGAAAACCTGACAGTTTGCTCTCATCGAGACTACAGATTAGAAAATTCTATGTGACAGCTCTGTACAAGGAGCCCTGGTGGCTTCAGGGGAATGCACTGGGCTGCTAATCATAAGGTCTGCAGTTCAAAACCACCAGCCGTTCCTTGAGAGAAAGAGAAGGCTTTCTACTCCTGTAAAGCATCACAGTCCCAGACACCCACAGGGGCACTCCTACCCTGCCCGATAGGGTCACGATGACTCTGACTTGGCTCCGTGGCAGTGAGATGACTTACTGAAAGACTGGTGTTCGAACCCGCTCAGAAGTGCCTCAGAAGAAAGTGGTGGCAATTGGATTCTGAAGGAGCACAGCCATTGAAAACATAATGGAGTGTTCCCTGAAACCCAGGGCTTTACCACGAGTCAGAATCGACTAACGGCAACTGGCTTGTCTGAAGGTTGATACTGCTCATTACATGTGAAATTGTTTGCTACGGACATAAATAAGCACAACTCAAACTGGGCTTACTTTGCTTACTGGGTCCTCTGTCCTCTGTCTGGGCTTGCAAATTTGAAGGGAAGCTTTAATTCTGTAGGAAGTGATGTGGGATGGGGACAGAGACAGACACCAGCCAGCCCTGGAAGCAGACTCTCAGCTATCATGGAACATGTGAAATTGGTCCCTACCGTTGAGACAGCACAAGCAGCCAGCACTGGGCCATCGCCTCTGCATGTCTGCCGAGTGGGAAGACAAGGTCAGGAGAACTCAACAAGGCCTTGGCGCTATTGAAGTACCACAGCGTGTGCCAAAGGAGTGATTTCTAGCTTCCTGTAATCCCATTAGCTAAATTGCAACACCGGCTTCTGGAATGTCCTCTGCCAGGATCATTGTTTCTTGCTTGGAACTTTAGGGGATGAGAAGGGGAGAAGGAGAAGCCCCTGGCCCCTGGCCTCCCTCCTGTTTTCTGTGAAGCCTGGGAAAGGAGGCTGCTGTTTGGAAAATTGCTTTGTTTTTAATTGGCGGGAGGAGGCTCCTGAGAGCCTTTCGCTTTCGGCTTGGGCTATGATTCTGTGACGGTGTGAAGCCAGTCTTAGAGCAGTGATAGCGCTCCTAAGCTATCGGTAACTCGGGACTTCAACACTGATGGAAACCCATGACTGAAGGAAACATGACCATCATCCAGGGACAGGCATGACACCATAATCAGACTGATGATAATGTGGCAGTTTAAGAAGCTACTCTCTTCTCTCGGCATAAGGAAATCTACTCTGGGTTCCCAGGGATATGCCCAACGCAACCCAACTCCAGTGACTCATAGCAACCCTGCCAGGCAAGGTCGAACTGCCCCTGTGAGTTTCTGAGGCTGGAACTCTTTACAGCAATGGAAAGCCCTGTCTTTCTCCCAAGTTGCGGCTGGTGGTTTTGAACTGCTGATAACCTTGTGGTTAGCAGCTCAACCCATAAACACTACGCCATCGGTGCTACTTCTGCACAACTAGATCAGCAGGCACTGGGGGTTCAGTTTCAATCCAGCAAGTCCAAGTAATTGCTTGAATCCCATTAAACCCTTCTCTTGACACCTATCACCTCAGGGACCTCAGAAACATGCTTCTGTAGCCCCTTCATCAGCAGAGCCACCCAGGGCACTTCTTGACCCCCCCCTTTGGTTCCATGTCCCCTGGCCTCATTTCCTTGGGGCCATCCTAGTTGACCCTAGCTAGTGGTAAGCTCGTTTGCACTGAATTGTTAACGATGCTAATGGTTTAAGGTGGTAGTCCTTCTGGTTCATCTATTTGCATCTTTCAGCTTGAAGGTAAACGTGTTACTACTCAGAACTTAGGGTACAAAACAAAAGGTGTGTGTGTGTAGGTGATTGGTAGTGAGGGTAGCATTGGGAGCATGAACCTATATGGGTGACACTAGATTGAACCAGGTAAGTAAGTTCAGTGTTTGCCTACATAGGCGGGGAAATGATACAGTCCCCCATTTCCCTTCTGTGCCTCTGCTTCTATGCTTCTATCTAGTCCTTTGATAATCAGATCACACCGACCATGCCTTCATTAAAATACATGCCCAGAAGACTGCCATTGAAACAATGTAGGGCATCAGGTGCAATAGTTCTGCATGGCTGAGAAACAACGGTCATTCAACTATTAGATTGGTAAGCCACTTTGAGAAAGGGGGCTGTTATTTCAGGATAAAGATGTTAAGTCTGGGGACTCTATTTACCAGCATTAATAGATACTAATAAGAAACTAAACATTGCTTTTCCTTAGCCCCACACACATACAGAGCAGGCTCTATCAATAAGTTAGTTTGCGTTAACAAGCAGAACATTCTGGAACAAGTGGAAATAAGTACAAAACTTTTGAAGGGAAATTTGACAGCTAAGTATTGAAAGTCTTTAGAATGTGCACATCCTTTGAGTCAACGACTCTACATCTGGGAATTTATTTTAAGGCATTAGGAATGCTCACAGAGCCCTGATGGTGTAATGGTTACACATTGGGCTGCTAACTGCAAGGTCAACAGTTCGAAACCACCTGCTCCTTAGAAGAAAGATGAGGCTTTCTACTCCTGTAAAAAATTACTCTTGGAAATCCTAGGGGCAGTTCTACGCTGTCCTATCGGGTCGCTTTGGGTTGGAATCGACTGCATGGCAGGGAGTTTGCTTTTCTGGTTAGAGATGCTCACAAGGAATTATGTATAAGAACATATGAGGATGTTTATCAGAGCATCAAAATATTAAAAATAACGCGCATGATCATAATGAAAAATTCATGAATTGCCATGGTATTTCTAAACTACGAAACTAAAAGTTAGCCAGTAAAGTTTACATCTTAAGAGAATATTTAGTGACAGGGAAAAATGCTCGTTATGTATTTGAGGGTTTAAAAAGTGAATAGGAGGAGATAATTTAATCTCAACTGTAGAACCATATTTTTAATATATGTATGGGACAAAGACTAGAAGAACATGCATCAATATATTAATAGGTATTATCTTTGAGTGCTTGCATGAGTGATTAGTTAGTTTATTGTGCCAACTTGGCCGATAAACACATGTGGGGCTAATTGAAGAGCGGAGCCTCGCCTTTCTAGTTCTTGGGTCTCTTGCTTTGTGATGGTCAGACCAGGATGCCACTGCCTTATCCAATTCCCTGCTTCAGGTTTCAAGGCTGACTTCTTGCAAGACATCCACAAGGAGAAGCTGCATGGACCTATCCCGATGCAGCCCTGGGTGCTGGAGCAGCCGTGTGGAGACCCCTGCCAGTGCTGAGACGCTTACACATTCACTGACTCGACTTTCCTCCTGCAGTCGGCATCATTGTGTCTGTTTTGTGAGATGGAGGAGGACTTTGTGGATTGGTGTTGGACATATGGGTGAATAGGCTAATGTTGGACTTGTGGACTTGGACAGCACTGGGATGTTTTCTTGATGCTCACTTAACCTTTATATAAAACTCTCTCTTATACATGGGTTTCTGTGGATTTGTTTCTCCAAAGTATCCAGACTAACACAAGTGATTTTTAAATTTCTTTGTATTTCAAATGGTCAATGAAGAGCCATTCCTTTTATATCAGAAAAGAAGTTTATTGAAAAGGTTAAAAGCACTTATTCTAGAAATTAACAGAGAAGCCCTGCCAGATGATTTGTAGGGTTGGCAAGCGTTGGTAGGCAAGCCTAGTCAAGACTGTTGAGACAGTTTAGGAAGATGGTTCTAGCTTTGGATTCATGTAAAACCGGTTTGAATGCAAGTTCTGTCATTGAATACCCCCAAACCACTGCCTTCCAGTTGATGCCAACACATAGTGACAAGGCCATGTGTCATCAGGGGAGCAGACAGCCTCATCTTTCTACCTTGGAGTGGCTGGTGGGTTTGAACTGCAGCCCAATATGTGACCCACCACCCATGAATAAAATGAAAAACTCAGTGCCACTGAGTTAAAATCGACTCATAGTGACCCCACAGGACGGGATAGAACTGCCTTGTGGGTTTCCAAGACTGTAACTCTTCATGAGAGTAGGAACCCCTGTTTTTCTCCCATGGAACGGTTGGTGATTTCCAACTCTTGATCTTGCAGTTAGCAGCCCAGTGTGTAACCAATATACCACCAGGGTTCTGGACTCCTTAATAATGACATATTATTTAGTCTAGGCCTTAATGGTCACTTCTGGATAATGGAAACAACTTACTTTATGCACTTGCCTTAGGATTGATAAGGAGAACTTAAAAGTAGTAGTCGTTATTTTTAGTGGCACAGAATTGCAAGACAGTCCTTCCCTAACGTATCCTTCTCAATCACCTGTGAGAGTCATGCTGGCCATAAGATCTGGTGCCTATTTCTCCTTACAAGTTATGTGGTTGTTGTTAGGTGCCGCTGAGTTGCTTTGACTCACAGCAGCCCTATGTACAACAAAACAAAACACGCTTGCACCGGGCTCACCATTGTTGCTATGTTTGAGCCCATTGCTGCAGCCACTGTGCAAATCCATCTCACGGAGGAGCTCCCTCATTGTTGCTGTGTTAGTCTGGGTAGACTAGAGAAACAAATCCATGGACACACCTATGTGTATAAGGAAGAGGTTTATATATAAGAGCAAGTGTACATTAAGAAAACATCCCAGCCCAGTCCTGTCCAAGGCCATAAGGGTGATATTAGCCCATAGGTCTGATATCGATCTATAAAGTCCTCTTCAAACTCATGAAACACATGAATGAAGCCAAATGCAGAATGATCACAAGCCAGTGGGTCGAAAGTCTTTGGGTCCAGTGGCGTAAGCATCTCCGCGCTGTCAGGGGTCTCTCTGTGGCTTCTCCGGCTTCAGAGGTTTCGTTGCATCCATGTGGCTTATCCGGCTCAGGGGATAGGGTAAGTTCCATGTGTCTTGTCAGCAGCAACGCCTCCCAGGGAGTTCAGCCTTGTCAGTAGAGAGTCTCCAAGGGAGTGAACTGAGATAGTGTCTCCTGCCTCTAAAAAAGAATGCTAGATTTCCCAGAATTCTCAGGAGAAGGCCATGCCCACACAAAGGTCTCATTGGCTATCTCCAGATTGACAGGCTAGACTCCCCCCCTACAGTCTTAATCCTCAAATTGACACCGGGTTAGGTGACTACCACAGTTGCTGACCCTTTACCAAGAGCTATGCTTTTTTCCAGGGAATAATCTCTCCTGAAGGAGCCCTGATGGTACTGTGGTTTAGGTGTTGGGCTGCTAATTGCAAGTTCTGTGGTTCAAACCCACCAGTCACACTGAAGGAGAAGGAAGAAGCTATCCCCATAAAGATATATTGTCTGAAGGAGAACAATGAAGTATTTTCATAAAAATTTATTGTTGAAAACACCTTAAATAAGGTCACTGTGGCCTGGAATTGGCCACATGGCAGTGTGTTTGGGGGAGGGTGTGCGGGGGCGGAGGGGGGTTGTCTTTCCTGACAATATGTCTAAAGTACATTAGACAAAGTCTTTCCACCCATACTTCAATGGAGCATTCTGGCTGTACTTTCCCCACGACAGAGTAGTTTGTTCTTCTGGAACTCCAGGGTAGTTTCTATATCCTTTCCAGCCTCATAATTCAAGTGTACTAATTCTTCAGTCTTCCTTAGTCATTGCCCAACTTTCACATGTGTATGAGCCAATTGAAAGTTCCATGGCTTGGGACAGGCACACCTTCACGCGTAAGATCTTTGCTCCCCAATATTTTAAGGAGGCTTTTGGGTGGCAGACTTGGCCAGTGCAGCAGGCCCCTTGATTTCTTTTTTGTTGTTGTTGTTTGTTTATTTGCTTGGTTTTTAAAATAATTTTATTGGAGGCCCTTACAGCTCTTGTAACACTCCACACATCAATTGCATCAAGCATATTTGTAGAGATGTTGCCATCCTCATTTTCTAAATATTTACTTTCTTTTTGAGCCCTTGGTATCAGCGCCTCTTTTTTATTTTTATTTTTTAAACATTTTATTAGGGGCTCATACAACTGTTATCACAATCCATACACACATCAAT
>NW_022109768.1:5623817-5631416 GCF_000313985.2 Echinops telfairi | reverse complement strand
GGTATTTTGTCATATCTTGCCCTGTCCGACGTCTCCCTTCACCCACTTTTTGGTTGTCTGTCCCCCTTGACTGCCGCTTTCACAGTTATCAGGTTTACAAAATTTTATTATGTAATCTCCAGCTTTATTTCATTATCAAGGGTATAGCTTCTACCTACTGATCAACTCTCTTTATTTCCAACGTTTACATTCCAATCACTATTACTTATCAATGCATCTTGATTGCATATTTTATCAATCTAATTTGAAAAAAATTGAAGAAGCTGGTAGAGTTCTTCAGCGCTGGTTTTAATGGATGGTGCATGAATTTGAATAATACCTGTAGCTTTGAACATCACAGCAGCATGGAAGCCACCAGTATGACAAACTGACAGAGGAGCTATAGGTTGGGGACAATTAGCAACTGTACTTTTTCTCACGCTCACAAGAAAAAGAGTCCAATCATTGATATACCAAGTAACCCTTGCCAAGTTCTCCTTTATTGTCATCATTGGATTTTTGTTTTGTTTTGTTTTCTATTACTGTTTAAGAAACCACTTGTGTTGGAATGGGTTCTCTAGAGAAGCAAAAGCAGTGATGATTATATATAAAGAAAGAAATTTATATGGAAAAAATGGCTCATGTAGTTGTAGAGGTAAATAAGCCAAGTTCAGTTCAAGTGCATGTCAGATGTTAAGGTGAAGATTTTTCTTGACTTGCATGCCTGTTGGCACTGATAAGCGAGGAAGCAGGAAGATGAAGCTGATGGATGTGGAGGTGTATTTATCCAAGGTGAGTCGGTCAAACAGCAAGTTTGATGGCTCTAAGGGTCTGCAGGCAATATGGCAGAGCATTGGCTCAACCCCAAAGAACCAGAGGTTGGTGAGCCAGATACAGTCTACAGACTAGCAAGAAAGGAGCTAGCTCCATCATACATAAAGTCAGTTTATATATGAAGGAGGCCACATCCAGAGGAAACATTATTAGGGCTGTGACCTATTTCACTCCACCCTAATCTTCCCATAACCGCTTTGCTGTTTACAGCAGATCCGTTCATGGAGTGAATTACATAACGTTAGATCACATGATGGGGAAACATTAACTGCCAAACTAGCAGTTAAGAATATTAGCAGCCAAGTTGACCCCAAACCAAATGAACACCAAAAGTGGCCTAAAAAGACAACCTGTTATTTGCTTATTGTTAGAGATTGAATCATGCTCTTCAACCACCACCCAAAATATCTGGCAAGTTGGCTGGACCATGATTCTTGATGTTATGTTATTATCTTCCATTTTGTGATCTGATGTAATTATCCTATGTGCTATAAATCCTAGCCTCTATGATGTTAACGAGGTAAGATGCATTCTACTGGATTATGTCCTATCTTGAATCAGTCTCTTTTGAGATAGAAAAAAGATTAAAAAAATGAGTGGAAGGAGGAATCTACTACCACCAAGAAAGACCAACTTGGGGAGGATCATGTCCTTTGGACTGTGCCAAGAACCTCCTAGAATCGGGGCAAGATCGATGACAAGGCACAAGTAGATCTCCAGGGAATGCCAGACGCACAGATGCTGAAAGAGGCAAGGGCCTTCCTCCTAAATTGTGAGCCAACAGAGAGCCTTTTAAGCTCTCACTTCCCTGAGGTCGATTCTGACTCATAGTGACCCTGTAGGATGGGGTAGACCTGCCCCTGTGGGTTCTGAGATTGTAACTCTTTGTGGAAGTAGAAAGCCTCATCTTTATCCTGTGGGTGGTGATTTCAAACTGCTGACCTTGAGGTTAGCAGCCCAAGGGCAATCACTATGCCACCAGGGCACCTTCTTTGAAGCTAGTTTCCTAAATTTGGACTTCTGGCCTCATAAACTATAAGAGAATACATTTGTTCATTAAAGCCATCCGCTTACTGTATTTCTGTTCCCAAAGCACTAAGTAAGACACTTACTATTCTATAATTAGGGCTGAGCTCAACTGAGTGGTCTTTCCAATCATCACGTATGTGCCTGCATTTAGCTAGTGGGACAGCTGTGGGCTGGGCTCAGCAGGGAGGCTGGCATGTCTGGGCATCTCTTTCTTTCTCTCTTATTTTGGTCTCAGGATCTCATTTTCTCAAATGGGCTCTTCGGATATCTTATATAGCAACTGAGGGTGCCCAGGAATGCAAACGTAGAAGCTATCAGGCCATCGTAAGGTTTAGTCCTGTAAGAGGCTCAGCATCACTTCGGGCACAGTCTCTTGGTTAAAGTAAGTCACAGACCCAGCCCAGGTTCAGTAGGAGAGGAGTACCAGGAGATGTGCATCTTAAGAAGAATCTTTCATTGTGGGCCATTCGTGTGGTCAACTGTCACAATAGATCAATTGGATAATTTATTCCAGCAATTCTTCAGAGCCTCTTAGACTGTTGGAAGGACCTTTGGTGGTGCAAATGGTTAAACGCTCAGCTACGAACGGAAAGGTTAATGGTTTGAACCCAGCCAGTGGCCTCACAGGAGAAAGACCAGATCTGCTGCCATAAAGACGAGAGCCACGTAGACTCTATGGGACAGTTCCACTCTATCGTTGGGTCGCTATGAGTCAGGATCAGTTTGATGGAACCCATCATCAATAAGACTGTTGGAGGTAGCCAAGAACCTTGGAGAGCGTCGAGGTCAACCCAATGAGGAAATTGAGACCTTGAAAATTATTGTCAGCCACTAAAAACCCAGTAGAGCAGGTCTACTCTGCATGGGCACATGGGCACCATGAGTCGGCATCAACTTAACAGCAACCAATAACAATTTGAGCTGTATGAATGCTCTGGACTCTCTTTGAAAGAAGTGAAAAATTTTAAAAAGCATATTTGTAAAAAAATGAAACCAAACTTGTTCTGTGGACAGAGAAATTTTCCTTGTGACAATTTCCAAACTAAGCGGATAGCCAGGCCTTAAGAGAAAGAGGGTATTTTTAGACAAAGAGAGCACGGTTGCTTCTGATCAAAGCGTCCCTAGAATGACCTGGCAAGAGAATTCCACACTGCCTATCAATTCTCGGTCAGCCAAGGGTCCTATGCTTATTTTGATTTAAAATTATTTAGGCTTTTAGCAGAAAAAAAAGTTGTTTTCATTACTGGGTAATTTCCCTCTAAAGAAATAAAAGAAATCCTGGGAGATTCTGGAGTCTTGTCAAAAACCAAATTTCCATGTATAGTTTCCTTTTTCTAAAAGAACCAAAAAAGTTGCTGGACTCCCAGGATTGCACTCCATTCTCAGTGTAGAATGTACACGAAGTGTAGAATTTAGACTTGTTGGGGAGTTGGCTCTGCTGACGTTTCTGCGTACCTTGCCTGTAACTGGAAAGAACAGAGGTGTTCCGACTTCCCCATTCAGTGCCCTGAGTGGCAAATTAAAAGAACGACTGTCCCTGGGCTCTTTGAGGAGTCCCTGGGTAGTGCAAATGGTTAAATACTCAGCTCCTAACCTAAAGGTTGGCAGTTCAAATCCACCTAGAGATGTCTCAATATAAAGGCGTGGTGATCACAGTCATCGTAAATGAAATCCATGGGCCGTGTTTGGAGTTGGAGTCTGACATGAGTTGGAGTCTATTTGTGTGTGTGGAAGGGGTGGGGGTGGGGGTCGGGGGAGGGCTGGAGGAGGGTGGTGAGGCATGCTCCTTCTAGTTCACCAATATGCCCTGTAAACACAATGGTTCCTTGAATTCTCTTTTGCGACAACTCTCTGCCAAGCACCATGTCCTTTTGGACTGGTGACTTTTGATAACTCATCCAAATTATGTGAGACCAAATCTTGCCATCCTAATTTGTCCCTTAAACGGTTATGCTATTTTCGATTTTGATTATTCGTCCGCTTCACATGCTTTCTGGGTCATCTTACCCATCCCACAAATTCTATTAGCACTTAAAATTTTATTATTCCTATCATTTTAATAAAGAACATAACCTCTTTATTGAGGGCTAGAAATCTATCAACTCATTGACGTCTCCAAGTGAATGCCTTGTGGTGCCTCAAATGTAAATGATGCAAACAGAACTCTTGTGTCCTCTGTAAAGTTTGAGTCCTGTGTTCCCAATCATAACCGTCACTCATGTTATGAACACCGAGTTCGTTTTTTTTTTGACACACACCGCCCGCACCCCTACCACATTTCCTAAGCCTACTCACTGAGTCGGGTTGATTCTGGCTCTTAAACAAAGAAAACAACTGAACACGTTTCTTTTCTCTAGCCCAGAGCCCTGTCTCTTGCCTCAGCCTTTGCAATGATGTCCTCGTTAGTCTCCTGTAGTTTGTCCTTCTTCCTTCTACACAGCTTTCAGATTGGCCTTTCTAAAATGCAGAAACATGTCATTCCCACATCGGAACAGTTTTAATGGCGCTTTTAATAGCCTGTATTATTTAGCCTTGGCATTTGCGGCAGATCAGAGTCCTGGCCTGATCCTTGTATTTTTTCCTCCATCTCCAATTACTTCTTCCACTTCGTCCCACCCTCCCTTTTCTCACTCTCCTTGAGGATACTCATCCCTTTGCCCCATCTTTGGCAAAATACTGCTCATTCTCCCTGGCCCGGTTCAAATGTCATGGCTTTTGTAAAGTCTCCTCCAAGGCAGAATTAATTATTCCCTTGTCTGTGATGAATAGCTTAGCAGATCTTGACCCTGGTTGCATATTAGAAACACCTGGGGAAGGATTACACTATACTGACGGTAGGTCCATCGCACAGAGGCTGGAGATCAATGTAGTTTAAATTTTCTCTTGCAGCCAGGGGACAAAATAGTCGACAAAGTTACTCATAGCGAGTCTTCTTCAGTAGATTGTAGGAGCATTGAGACCAGGGATTGGCCATTCCCATGGTTACCTCAACACCTGCCTGCATAGTAGATAGGAAATCCCCCCTCTCCCACCCCTGAAAAAAAAACAAACCCTCAATGCCATGGAGTCAATTGATTCATAGGCATGTGAAGTTGGACATTGAATAATGAAGATTGAAGAATTGATGTATCTGAATATTGTGCTTCCAGAGAATAATACTGAAGGTACCATGGATTACAAATCTGTCCATCCAGAGTGTTGCTTAGAGGCAAGGATGCTGAGCCTGTATCTTACACCCTTTGGACATGTTGTCAGTAGAGACCAGTCTGTGGGGAAGGACATCATCCATGGTGGCCCTCAAGGAGAGGAATTGGCACAGCGGCTGCCACAGTGGGCTCAAGCACAGGGACACATGTGAGGAGGGCACAGCGTTCTCTTTATTGTCGCAAGGAGTTGGAAATGGCTCAGTGGCACCTAACAACAATGACAGCAACAACTTTTGTCCTCCTCGTACACTTTTTGTTTCATTGTTTTTGCAGGGTTAGCAGATTGAACTGACCAGCCTCTCCACGGCAGAGCGATGAGGCTTCCAAAAGATTTCCATCCTGAGAACCCCTGAGAAGCGTCTCTCCTCTGCCCGAGAGTCGCTATGAATTGATATTGACTTGGAAGCAAGGGGGAAGGGTGGTTCAATTAACCATTTATTGCGCATCTACTACGATAGGAGCCCTGGTGACATGGTAGTTATACATTAGGCTGCTAACCACACGATCAGAAGTTCAAAACCACCAGCAGCTCTCCTGGAGAAGATGGAACTTACTATTCCCATAAGCAGCTATGGTCTCAGAAATTCACAGGGGTAGTTCTACCTCATCCTATAGGGTTGCTATGAGTCAGTTTGCTTTTTAATGATAAAATTCAGTCATGTATAAAAGTAGAGAGAACAGTACAGTGAACCTCCATTTAAGTGATTTTGTGATATATGTATAACCGAGTCTCTTGAGTTGCTAGCTTTCTAGAAGGGATCATCTGACAAGCTAACTGGCCTCATTTCACAAGGCACCCGTACTCCACTGGAAATGCACGAGGCGGCTCCGTTTTCTCCTAGCTTTCCTAGTGCTCAATCAGCTCAGGATTCACTCCTCAGGTGAATTATCTGGATCTTCAGATGGGAGGCTGAGACCAGGGACTTGGGGGAGCCCGCAAAGTCGCTGAGCTGGGTGAGGCCCTGCCTGCTCCACCATCTGTCCCTCAGCTCTTTGACGTCTCTTTAAATGAGACACCACACCCCGTGGCAACGTGGCTCTTGCTCTATAAATAGCTGGCTTGGCTTGAGTTGCACTGAATATGCTACAGAGGAAAGGTATCAGAGAGAGGGAAAAGGAAAGGTTAGACTCAAGGGCAAATTTATCTGTCTGCCGACTCTGGCCTCGGAGGCATCTGGGGAGGCGAAGCATCCCGGGCTCTTCCCCCACATTGCTGAAGGCCTTCTTTTCTGACCTCATTTGCCTTTGACTTCCCAGATTGTTTCCAGACTGAATTAATCTTGGATCAGGAAACTGCTACAAGATTATTTAAGAGAAGTACATGGGCCCTTCCCAGGGACTCCCGGCACACAGCTAGTTCCAATCACGTCATCACTGAGTTGCACTGGAAAGTGCCCAAAGGCAACACACGGCGAGGGATGCTCACTGCGGCCCATCATGGTAACATCAGAGTATGATTTTATGACTGATTGACCTGCAGTTTTATAGGGCTGCTACCAACTTCACATCTGCTCCCAGAGACGGGTCCTGACAGCTTCTGGACTTCTCCCTCGTGCTCACTGCCCTGTCCTCAGGTCATCTCCACGTCCTGCCCTAGCCCAACCGCGTGCTCTTTCCTCCCAGGCGCCCCACTTGGGCTGGCTCCTCAACACCCTTACCACTCCACAGCCAGTCAGTCCCTGCCAATGCAGTATGGGCTATTTTGTACTGTTTGACCTTTGCCCACCCCCTGCTATACCCACCACTCACATTCTTCCTGCTCCTCTTCTCCTGCCCTCCGGCATCACTGCTGTGGGGTCCATGCAGGCTCATAGGGACCTTTAGGACCCAGGGAGCTGCTCCTTCTGCTGGCCAAGGCTGGCCACCGCCATGGGGAAGGCCTCCGTTTTCTCCTGTGGTGTGGCTGGCTGGGCTTGGACCAAAGGCTTTGCGGCTGGCAGTCTAATGCTTAACCCCTTGCATCACCTCTCAAAACTCACTGCCTTCAAGTCAATGCTGACTCGCATAGGACAGGGTAGAACTGCCTCTGGGGGTTTCTGAGAGGGTAACTCTTCATTTTTTTTCTTTTTAAATCATTATATTGGGGGCTCCTACAACTCTTATCACAATCCATTGTAATGCATCCGTGGTGTCAAGCACATTTGTACATCGGCTGCCATCATCATTCGCCAAACATTTTCTTTCTACTTGAGCCCTTGGTATCAGCTCATTTTTCCCCTCCCTGCCCGCTCCCTTATGAACCCTTGATAATTTATAAATTATTATTATTTTGTCATGTCTTACATTGTCTGACGTCTCCTTTCACCCACTTTTCTGTTGTCCAACCCCAGGGGAGGGGGTTATATGTAGATCCTTGTGATTGGTTCCCCCTCTCTCCTCCCCACCTTCCCCTTACCCTCTTGGCAACACTACTCTCATTATTGGTCCTGAGGGGTTTATCTATCCTGGATTCCCTGTGTTTCCAGTTCTTATCTGTATCTGTGTACATCCTTTGGTCTAGCCAGATTTGCAAGGTAGAATTGGGATCATGATATTTGGGGAGAGGAAGCAT
>NW_022109768.1:5618121-5623284 GCF_000313985.2 Echinops telfairi | reverse complement strand
TAGATCTATTTCCCCATCCTCATATATAATATATATTTACATATGTACATGCCTGTAGTTAAACCTCTATAAATGCCCTCTGCCTCCTAGTTCTTTCCTCTATTTCCTTTTGCTTTCTTCTTATTCCACTATCATGCTCAGCCTTCATTTGGGTTTCAGTAATTCCTCTCAGTTACATTGGCCTTGATCAACCCCTACCAGGCCTCCTACACTTTTTTCACCATTGATTTTGGATCACTTGTTGTTCCCTTGTCCCTGGGTTAGTTAATACCCACTTCCTTTCCCCTGCCTCCCACTCTCCCACGTCCCCTGAGAACTGTGGGTCCTGTTGTTTTCTCCTCCAGATTGTTTATCTACCTATCTTATCTAGACAGACCTGCAGAGATATTATTATTATTAGACACAAAAAACAAGACAAAGCAAAGCAACAAAAGGAAACAAAACAGCAACAGCAAAAAAAGAGAGAAGGCCTATAAATAGTTCCAAGTCTGTTTGTTGACCTTTAGGAATGTTTTCTGGTCGAATCTGATGGGGTGCCACACCCTGCCCAAAAGTCTAGTTTTGGTATTCCCTCTGGAGTTCCTTGCTCTGCTCCCCTTGCTGTCTGTTGCACACCTTTAGTTTTTTGCCTCGGTGTGGTGGGGTCAGATTGGGTGCAATTCCTGCACTGTGTCTCCAGTGTTGGCCTTTATAGGCCTATGGATCAGTGAGGGATGTCGTGAGACAGTAACTCTTAAGGGAGTAGAGAGTCCCATCTTTCTCCCATGGAGTGGCTGGTGGTTTTGAACTGCTGACTTTGTGAATCACTGCCCAAAGCGTAACCATTACACTACCAGGACTCCTTAGTCTCATCCACATTAGGCCCTGATTACTGGCCTTTAAATACAATTATTTGCTTGTGCCCCACAGTGGAAAGACAGAGAAATGAGATTGCGACTATCAACAGTTCTCTGCTCCATTAAAGAGGTTTACTTTCAGGTTCCCAGCTCTTCCCTCCCTGAGAAATCCTGTCCCCCCAAATCCCTCATAATGGCAGGGGTTGACGTTCCCTTGTGAGTACTCTAAGAAGCAGGTCAAACAACAGAGGACCTGAAGCAGGCAGAACTGGGCTCACCTTTCTTAGATGCTGGTTTATTGCTGCTCCTTTCCCTGGAAGCCTGGGCTTCCACAACCAGGGGACCTTGAGGTGAACTTCAGTGCTTGTATATTGCTGCTGTGATTAGCTGCCATGGGCTAGGCTGCCAGCTCCTGCCAATCCCCCTGCAACAGAATCCAATGCAGTTGTGAGTCATAGGGTTTCCATTGGCTGCTTTTCAGACACCGATCACCAGGTCTTTCTTCCTACTCTGTCATTTTAGTGCATCAGCTCCTCTGCAACCAGTTCATTTAGCTGATTCATCTTGGAAGCTCTGATGCAGCCAAGTCATCACCATGGCAACACTCAAGCCTCCAGTGCCGGGCAGGTGTCGTGGCTACGTATGAGGTGCATCGGCTGGGAACTGAACCAAGCTCTCCCACAAGAATCGTACCCCAGAGCCACCACTGCCCCTGCTGCCATAATGCACAATGTCCTTCTTGCCCCTTTCTCGCCACCTGGAGTTCCCATGGGATATAGATAAGCAGGGCACGGAGGCAGGCCCATTAGAAATAGATATGCTAGATAGTGTTGATTGCTCTCATTGCCTCGACCCCAAGCCCCCTGACCTTGACCTTCGGCAGCACTGGGGACTTCTGAAAGCCTGGTCTCTTCAGGAGAAGCCTAGCGTCAATTGGGAGCCCGGCCCGGTGGAATGAGAAGTTGATGTTAACTAGACTCCTGGGTGATCAGTCTGTGAGGCGGTGGTCTATGGATTGCTGAGGGCTGTGGCACAGGATGTGTGCGGCTGCCAGCGGGGAGCAGCCTGCCTGGAGACTGTGGTGAGGCTGACTGAGCCCTGCCAGGAGGTTAGCAGTCCAAGTGCATTTGGAGGTAATCAATGTGTCAGCACAGCAAACCCTTTATGGGGATTGTTTAATTAATGTTAATTGCTCTTGGCCTATTGTGTGACTCGGGCAGGATTTACGGAAAATCACCACAATCTAAGACCCCATCAAAGAGTCATTGCTCTTAGAGGCCTTATAACTTATGCCCGGAGACACCTTCTGATCGTTGATATATCGCCTAGATGTGTAAATATTGCCTGCATTTGCATAATTCTCAGAGGCATAGAGACACTTCATTTTTAGGAGGGCAGGTGCATCCAGGTGAAGAGTCAATGCACCTCATATGTTATGATCTGAGAGGCAGTTGGTTAGAATTTGTTTGGTAGCGCGAGTGATGATTTATCCAGTTAAACTACACAGTATTTGTGCACAGTTCACAATGACATTCCTTGTGCTGTTGGTTTTGCCTTCAGCCCAGTGGATGTTTGAAGATGCTGCCACATTGTTAGGATTCCCGCAACCGTCCTCCTCCTCCTAGTGTCTCACCAATCCAGGAGAGGAAGAGGCAGGGTTAGTGCAAGAGCTGCCAGCTGACATCGAGTCACCCCCAATGCATGCCAGCCCCATGCACAGTGACAGAAGCACTGCCCTGTCCAGCCCCAGGAGCAGATGCAAAGTAGACCATGGTGTCTTCCTTGTCTGATCTGGGGAAATAGATGATTTGCCCTTTCTGTCTAGTCTGTCTTAGTCTGGAAGCTCCACTGAATTGGTTTGGCAGCATAGCAACACACAAGCCTCCGCTGACAGACATGAGGTGCACTGGCTAGGAAGGAGCCCTGGTCTCCCAGAGGGAAGGCAGGCCCACAACCTTGATGATTCATGAATGACCGTGAAAGCATTGGAAAGGCACTTCCCAATGAGAGGCCCCCGTGTGAACCACTGTCCATAGTCTAGGATGGGGAGGGGATGATAGGATTGAGGAGAGCCCAGGCCATGATATCACCATTATTTGAGAAAAATGTTTGTTTTTGCCTTTTTTCCGCATTTTTCTTTGCTTTTCTACCACTAAAAGAAAAAAAAAAATCTACCTATTCCTTTTCATTGGAAGGAGATATGTGTCTCCACACTCCAGAGTCATTCCCACTCTGCTTCAATTACTGTCAACAGTCACTTATTTCCTCCTGAGAAGCGTTGGGTCTTTCTAACTTCTATTCTTCAAACTTTGGAAAACAGCATTCTTCACAGTTGAATTTTTTTCCCCCCTTTGGGTGAAGAATGTGTTACTATCAACTTTGAAACAAAATCTTTCATGATCCTGAACCTTTCTTTAATCCCCACACATCCCACGACCCCCACCTGCAGACACAGAGCCTCGCTTGTTTGAGATGAGAACAAATCCTTACCATTTCCCCCACTTCAGCATTATTTGGTTTGCTGGCTCTCAGTTTCTGGTTCATTTCCACTGATGCTGTTACTTCCCGTTTTGCTAAAGCCCTGTGACCTAAGCGATAGCAAATATGTGGTTACTGTTATTAGATACTGTTGAGCCAGTTCTAGCTCCCAGTGACCCTGAGCACACCAGAATGAACCCCTGCCTGCTCCGACCCCCACCTCACAAGCCATCGTGGCAGGCACGGCGTCCATCATCTCATGAGGGTGTTCTTCACACACCCACTACTTTTGCAAACAGGATGCCTCTCTCCAGGGACTGGTCCCTCCTGGTCACCTGTCCAAGCTACGCGAGAGGAAGTCTCACCATCCTTGCTTCTCAAGAACATTCTGGCTGTACTTCTTTCGAGACAGACTGGTTCATTCTTCTGGCAGTGTCTGGTATATGGGATATTCTTTGCCAACATCATAATGCAAACACATCAAGTTTTCTGCCGTAATCCTTGTTCATTGTCTCACTTTCACATGCGTATGAGATGACTGAAGACCAGAGCTTGGGTCAGGTGCACCTTACTCTTCAAAGAGATAGCCTTCCTTTTGGATACTTCCGAAAGATCTTCCTTGGCAGATTTGTCCAATATAATAAGCCATTTGATTTCTTGAGTGTTTATTGTGGATCCAAGGAAAACAAAATCTTGGCAACTTCAGTAAACCATGAAGTATTCCCCTGTTCTACTCAAACAACTGCCTCTTGACCGAGGTTCATGTTCTATAGGAACATAAGCGAATGTTCTGGAATTTCCATTCTTTGCAATTGTGATGGTTAGATTTTGTCAACTTGATGTACCTGTGTGAAAACTGGGGTGAAGAACCACCTCTCAATCAGGACGCAGATCCATGACATCTCCTTGGGAGGATGGCCTTTCTATGAAAGATGCGGTGGAGAATTTCTCTCTCTTGCCTCTCTCCCTCCTGCTTGATTGGGTCCTGTGTCTCATGTCTGGGGCTGTGGACCACGTGGCCTGCTGACCCCAGGAGCTGTTAGTGCCCTTCCATCTTCCTGTGGATCTTGGGTCCACTCGACAGACAATACACCCAACAGACTGTGATCTGACTGCTTCCCCCAAGGTCTTCCTACTTCTCCCACGGGCATCTGCCTGGGTCTGACTGGTCTACAGCTAGTATCTCACCCACGGGCTTGATCTGGTCTGGGCTGGGCTGTTTCCTTAATATAAATTTCTTTCTTATACATAAATGTCACTGGTTTCATTTCTCTAGAAAACTCAGTCAAACACAGCAATACTTTTATGATCCACACAGTCAAAGTCCCAATGTAGTCAATAATATACAAATGAATATCTTTCTGGTATTGCTTGTCAGCCCAGATCCATCTCACATCAACAATATCACCACCCCCATCCCCCCACCCCCTTCAAGCTTGAATTTCTGGCAGTTCCATGTCAATTTACTTTTGCAAACATTTAGAAATAAACTTTAACTAGATTTTACTTGCCATGCGATTGTAATATCATTGTACTGTATTCTGTTAGATCACTTTTTTTTTGAATGGACACAAATCATAGATCTCTTCTAGTCTGTTGGCCTGGTAACAGTATTCTTCCAAATTTCTTGTTTTCAGTAAGTGAATGCTGACAGTGTTAAATCCATTTATTGAAATGTTTCGATTGGTATTCCTTCAATTCCTGCAGCCTTGTTTTTCACCATTGTCTTCAGTGTAGCTTAGACCTTTTCTTTCAACACCATTGGTTCTCGATCATATGCTACCTCCTGACATGGTTGCACGTCCACTGTACCGTCTGGTGCAGTGACACCGTGTGTGTATTCCACCAT
>NW_022109768.1:5615704-5617439 GCF_000313985.2 Echinops telfairi | reverse complement strand
GAGCGATGACCCATTTTCCTACACTGAACAGCATGTGCCATCTGCGGGCTCTCTCGCCCAGTGATTCAAATGCTTTTAAATCCAGGTCCACTGTCACTTCTCATTTGCTCTGCGTCCCAGCTCCACATCGTCTGTCTGCTAATGGGGAGAGCTGAATTTCTGTCATGTCACTCCTTCCCATCTGTACACGAATGGACCGAGAGGCTGAGCTTCCCCGAAAATAGACACCGACAAGGGCTCCCTCACGGGCTCCCTCAGTTATTGCCGAGCACTGACCCTGTCGAGAGCCCAGTGCTGGGGCCTGAGGGACATGATGCTGGGTGAGGTTGGATGATGCCTGCGCCCAGCAGACGTTCCCTCGGTGAAGAAGACCCAAATGGACAAGGAAAGGGAATGGCATTGCATGTTAAACTCCTTCTCTACCTTCCTAGCAACGAAACTCCAACAGCATACTGGTCTCCTTTCCTGAGGTTTCCCAAGTGCCCACCACAGGTGGGTGCTCTGTAAGTACTGGATTTCAGTTCGCGTTGTTGATCCCTGACTCACACCCTCCTTATTTCTTTAGGTAGCCCAGGAGCTCCTCTACTCAACCGAAAAATAAAACTCACTGCCGTCAATTTTATGCCGACTCATAGCACCCTATAAGACAGGGCAGAACTGACCCTGTGAGTTTCCGAGACTGTAACTCTTTAGGGGAGTAGAAAGCCCCATCTTTCTCACAGTTCTTCTATAGCGGTGGTTCTCAACCTGTGGGTCATGACCCCTTTGGGAGGTCGAACGACCCTTTCCCAGGGGTCGCCTAAGACCATCCTAAAAGACATAACTATTTTACAATATATAATTACATATCATTTTGTGATGAATCATTATGCTTTAATTATGCTTAATTATGTTCCATTTGTAACAATAAAAATACATCCTGCACATCAGATATTTACATCATGATTCATAACAGTAGCAAAATGACAGTGATGAAGTAGCAACGAAAATACTTTTCTGGTTGGGGGGAGCTGTGTGAAAGGGTCGTGGCCTGGGAAAGGTTGAGAACCCATGCTCTATAGGAAGAGAATGTGTCCTTGAAGCTTTACGTTGGCCTATGAGATGCTTTGACCCATGGTGTACAGGGGAGGTTCTAGTGGAATTCTCCAAGAGATTTGACTTACTTCCATTTTAATTGGTCTGTCATTGCCATGGAATGGCATGCCCAGCACCCCCGCTGTCTGTGGAAGGTGAGAAACACTAGAGGTGATCCAAGCCTCAGGTTAGAGCAGACTGTCAAATCTAGCATAGCTTCGACCAGCTCACCTCCACCCACATACAGATTCATGAATGAGCCCAGCCAACCTCAGCAGAGCCGCTCACGCTGAGCACCCCTGACCCATGGGCGCATGGACAATGGTAGTTGCTTTAAGCCACGGAAGTTTGGGGTGCTCTGTTATGTATCTCAGAAATAAAATGTTTTCATTGCT
This sequence comes from Echinops telfairi, assembly GCF_000313985.2. Taxonomy (NCBI): domain Eukaryota; kingdom Metazoa; phylum Chordata; class Mammalia; order Afrosoricida; family Tenrecidae; genus Echinops; species Echinops telfairi. Next base: position 5,615,970 of record NW_022109768.1, on the reverse strand, counting down.
CAAGGACCTTATTCAGACTTCAGACTCAAATCTGAATTCTGTCTAGTTATGGAGTGTGTATTATAAGCCCTCATGGTGTAACAATTAAGTATTCAGCTTCATCTAAAGGTTAGCATTTCAAAACCAATCAGTGACTCCACAGGAGATTTCTAATGGAGCTCTGCTCCTATAAAGACCACAGGCTGTATGTTTATATATATATACAGCCATGGGACCCAGACAGCTAGGCTCTTAAGCGAATGTTCTGGAATTTCCATTCTTTGCAA
>NW_022109768.1:5613850-5615604 GCF_000313985.2 Echinops telfairi | reverse complement strand
TTTTCCCATCAGAGAACCTGCTAGCTGTGAAACTGGAAATCGGGGGGCAGAGTTGGGACTCTCTTGAATTTCAATGACGGGCTGGCAACCCTGTCCCATGGTGGTTCCACCAGAGCTCTCCGTGGGGGTGCTGAAGCCCTTGGCACCGAAGGATAAACTGAGTGCGTGTTGCTGGGTATTCACTTTCAGGGACGTGTTTTTAGATGTTTTATTGTGATTTGAGTGAAGGCTTACAGAGCAGACCGGGTTTCCAGTCACAAGTTCATCACACATTTGGTCTCGCGCACTGATTGCGAGCCCCACAATGGAACCCCACTCAGCGCCCCTCGTCCCTGAACTTCCTGCTTCTGTTCCTCCTCTTTAGGAGCCCTGCCTGCTTTTTGAACTTCCCCCACGGCTGGTCTGTAAAGATTGATTACTCTACGGCAGCAGTTCTCAACCTGTGGGTCTCGACCCCTCTGGGGGTCGAATGACCCTTTCACAGGGGTTACCCGATTTATAACACTAGCAAAATGACAGTGATGAAGTAGCAATGAAAATAATTCTATGGTTTTGGGGTCACCACAACATGAGGAACTGTATTAGAGGGTCGTGGCATTAGGAAGGTTGAGAACCACTGATCCAGAACTTCCAGAATTCCTTGCCCAAGAGTTTGTATAAGGGTGGAGTCCTAGGCTCTCAGGGTGGCTTGGGTACTGCTGTGTGTGTGTGTGTGTGTGTGTGTGTGTATAGAGGGTAGGATAGGGTGGAGGAGTACATTGAACTGGGACACAGCTTGGGTCAGCTGTGGTGTCTAACATCTGCAAGTGGGCCAAGTTTGCAAGAGAAGGGGGTGGCCATAGGCCAGGATTCATTTGCACTCTCAAACTGCATCTACAAGTGTGAGGGGTGATCCCGACGCCAGGTTCACAGGAAGTAACTTGGGGCCACTTCTCTTCACCTTTTGGAAATTGTGGGTCCCAGGTGCAGAAGGAAGTTAGATGTTGGGGGGATAACCTTAAGGCCAGCAATTCGAAACCATCAGCTGCTCCTCAGGGGAGGGGGTTTGCAGAAAGGTGTGCAGTCTCAGAAACACAAAGGGGCTGCCCTAACCTATCCTATCCGCTGCCCTGAGCAGGGAGTGACTGTGTGGCAGAGAGTATTTAAGTGAGGTACTGAATTACTCATTAAGGACAAGGCCTAGGTAGCATTGCCTGGTTTTGTTGTATTATCTTTCCTTTAAAAACCATTTCAGGTGAAGTAGTGAAAAATGTCAACATCTCATTTGCATTTGTAAAGATTTTCTTTTGGACTTTCACTTCTGTTAGTTGGTTCTTGTTACAAGCTCCACCCAGCACCTACTGACCTACTGTTGTTCGGGGGCAGTCCTGTGGCTTTGGGCTCACAGCCGCCCTGTGCACCGCAGACTGAAACGCTGCCTGGGCCTGGGCCATCCGCACCAGAGCGCATTCTTTCAGCCCCTGTGTCAATCTAGAGTGTTTCTTTTGCTGCCCCTCAACTGTCGCAAACATGATGTCCTTTTCTAGGGACTCGTCTAGTGGTTGCACGTTGGGCTGCTAAATGCAAGGTCAACAGTTTGAAACCACCAGTCCCTCCTTGGGAGAAAGACAGGGCTTTCTGCTCCTGTCATGACTTGCAGTCTTAGAAAGTCTCAGGGGCAGGTTTACCTTGTCCTAGAGGGTCGCTCGCTATCAGTTGGCAATTACTCAATGGCAGTGAGCTTGGTGTTTTTTTTGTTATTATTAGTTTTTTCA
>NW_022109768.1:5611358-5613750 GCF_000313985.2 Echinops telfairi | reverse complement strand
AGCTTGGGTCAGCTGTGGTGTCTAACATCTGCAAGTGGGCCAAGTTTGCAAGAGAAGGGGGTGGCCATAGGCCAGGATTCATTTGCACTCTCAAACTGCATCTACAAGTGTGAGGGGTGATCCCGACGCCAGGTTCACAGGAAGTAACTTGGGGCCACTTCTCTTCACCTTTTGGAAATTGTGGGTCCCAGGTGCAGAAGGAAGTTAGATGTTGGGGGGATAACCTTAAGGCCAGCAATTCGAAACCATCAGCTGCTCCTCAGGGGAGGGGGTTTGCAGAAAGGTGTGCAGTCTCAGAAACACAAAGGGGCTGCCCTAACCTATCCTATCCGCTGCCCTGAGCAGGGAGTGACTGTGTGGCAGAGAGTATTTAAGTGAGGTACTGAATTACTCATTAAGGACAAGGCCTAGGTAGCATTGCCTGGTTTTGTTGTATTATCTTTCCTTTAAAAACCATTTCAGGTGAAGTAGTGAAAAATGTCAACATCTCATTTGCATTTGTAAAGATTTTCTTTTGGACTTTCACTTCTGTTAGTTGGTTCTTGTTACAAGCTCCACCCAGCACCTACTGACCTACTGTTGTTCGGGGGCAGTCCTGTGGCTTTGGGCTCACAGCCGCCCTGTGCACCGCAGACTGAAACGCTGCCTGGGCCTGGGCCATCCGCACCAGAGCGCATTCTTTCAGCCCCTGTGTCAATCTAGAGTGTTTCTTTTGCTGCCCCTCAACTGTCGCAAACATGATGTCCTTTTCTAGGGACTCGTCTAGTGGTTGCACGTTGGGCTGCTAAATGCAAGGTCAACAGTTTGAAACCACCAGTCCCTCCTTGGGAGAAAGACAGGGCTTTCTGCTCCTGTCATGACTTGCAGTCTTAGAAAGTCTCAGGGGCAGGTTTACCTTGTCCTAGAGGGTCGCTCGCTATCAGTTGGCAATTACTCAATGGCAGTGAGCTTGGTGTTTTTTTTGTTATTATTAGTTTTTTCAAGGGGATCTTTTCCTGATCACGTTCAAAGGATGTGAGACAAAGCCTTGCTTCTAAGGAATATTCTGACCGGACTTTTTTCTTGACAGATGTGTTGTGGGCAGTCCACGGTACTTTCCCCTAGAAGCCCTCATACAGACTAGATGCTGTGGAGAGCTGGTGATGCAGGCTCCTGTCTCTCAATTTGGAGGATTTTAAATAACGATTTCAGGGTCCTTGCTGGCATAGTGCTTTGGACTGCTAAGCCCCAGGTCAGTAGTTCGAAACCACCAGCTGCAGATGAGGTTTTCTCCTCTCTGAAAGCATTAGAGTCTCAGAAACCCACGGGGCAGTTCTGCCCTGTTCTACAGGCTTCCTTGCATCTGAATGGGCTAGCTGGCAGTGAGCCTTTGGAGTTGCGTGAGTCAGGAATCCACTCGATGGCCACAGTGCAGCTTGGCTTGATTTTCAGAATCCCTCCTCAAGTCTTTCAGCTTATGCAGAAGAGCGTTTTAAGATGAATGTAATACTTCAAAAAGTTTATGCAAGTGGTACACCAGTTGAACGGTACAGAATGATATAGAGTGAAACTAAATCTGCTTCCAGCCCTTGTCTCCTGAGGTCCCTAATTCCACTCTATTGAGGCACGTTACTCATCCTGTTACAAAGGTCTGACATAGTCTTCCAAAGATAGAGGCTGTTAAGTAGATATGGTTTTCCTTTTAAGCATAACAACAGCATACAATTTATGATACACACTGAATTTTTCTTACTGACGTACCTGGGGACCCACCCAATAGCAGTCCACATGCAACTGGGTTTTCCTTCTTGTGAAGGAAACTGAGTTTTTCCTTCTTGTGAATGCATTATATGAATTGAATAGAGTTGGGTTTGAATGATGGGGGATATGGCAAAACTTGCGATTTAACATGATAATGCTAATTACCGGAAACTTCTCAAGAAATTATTTCTCAATTGACTCACACCAACGATGGTCCTTGGGCTACATCTGGCCTGTGATAGTTACACAATTTCATGTCAACTTGATAAATAGAATGAATGGGGTGGAGTCTAGCCTGTCAATCAGGTCACAGCCTCTCATCTCCCTGGAGGTGGGACACACTCTCTCTGCTTCACCTTCCTGTTGACAAGCCACATGGAGCCAACACTGATGGCAGCGAGAGCCCTGGAGATGCTTCCATTGCCATTGGATCCACAGGACTTTGCACCCATCGGCCTGTGATCTTCCTGCATTTGGCATCCTTGCATGTGCTGCATGAGTACAAAGAGGAATTCATGGGCTAATATCAAACTTATGGGCTAATATTGAACGTATGTGCATGATCTGGACTGGGCTGGGATGTTTTATTGATGCATAATTACTTCTTGATATAAAGTTCTCCCTTACACATATATGAGTGTCAGTGGTGTCA
>NW_022109768.1:5557276-5609853 GCF_000313985.2 Echinops telfairi | reverse complement strand
GGTCTTTAAGACTTCGGGTGCTATATCTTTTTGTAGCTGGGCACTATCAGCTTTCTTCAAACATTTGCTTGTGCACCCATTGTCTTCAGCGACTTCACGTGGTATATCTTTTGGTAGCTGGGCACTATCGGCTTCCTTCACCACATTTGCTTCTGCACCCATTGTCTTCAGCGACTTCAGGTGCTATATCTTTTGGTAGCTGGGCACCATCAGCTTTCTTCACCGCATTTGCTTGTGCACCCATTGTCTTCAGCGATCGTGCCAGGCAGGTGAGCATCTCAGACTGCTGGATTGTTAGAACAAAGTGTTCTTGTGTTGAGGGAGTACTTGTGGATGGGCCCACTGTCCATCTGTTTTCTTAATACTCAACTTATAAATATATAGTACATAGATCTATTTCCCCCTCATCGTATATAAATATATTTACATCTTTATATGCCTGTATTTACATCTCTATGACTACCCTTCACCTCCTAGTTCTTTCCTCTATGTCTTTGTACTTTCCTCTTGTCCCACTACCATGTTCTGCCTTCATTTGGATTTTAGGAATTCCTCTCGGCTACATTGCCCTTGATCCAGCCCTGCCAGACCTCCCACACCCTCCTTGACACTGATTTTCGATTACTTGTTATTCCCTTGTCCCTGGGCTTGTTAACACCCTCTTCCTCCCCCCCCCACCCCTATGTCCCCCCGGATCTGTCATTCCGCTGTTCTCTCTTCTGGCTTGTTTGTTCCGCCTATCTCTTCTAGGTAGACATGCTATGTATCATCACAAGACTGAGTACAACGAAGCAACAACAGAAAGTAAAACAATAGCTACAACAGCAACTACACACACACGCATACACACATAACCGTATGAATAGTTCAGGGTCTGTTTGTTTTCCTTTATGAGTGCTTTCCAATCAAGTCTGATGGGGTGCCATGCCCTGGCACCGCCTCTATCCCTGGGGACTTAATTGCTCTGCCCCCCCGCCAACCTGTGAGGTGACAAGGTGTCGAAGGGATCAGGTAACAGGCATCAAAGACACACAAAAAAATCATAGCATGTGAATGAGTGGGAGTGCAGAGTGGGGACCCAGGGCCCATCTGGGGGAAATTGGACATCCCCTTGCAGAAGGGCTGTGGGGAGGTGACAAGTCAGTCAGAGTGCAGTATAGCAACGATGAAACATACAATTTTACTCTAGTTCTTAAATGCTTCCTCCCCTGCCCCCCACTATCATGATCCTAATTCTACTTTACATATCCGGCTGGACCGGAGGATGTACACTGGCACAAATAGGACCTGGAAATACAGAGAATCCAGGACAGATGAGCCGGTCAGGATCAGTGGAGAGAGTGGCGATATAGGGAGGGTGGAGGGAAGGTGAGGGAGAAAGGGGGAACAGATGACAAGGTCTACATATAAACTCCTCCCTGGGGGATGAACAGCGGAGAAGTGGGTGAGGGAGACATCCGATGGTGTAAGATATGATAACATAATAATAATTTATAAATTATCAAGGGTTGGTGGGGGGAGTGGAGCAGGGAGGGAGGGGAAAAATGAGGAGCTGATACCAAGGGCTCAAGTAGAAAGCAGGTGTTTTGAGAATGATGATGGCAACATATGTACGGATGTGGTGGACACAAATGATGTATGTACGGATTGTGAAAAGAGTTGTATGAGCCCCTAATTAAAAATGATTAAAAAAAAAAGAAATACAGCTCTTCATCATTGAATCAATTTGACTGTTAGCCACCCTGCAGGGCAGACTAGAACGACCCTGGGAGTATCCGAGACGGTCAGTCTTTACAAGAGTACAAAGTCTCGTGTTTCTCCTGTGGAGTGGCTGCTGGGTTCAAACTGCTGGCCAGCATGTCTGCTACTGTGCCACCAGGGCTCTCAGCCTCTCTCATCACTGACTACCCTTTCTGAACTGGATACAAGAGTAGCCTATGGAAATGATAAACAGGAAGGATACATATTTTTACGTTGAAAGTCCACGCAGAGGCACCTTAGAAGAAAGGCCTGGGAATCCACTTCCAAACACTTGGCCATTGAGAGCTCCATGGAGTTCAGTTCTCCAGGGACACACCTGGGGACTCGGTGGGTCAGAATTGACTTGATGGAAAGTTTATTTTAACACATAGGAGTACATGTTCTGGGATGTTGTTTATCTAGGAGCCAAGAACTAAGCCTATGAAAGATTTCATTAAGCTCGAAATTATCAATACACAATGTGAGATATTTTGGGGGAGGTAAGGGAATGTAAGTGTTTTATTGTTTTAGAGCAGCAGTTCTCAACCTTCCTAATGCCACGACCCTTTAATACAGTTCCACATGTTGTGGTGACCCCCAACCATAAAATTATTTTCTTTGCTACTTCATCACTGTAATTTGATTACTGTTATGAATTGGGCGGCCCCTGTGAAAGGGTCATTCGACCCCCAAAGGGGTTGCGACCCACAGGTTGAGAACTGCTGTTTTAGAAGATGGAAATGGAGGCTCAAAGGGATTATGTAATCCAAATGTGGGCCCAATACTGAAACCATCACCAGACAACACCTGCCCCCCCACCAGGTGTTATCACTTAACACTTAGCCCTTACCCTTACCCTAACCCCAACTGCAACCCAACCCAACCCTAACCATAACCCTATCCCTATCCCTAACACTAACCATAACCCTTAATTCTTAATCCTTAACACAGGTGTTATCACTTAACACCTAAACCTAACCCTAAACCTATCCCTAACCATAGCCATAACCATAGCCAAACCTTTAATCCTTAACAGAGGAGTTATCACTTAACACTTAAACCTAAGCCCAACCCCAACCTCAACCATCACCAGACATTTTTTAAACAGTCCACCAGCTATGCCATTTTCTTCCTCAACAATCATGAATCAAAAATCGAAGTGCGAGGCATTGTGCCAGATATAGGAGGACAAAAATATGTGTAACACCAGACCCTTGTCTACTGGGAAGCTACAAAGGTGGGGCAGTCAGCCATTGAATCCAAGATACCACACCATCCCTGCTCTGCCGACTGAATGACAGCAAGGAAAACTGGCAGACGGTAAACACATGAGATGCTATTTTAATATTCCACTGTCAGTAAACAAGAGAGATGGGCTTCCAATTGGGGAGCAATACAAAAACAAGAGCGAGGCTGTGGCTCTTGTTCTAAGTGGGAGGGGTCAGCTTGTCCGGTTCTCGGCTCTGAAGGAGATGCCCTAGAGAGCTAGGGCACACGTGCTCACTCTGCTGTCTTTCCAGATGGACAGAGGCTGAGTGGACGGTTTCAGGGGACTCGGGTTTGTACAGATTGATGTATTTGTTGAATCTTTGCTAGGATTTATTTTGGTGAATTGTAGATTCTTTTCCTTCCTTTCCCCAAAATAACGAGTGGTCTCCACATTGTCTTTTGAATAAGGCATTGCTTCTTCTCCCAATATTTTGTGAAAATATGTGTGCCTGTTACCAAGTTTCCGTTAGGTGCCAGGGGTTTTGAAACATTTTGTATTGACCTGAGTCATCTTCTAAATGAACTTCCCACCTTTATTGGAAGAATTCCCCATCTCAAGAACCTTACAGGGGAGAAGGGCTCTCCTTGGCTGCAAACATGGAAAATGCCAAGAACTTATTCTCCCAGACGTGTCTGCACCTTGTTTAGGGGCAGGTGATCTAGCCTCAAGCAACCAGTAGACTCATTCTGAACTTTAAAACTAGAGTTATTGACCCAAAGAAAAGGCATCCCGGTATGCAGCACCACCCACTGTCCCCGAGCAAAGACCAGCTGGGACGTGTCCAGGGATGCGCCCAGATGGCCTTACAAGCGCTTCGGTGGCACGGATTTTTGTGGTTCCGGCTGCTTTGCGGGGCACTTCCTTGGTTCGGGTTCTCCACCCTTCTCAGCCGCGGTGTAAGCGGCACAGTGAACCCACCAGCTTCCCTCCAGTCGATCCCAAGTGGGTCAGAGTAGAACTGTGCTTCAATGGGGCCTCCATGGTGGAATGTTTGTACGTAGATTGCTGGGCTTTGGCTTAGCTTGGAAAGGTATGGTAACCATGTGCATCATCCAAGCCCTGCACAGCAACTCAATTACCTTTGCCCACCCTCACCTACTCCCATCACCCAGAGTATGTCTCTGTTGCCTGTGGCCACAAACCTGGATCGAGGCAGGTCTCATGGCATGATCCAACTCACAGTCAGTTTCCAAGATCAATACCACTACCCCCATCAGATCTTCAGTCATTTCTGTGATGTTGACACAAATAACATGTGTAGCCCTACTATTTTTCCTTACTTTCATCAGGTCCGTGTGTTCTATGTGTGGGCAAGTTCTTTTGGGGGCGGCAGGTGCGAGTAGTTCCACAACAGTGGTATCTCGTTCAAGAGCAAATGATTAGAAAGTAGGAGAACTGAAATTCAAATCCACATTTGAATTTATCTGAGACTAACGGTCATACTCTTTCTCCTTTATCATAAATAAGGGTTTTCTGTCCCTTTTTAAACAGAAGCCATAACACAACCTTTGCCAAGTCAACATCTTTACAGGTACCGTTCAGTGGCACTAATGGCAGGGATCATGTGCAGCCATCATCATGAACAGAAATATGCTACTTCCTAGATGACGATGACTCCTGTTTTCCTTTCACCCCACCTCTGGCAGCCACTTATTCTGGTGCTGGTACCACACCATTTTACTTATCGCAGTTTTAAAGTAAGTTTTAAGACCCAGTAAAACAAATGAACAAATATATATATATTTTTTAAATCCTGAACTTACCTCTTCTTGAGTGTTTATTTTTCTGAATGCACAATGGGATTATTTTTAAAAGACTCTCGTCCCAAATCATGGAGAAGCAAATTAGCAGCCTTCATTTTAGAGGCTGCAGCTTTAATATTATCCTCTCATAGCAGGAGTATGTGAGCTATTGCTGATGCCCTGTGCATATGTGCCTGCACACACATGGCCATACAGACATACAGACGTACTCCTCTATAAAGACTGCTGGATGGAAGCTGGGCTCTAGTGGACATTTTATTAGCTTTACCATATTTGAAAATTCTCCAGAAGCAGAAACGGCGCCGTGCTGTCTTGAGGGGCTCTTTCACACTAAGGCTGTCCAGCCCATGGAAGGAAGAAGATTTTGCTAAGAGAAAACAGCGGGGAGGAAACTGGTTCATCACAAGGCTTTATTTTTTATATTGCTTTGTCCCTGAAAAAACCAGCATGCTTCTCTTTGAATCTTCCATCTTCCCCCGAGCATCATTTTGATGCTGTGGGAATCCTCCCCAAGCAACATGCAGCAAATAAATCCCTGGCGAATGTCTGATTTGAGTTTGCACCTCATTTTCTTGGTGTGGATGGTAGGTAAGAGAAAGGCTAAATAATGTCCATGGTCCTGGAAGAATGTCTTCGATGATGGAGTCGTTGAGACTCCCATGAAGAAGAACCAATGAGACTGAATGGCCCTGCCTGGTCCAATAAGCCACGAGGGTAATTGCCCCCTCTTTCAGTGGATGTGGATTTTATACATATATATTCATCACAAGCTAATGACCAGCCCGTGCTTTTGATCCAGGAGGACACTGTGCTCTTCCAGAAAATACATCCTCTCTTGCTGAGAAACGCTCAAGAAGACCCATCCTGGTGCGACTGTCCCCGAGGACACGCCATGCATCTGCTCAGACTAAAAAGCCGTCAATTGATCGATGTCCTCTAATCGTGAGGGACTTCTCTGAACACCGAGTGCTTTCATGAACGGCCCCTGACATGGTTCTGGGAATTGTGAGATGCGAGAAGATGGACACCATGCTTTGAATGGCAGGTTCTGAGGGGACCCAGCCACTGTGAACCGTGCTGCCGAGGGCCGCTGCCCTTGCCACAGACACATGCCTGGCATGGCAGGCACTCTGCGGCTCTGCATGCTTAGCCCAGATTTGGGGTTATTCTTTGGGACCCTGTTCTCACCGGTATTTCTAGCCTGTCCTGGAAAGGTGGTTGATATCAGAAATGGGACCGGACTTGTAGCAAGCCAGAGAGCTATGCTCTCTCTCTAAAATTAAATTAAGATGAGCCAACGTCCCTCATAACTCCGAAAGCTTTGCTGCATAATAAGGTGGAACGGAATGCTGTGCCCAGGAAATTTATGCCACATTTGTAGCAGCATTTCCGATAAAAAAAATGGAATTGATGAGCAGAGAGTTCATCATGTTGTAACTGTATATAATCTCATGAACCACTCTCCACAAGGCTAATAATTAACCGTTGGTATGCACCAAGCAACCCCATAATACTTCCCGGTGTGACTTTCCATCAGCAAGACCCAGGCTGTCAAAGCTGGATTTGCCTATAAACAGCCAACATTGTTTTCATTTGTCCTGATTTGGCACACAGCTGGTTTTCTCGTCAAAGGAGTGAGGACAGTGACTGGACACATCTCTTATCTAGGCACGTCCTGAAAGGCAAGTTCTGGACATCCATAAAGGAAAGATTTCATAAGCTAGCCCCCAAAGGGCCCGCTGTGAGGGATGGTAACGGAAGAGCGGCCCTCTGAGGGGAGGTGGTAAGAACACACTGGCAGGTGGCATCAGGCTTCTGTGCACTATGGCAACGAGAAAAGGACTTGTTTGATTTGCAGAGAGATATGGTTTTAAGATGAATTTAAAACATTGAAAATGCATATTTGATCGCCTGTCAGTTTTTGTTTGCTTTTGTAACCATCACACGTTTCATTCCTCTAGGGACAATTGGCTCCGGTATTAATGTGCACGCAAAATGCCCCTAGAATCCACTGATCCAGGGCAATCTGCAATTGCATTTGGAGTGAATGAGTCATGACCACAAATTTAAATACTAGGTACAGAGAAAAGTCATCTGAGTTTTTAAATGATATCCCTTCCCAAGTAGAGCGCCACAAATAATTCCTCTTTAATTTTTCTAGAATTCAAGGAGAATGGATCCTCCTTCCCCACCGCCCCATGTAAACAATTAGCCATTACCCAAGGACAAATGCAACAGTCTGACATGTTAGTTAAAAAGAACATATCCCCAAATACTGAGCCTCAAAAAAGGTGAACATTCAAAATTATTTAAAATATTGCTCACTAGAGTGAAGAAAAAACCTAAATAGTGATGAGTTATGTTTCTCATATGGTAGTGTCATAGTTTTGATGGGAGCCAAGTAGTGTTGTAAAATGATAACTCTTTTAACCTGGTGCGGGGTCTGTCTCTCTTGGACAGGCCTTTCATATCAAGTGTGTGTTATCATTATGAGATCTGGCTTGTGCATTAAAAATTTTAATGACAATATATGAAAATAATGCAATATTCATTGTGTTAGGCTAGGTTGACTAGAAAACAAATTCAGTGATACAACACATATATGATATATATGTATATATATACATGTATATATCAGCTTACATCAAAGCGTTATTGTATATTAAAAAAAATCTCAACCCAGTCCATATCAAATCCATAAGGCTGATATTATCCCATAAGTCCAATACTAGTCCATAAATTCCTCTTCAGACTTACGTAGCACATGCAATGATGCAAAATGCAGGAAGAACACAAGCCATTAGGTACAAAGTCTTGTGGATCCAGTGGGAGTGGAAGCATCTCCAGGGCTCTCTCAGGTCTCAGCATGGCTTCACATGGTTTGTCAACAGGACGGTGAAGCGGAGAGAGAGTGGAAGTTCCCAGAATCCTCATGAGAAGGCCACACCCATAAGGAGACATCCTCAGGCTGTGACCTGATCGGTAGGCTTGACTCCCCCTCTACACTTATTTATCAAGTTGACATGAAATTATGTAACTACTGCATACGTTAATACCTAATACTGAAGACCCTGGAACAGTTATTGGCAGCTTTACTAAAACGTACTATTTATGTCACATCAGACCAAGAACCAATAGTATTCAAAGAAGAAGTCCAAATTTCCCAAAAGGCATTGGAGACTAACAAGACCCCAGGAATTCATGGACAATCAGTTGAGCTATTTCAACAATGCATGCATTGTTGGAGGTGCTCATAACTACCCAGTCAACCACCTGGAAGCGATTCATGTTTGTGTCAATGCCAAAGAAAAAGGCGGTCCAACACAATGCATCAATTATTGAGCGATGTCTTTAATCTCACATACAAGTAGAATTTTTCTGAAGATATTTAGAAATGGTTTTAACAGTAAAGAACTGCTATAAATCCAAGTCTAATTCAGAAGATGACAGGAAACAAGAGACATCCTTGCTGACATTCGATGGATCTTAGCTGTAAGTAGAGAATATAAGAAAGATGTTTGTGTTTTATTAACTATGCCAAGACCTTCTACTGTGTGGATCATAACAAACTACGAATAGCATGGAGAAGAACGGTAATTCCAGACCCCTTCCTTGCATGCGTGTAGAAGCTGTACATAGACCTAGAGGCAGTTGTTAGAACATAACAAGAGGATGTTACATAGTGTAAAGTATGGAAAGGTGTGCATCAGAGTTGTATCCTTTCACTATACTTATCCAATCTGTACGCGGAGGCAATAATCCAAGAAGTTGGGCTACATGAAGAAGAACGTATAACAGGAGGAAGACTCACTAATAACCTCTCATTTGCAGATGACACAACCCTCTATGAAAATAAAGAAGACTTGAAGCACTTATTTATGGATATCAAAGCCTGGGTAGAGTCTTCAGTATGGATCACAGTCCAAGGCACGTAAAACAAAAATTCTCACAACCACAGCAATAGGCAACATCAGGATCAACAGAAAAGATGGAAGCTGTGAAGGATTTCATTTTTCTTGGATCCACATTCAATGGTCATGGAAGCAATAGCCACGGAATCAAATGGGGCAGTGCGTTGGACAAATCTGTTGCACAAGACCTCTTTAAAGTGTTAAGGAGCAAACTTGTCCCTTTCAGGACTAAGGTTTGCCTGGCCCATGCAATAGTATTTTCAGTTGTCTCACATCATGTGAAAGTTGGACATTGAATAAGGGAGACCACAGAAGAATGGGTGCATTTGAATTATGGTATTGGTGGAAAATATTGAAAGTATGCCATAGGCTACCAGAAGAACAGACGCATCTGTCTTGGAAGAAGTAGCACTAGAACGCTTGCTTCCTTGAAGAGTGGACGGTGAGTCTTTGGGGCATGTTATGCGGAGGGACCAGTCCCTGGGAAGGACATCATACTTGGTCAAGTATAAGGTCAGTGAAAAAGAGGAAGACATTAAGGGACACAGTTTAGCGCAGTGGCTGCAGCAACGGGCTCCCACAATCATGATTATGAGACTAGCACAGGACTGGGCTATGACCTTCGGTTGTACCTCAGGGGGCCATGAGACAGAGTGGGTGCAACAGCTCCTAACAACAATAGCAGCAGCAGCAGCAGCAATAATTAGGTAATTCCCTCATTTGGGTATTCTATCATTTATGGAGCTCTTTAGACCTGTGCTGCCCAGTAGAATGGCCACTAGAAACATGTGGATATTTAAGTCTAAAAGATGTAAAATTAAAAATTCAAGTCCATTGCACTAGCCCCTCGCATGTTCAGCAGCCGCCCTCCTGTGGTTCGTGGCAGCCCCATTGCACAACACAGATGGTGAACATCTTCATAATTGCGAACGTTCTATTGGACAATGCCGTCTTAAATATAGAAGCACAATATTTATTGAGACGTTAGAAAACATGAGCAGCATACTTGACCTGTTTTCTCCTACTTCTCAGTCAGTTCATTTTATTATTTATTTCAGTCAGCTTGTTTATATTCTCCCGTGGGCCCTCAGCTGAGTCCCTTTTCCAAGTCCCATAGCAGATACACACCTCAACTAAGACTCCAACCGGTTTCTCTGGACTCTAAGCCCAGTGCCCTTTCCCAAACATGGCCATGAGCTTTCTCACCCACACATCCATCTAGCGCACACTTCGGATGGAGTGACTGCGTATCGGAAATATTAGGCCAGGACGGGTGAAAATCTTGTTGCTGAGCAAACTCGCCCTGTTACTTACTGAGCATCTTGGGCTCTGAGGTTCAAAGGATGACACATTTTCTGACGTCACAGTGCTTTTGATAGGGGAGTCAACTAGATAATCAAACGATTAACTCTCAGATACAATTGTGATCTGTGTCAAAGAAGAAAGTCTGTTTTCGGAGAGGCTTCCATATCCCATTACATCACTACGGTCATGATCAAGGAAGAGTTTGCTTCCAAAGCCCATGACGTTCCAATTACGAAGCTAAGTCTCGGATACTGCTGGCCTCCTGATTGATGACTCTGCTGTCCTCTGCATGCCCAGTAACCAGAGAGATCTAGTCCACTGAAGGTCATCCTGGGTTGGCACGACCAACTTCAATTTCATCTGAATCTCCTTGGGTAGGAGCACGTTGGGAACTGAGCACTGAGCTGGGCTCATCTGTCAACATTACAAAGCAGGAGCTTCACCCTCGCAACTCTTCGCCCTCCGCCAACCTTCCCGCCGCGGCAGCTGACATATGAACCTCGCAGAGGAAGGTGCCATAGGGGGGGCCGTTTCTCGCGGCCACTGCGGAGGGTAAGCGAGCGGGAAAATGCCTCCACTTTGCCACCTCTTTGTCATTTTTAACAGGGTCAAACCCAAACACCCATCAAAGGAGACGGAGAGCCAATATGCTATCCCATCAAAATTTAAAAGCCCAGAAATAGAAATCAAAGCCACAACTGTTAGCATTTTCCATAGTTTATTCCTTTGAATGCCAGTCTATTAATTTCAATAAAGGGACAACAGAATCTCCATTACACTGTAACGAGCACGCCTATTATGCCAATGCGATTAGTTTTCGCATAACGCTCATGTAGCTGTTAGAGTTTATAGAAAAATTGATTTCACAGGATCAGGGAAATTAGAATTAAAAACGTTCCATTAGGTCACCAGATGCATCCCCCAAGGCCAGTGCAGAATTGATCCTTAGTTCACAGTGTATTAGCGGATGCATTTTTCTATCAGGATTTTGATGGGTTTATATATTCGTTATGGGTTGACAATATGTACCTCTCAAAAATTATACCAATTCATCTGAGAAATAAAACTCTAGGAAAACAGGCATTTGAGGAGCACTAATTTTACGTTGGTGGGCACATTTTTTAATCTACGGGTGTTTTTATAGCCTCTCATTTGATCCGAAGCAGGGTAGGAGCCCTGGATCATGGGCTGGCATGGCAATCAAAGAATGCATTTGCATATCTTAAGTTGCAGAAATTTCCCCAGTTTCCCATCAGATTTATACAACGTGTGGTATGAATTTTCAATCCTCAGGAACGGCTTATTTCTGCACGAGAAATACTTGACTACACGGATATTTTCATCGTCTTGGGTAGTGTGTAGTGAGCTAAGACTTCGGAAGAGACATCTACAAGAGGGTGGTAGCAGATGCAAGTCTGAACTGGAGGGCTGCAGGGGAGGGGGGTGGGGGGACAGCTAGTGACGGAGCAAGGCGGATGCACAATTCTGTGTGTCTTCTACTTTGCTTCCCATTTTACTTCTTCCCTGTCAGGGCTGCCCAATGCAGAGAGGGAAAGAAGAGTGGAGAAAGAGGTGGCTTTCCCTAGACACAATGGCATGTAATCCTCCACCGACAATCAGCCTGCAAACGCCTGGGATCGCCCAGGTCAAGTGCGTGGGACTGCTTCTCTCTGCTCCAGCACACACCGTCCCAGAATGCTCTTCTCCTTTCAGGCTGCCCTTGATGCTCATTTTCACCCGATTTCACCTGTTAAAAATGGAGAAGATTGCATGCTGTGATTTTTCTAAGCCCTGCTAGGTTTTCCTTTCACCCTTGGCTCTTCACGGAGCTGAAGATGGGAGTGTTGCAGGACGGTTAATTTCAAGGTGCAGGGAGATCAACCTGCGTGTAGGAGGAGATAGGGAGGAAGGCACACACGTATCAAGTTCAGGCCAATAATGCCTCCTTCTTCTAGCTGCTCATGTTCTCTTGCCCCTATCAAAAGCCCAGATGGGATGCTTGTTTGTTCAGGATGCAGCCGATGAGTATCATGTCCGGAGAGGGTCCCGGGGAAGGCTTATACATCTTTCATACACCTGCATGCTAAATGAGCAGGAACACCCAGGTGCTGAGTAAGACTTATGAATTTGCTGTAAATTATGCAAACAAGTCATTTTGCATGTCCAGAAAGTACTGCTGTAAGTGATACAGTTTCTCTAAACTCTCCATAATTTGCAGAATGCAAACTGAAAGACACTCCAACAATGACAAGGCCTAATTGCTCTGCTCAGTCTATCAGCTGCGACAGGTGCCAATCACAGAGAGGGATGCGTGCCCACAGTCAGGAATGCTCCTCGAGGAGATTGAAAAAGGCAGGGACCTTAGCCACATCAAGCCCTGGATGGCAGCAGGAAAGACAGCTTTATCCAGGGAGACCCAGCTTTATCTGCTTAGCTGTCCCATAGTGAAGCTCCCCCAACAGCTCTGAAGACACAGACACAGAGCTGTGTTTAGAGGTCAAACCAATTGGCAGGAATGATCAAGAATCATCCTTGCTGCCCAAGGTGTGGTCTACGGACCAGCCTAGTCGCATGACTGCAGAATCTTGGGCCTACTACCCACTTAGAGATTTGCATTTTAAGGAAGCTGAGGTAGTTAGTTTATTGTGCCAACCTGGCCGATAAACACATGTGGGGTTAATTGAAGGGCGGAGGGATAAATGGCTCAGTGAGCCTTGCCTTTCTAGTTCTTGGGTCTCTTGCTTTGTGATGGTCGGACCAAGGTGCAGCTGCCTTGGCCAATTCCCTGCTTCAGTTGGCAAGGCTTACTTCTTGCAAGATATCCCTGAGGAGAAGCCACGGGGACCTACCCTGATGCAGCCCTGGGTGTTGGAGCAGCTGTGTGGAGACCCCTGCCAGCACTGAGATGCTTACACACTCACTGATTCGGCTTTCCTCCTGCAGTCAGCATCATAGTGTGTGTTTTGTGAGATGGAGGAAGGCTTTGTGGATTGGTGTTGGAAATATGGGTTAATGTTGGACTTGTGGGCTTGGGCAGTGCTGCGTTGGGATGGTTTCTTGATGTGCACTTACCCTTTATATAAAACTCTCTCTAATACATATGAGTTTCTGTGGATTTGTTCCTCTAGTCTACCCGGACCAACACAGAAGTCCCTGGTGATCTCAGTGCACATTAAAGTTTGAGATGTCCTAGGACATGTTCTCCTCTTTCTCGTGGTCTCCAAAGTAGCTGCCTGGATATAAAGCACCGCTGATGGTTCAGTGGCAGTAGTCTCCCCTTCTTGGGTTTGATCCCAGCCAAGGAATATCAAGAGCAGCCGGCAGTGGAGGCTTGGTGTTGCTGTGAAGCTCATCAGGTTTCTGCAGTTCCTAGACTGGACAGACAAGAAATGTCTGACTATCTACTTCCAAAGCTCAGCCCACGGATGCCCTGTGGATCCCAGCCATCCCCTCTGCAACCCTTTTTGTGGACAGCTTAGGATCAGCCAGTGTTTCCTTCGGCTGTGCATGAGGTCGCCATGAGTCGGGTCAGCGCCACAACAGCTAAGAGCAACAAGCGTTTGGACTTGCTAAAGAGGGACACAGCACTTCTGGATGAATGAGGAGTTGATCTTTCCCCTGTGCCAGCAAAAACCAATGTTTTCTTTCATGAGGACACGTTCTTTTTTAGTTTTATTTTGATGTGCTTCCGTTCGGGGAGTGAGTCCTTCGATATCAACTGTTTGGCGATGAGTTTGGCTTTGGTTTAATTGCATGCCATTCTAGCAAGGCTGTCAACCAATAGGGTCCATGTTTTGCAATACAGAGCTGATTGAAGCTTGATTGAAGCTGCCTAGGAACAATTCCCCCACCTGGGGATTAATATGGAGAGAGACCCTTTTTTCTTCTTAGATCATGAGGGTCCGGCACGGTACTGGCATGGGGCTGGCAAGGACTATTGTGCTTCTACGCGGAGACCAGTCAGTTTGCAAGTGAAGCTAAAAGAGTCAAGCAGAACAGAGAGGCAGAGAGAAAAAAATGGGGATGGGTGAGTCCAGTCCTACACCAAGTCAGATAACTGCGTGGACTGCTGAGTTAAGTGAGCCAGTAAATTCACAATTTAGCTTAGAGCCATTTAATCTTGGCTTTCTGTCATTTGGATCTGAAAGAATGGTCCTGATCATTGCATTCCTGAAATGGATAATCAGTTCTTCTGAACTGGGCATATTACAGCTGGACGCTTGGGCTGAAGGGCATAAATTCATTGCAAAATTCACAATCTGAACTTTGACCATTGCATGTGCACAATGGTTTGTGTGTGCGTGCGTGCGTGCGTGTGTGTGTGTGTGTGAGCATATGTGTAAGTATAAGGCAGTGGAATGAGATACAGCTGCTTTAAAAATTTTAGACACTCGTGTCTGTTTATCTGTTTAATTATAGAAGGCTGGATTTATTTTTTGAATTTAGAGGCAATGGTTATATTGAAAATAATATTCAAATGTGTGCCAAACGACATGCAGATGAGCATGGCTCTTTGGTACTTGCAGACACAGGCGGGTAGGACTGCGGTGCTGGTATTTCTGTGTGCCGACGAAGCTTTGATGAAGGTAGGGCAGAGAACATGAGTGCAGATGGCACATGCTCCCCTGGAATACACAGAGCAAATGGGGAATGCATGGCTCGGTAAAGGGCTTTAAAACCGAAAACAAGCCTTCAGCTTAGCACCACTGTTTAGCCATTCATTTATTCACCCAGGACCACTGCAACTTTTCAGGAAAGATGCCACCTATAAACACCCTCTAGAGCAGGGGTCCTCAAACTTATTGAACAGCGGGCCAGTTCGCTGTCCCTCAGACCGTTGGAGGGCCGGACTATAGTTAAAAAAAAACCAACTATGAACAAATTCCTATGCACACTGGACAAGTCGGCTGCTAAGCAGGACAGACAGCCATGGCAAAAACACCCGGCGGGCCGGATCAATGTCCTCGGTGGGCCGCATGTGACCCGCGGGCCTTAGTTTGAGGACCCCTGCTCCAGAGCCACCAAAAGGGAACTGAAAATCCACGCCTGCCAAATGTCAACGTTTAGCTTTGCAATTGGTGGTAACAGTTGGAACAATGGAGCCTACCTTTTTTCGGCAGCCACTTGATACCCACCCACCACTGGACCTATGTTTCACTATGACGTTTCTAGTTCGATCTAGTGTATGTTGTATGGTGTGTGCCTGCAGTTTAAACTCACTGCTAACCCTGTTTGTTCTTTTGGACTGACCGAAGAGCAAACATCTGTTTTGGAAAACATGCAACCAGAATACTCATAGAGGCAAGGATGTGAGGCTGCATCTCATGCGCTTGGGATATGCTGTCAGGAGAGACCAGTCTCTGGAGGAAGACATCATGCTTGATCAAGTGGAAGAGCAGGAGGAAAGAGAGGGCCCTTGACAAGAAGGAGGACCGTCGTGGCTGCTATGACCGGCTCAGACATGAGGACGATTGGGCGGGTCGTGCAGGACCAGGCAGTGTCGCATTCTGTTGTACAGCGCGGTGCTTTGGGTTGGGACCGACCTGACAGCACCTACCTAACAACAGGTATCGTGGGTTACACGTTCGGCTGTTAACTGCCAGGTCAGCAGTTGGAAATCACAAGTTATTCTTTTCAGGAGAAAGATGAGGCTTTATACCAGTAGAGAGTTAGTCTCAGAAACCCAC
This sequence comes from Echinops telfairi, assembly GCF_000313985.2. Lineage (NCBI taxonomy): Eukaryota > Metazoa > Chordata > Mammalia > Afrosoricida > Tenrecidae > Echinops > Echinops telfairi. Next base: position 5,594,177 of record NW_022109768.1, on the reverse strand, counting down.
AGGAGCAGTTCTACTCGGTCCTATGGGGTCACTGTGGGATGGAACTGACTGGACGGTAGCGAGCGAGTGTTTGCTAGGATTAGGCTAAATGATGGATAACAGAGATGAGAAAAGTAGTAGTTTCAATATGGGAGGAATGCTGTTCTGGAACAAAAGACGTCTAGAGTAGAAAGATCCGGGTGGGCACAGTCAAAGTTAAGGACTAAGGTGTCTTCCAGCTTTTCAAAGTGCTCTAATCCTTTGGGTTCAAGGTGACTTTGTTTCTGGGTCTCGGGCCATCCCATACAGTCTCCAGCAGCAAGATGGAGGGAAAGAGGAAGCAGGGCACAGTCCTCCTCCCTACCTTTAAGGAAACTCCTGGCAAGTCCTACACAGTATTTCCAATCTCCTGAGCAGCGTTTAGGCTGATGGTCACGCCTACTACAATGTCCTTGTTAAGTGCCATTGAGTCCTCCCGACCCACAGAGACCCGATACACAACAGAAGGAAACACTTCACAGGCCTGTGGCATCCTTGCAATTGTTTCCATGCTGAGCCAATTGTTGTAGCGATGGTGGCAATCCATCTCTTTGAGGGATTTCCTCTTTTTGTGCCCCTCCATTGACCAAGCACGATGTCCTTCTCCAGAGCACTGGTCTCTCCTGACAACATGTCTAAAGTATATAAGATGAAGTCTTGCCATCCTTGTCTCTAAGGAGCACTCTGGCCATATTTCTTCCAAGACAGATCGGTTTGTCCTTTGAGCAGTCCATGATATTTTCAATATTCTTCTCTAGCACCAGCATCAGATACATCGAGTCTTCCTCTGTCTTCTTTATTCAGTGTCCAACTTTCACATGCACGGGAGACAATTGAAAATACCACGGCTTAGATCCGGTACAAGAAACCAATAGGAAGAGAACAAAGGAATGGTTTTGTTCACTGCTGTATCCTTAGTGCTGCTCTGTATTTATCTGCCTTGGTTTCTTTCCATTAGTCTAAGAAGTGTTATATTGAGAAACATGCAGCAGCTGCATCCAGATTCAGCGAGGAAGAGCTGAGAGCAGCTCATGATGTCTGTCACAGAGCCCTGGTGGCATCGAGCTGCTAACCACAAGCTCAGTGGTTTGAACCTACCAACCACTCTGAAGGCCAAAGATGAGGTTTTCTGCTCCTGAAAAGATTTACAGCCTTGGAGAGCCATTCTGTCCTTTAGGGTCACTGTGAGTTGAATCCGCTCATCAGCAGTGAGATGGCGATGAGGGAGAAGTAGCCCATCCATCCAGGTTTGCCAGGGTTTACTACTCCTGGCTGAAAGCTGGTTTGTGACCAAGATATTTGGGAATATATAGCTACTGTGAGTCTGTTTAAATGTACTCACTAAAACCTATATTTAGATCCGTTCGAATTGTTTTATTCTAGGTAGAGATGGGAGCGCTCCCCTTGTCTTCTGATGTGCAGCTAGCCCCCTTGGGCAGTTGTAAATTTTGCAGGTTTCTGGAGAGTTGCTAAAGGAATTATATGCAAGTTCCAGGATACACGTAGTTAGCAAATTCTAGCTAGAAAGTTGCAGGGAAAGGGGGTTTGCGGTGTTCTTGAAGGAACAAAATGGGAAAACAGGTCATGAGTTGTGTGCTGTCAGCGTAGAGGTGCATGTGTACAACGTGGCCAGCGTCTGATTCCCCCGAGGGAGCAGAGGGGACCTGGAGGCGTGATAAGGACGTTCCACGAGCAGCACAAATGCTACAAAGAAAAGCTGCCTTTTTCTTTATTGAGCGCCAACCCACCAAGCTCAGGGACGAGCTGAACCGAGTTAAATTAAGCTCCAATTAAAAACAGCGAGGACTGTCGAGTCAGGTACCGCAATGCATCTGCAAAGAAAATGACTTCTTTGAAAAAGCTGTCATTGCACCGTGCTTCTTCCGGGCCCCACCCAACACAGTTCTGTGACTGTGTAGCACCCTCTCCCCCAAAGGCGAATCAGAATTTCCCCCTGTAGTTTGAACAGTCCCCTGCATGACTCTTCGGCTTTTCCCTGGGAACGTGTTCCTCTTTCTCCCCTACTTTCCTGCTCGCTGCTTTATTGGGATGTCCTGCTTGACGATTTCATTTTTGTTTCACTGTTCATGAGGACGGCCAGCTGGGAAGCAATGTCTGGAAGTTCTAGGTCTTGGCTTGGGTTCCTCCCGAAGCAGAGTATGGACGTTGGTTTGACTTCAACTAGACCCTCCTGGCTAGGGGCGGAGTCCCCCCTGTCCATCAAGTGTGGTATCTTGCCGGCCCCTCTGGGAACTGCTTCTCTCTCTGTCTCAGGCCCCACGGCCTCCTCACTCCTTGCTGGAACGTCACTGGGCCTCCATGTCTGCCGCTAGGGGCAGCCCCATGCTGGTGGCCAGACCCTGAGAGGTGTCAGTGCCCTGCCATGCTTCTGCTGGCTCTGCACCCATGTGACTGCACACATCAGCTTCCTGGCTTCACAGCTGGCATTGTCGCCCGCAGCTCCTTATGGGCATCTGAAGAGGATGGCGTGTAGCTTTGGACCTTTGGACTTGAGTTGGACCGTCCTGGGGCCCCTTCTGGATGTAAGATTGCTTCTTGATTTAAAGTTCCTTCTTGTACAGAGATGAGTGTCACTGGAATGTCCCTGGTCTAGACAACCCAGCGTAACACACAGAGTCTCAGCAAGATCTTAGGAGCAGGTAGTTTATTTAGGAGCCCGTCCCAGGAAACAGGAAGGCCAAAACAGGGAGACAGGGAAGAAGGAATTCAGTATTCAAGGTTGTTAACAAGATCACGGAGGCCCCCAGGCTGTGCTGAAATTTGTGTTTGATTAGTAACCTTGGTGGTTTGAACCTGCGCAGAGGTGTATGGAATAAAGGCCTGCCGATCTGCTTCCATGACTGTGACAGTCGATACAATCCTACAGAGCCGGTAATTTCATTAGCACGAGGAGTCATCGCGAGTGGACTCTGAGTGAACCACATGGATTTAAAAAAAAAAAAATTACAGCAAGGGTCTGGAGTCCGTGAGGGGTATCAATGGTTACGCCTTGGCTGTTACACAAAGAGGTGGTGCCTGGAGTCCCCCCAGAAGCAACTTGGAGGAAAGGCCCACCTATCCGCCTATCGATGGAGCACAGGGCTACTCTGACACCCATGGGTCAACAGGAGTTGGAATGGATTCAATGGCATTAAAAAAAATCAAGGTTGAATCATGAGTGAGAGAAACACAATTCTACCAGGACCACCAGGGACATGTGTAGATGTGGTTACCTGAAGGGCAGGAAATTGGAGAATTTATCCACTGGCTCCATTTCCTGTTGGCTGCAGGTTTCCCAGGGGGCATTAACCAACTGCACCCCACTGTTCCCAGCTGCACTGGCAGCTGCCAACAGGAGAGTCTGCTACTGTCCCAGTCAGAGACGGAGAGTCCAGGTTGACTGGAGAAATTTTACGTTTATTTCTGCAAGTGCTGACAGAAGGAAGCAAGGTTTGCCACTTTCGAACTGCTTCAAAATTCCGTCAAAATCAAGTAAGTTATATACCTTAAAACTACGTGACAAGGAACAGCCTTTGCAATAGTCCCTGGAAGTAATTAACAGGTTTTACAATGATCAGAGAATTTGCAAGCGATGGCACAAAAGGGAGTAAGGTTTGCAGGAAATCAGTTAACATTCCCACAAGGATTATCATGCCATCAATTATATCTTCATTTTGACAGGAGCTGTCCAACACACACTCCCTAAGGTTTCCTCAGACTGGTACCCCCTCAAGGTTTGGGGCCCGCTTGCTTATCTAAATGGCCCTGCTTCCCTTTCCTGAATGAAAGCATCCTTGAATAATTCACAGGTTTAGCAAGAGGCTCAGACCTTGAATAATTAACTGATTTAAAAGGAATTTTGTACTGTAGGTAATTGTTTACTAGAAGGGCGGTAGCTTTTACATCCTGGATACCTTTTAACAAACTAAATCTCAACAGACCAAATCTCAAATTATGTTACATTCCCAGGGATTGATTACCAGCAGGCCCACTCCTTCACCCCCTCTATCAGCACTCGCTCGCCTCCGACTGACCAGCGCAATTGCCGCTGAAGTCAGAGGTGGGATGAGGGCAAGTGATGGGATGTCTGCTACTGGCCACAGCTGTCGTCTGGAACTTAGCTATTGCCAGATGCCCTTGAGTAAGCCCCTGACGCTTGGCGACCCCATGCACAATGGAATCAAATGCTGCCACGTTCTCTGCCAGCCCCAGCGTGGGGTGAGGATCAGACCATTGTGATCTGTAGACTCACACCCATAGGTAGTTTTCACTGACTGATTTATGGAAGTAGGACCAGGTCTTCCTACCTACTTCATCTCAAGCTGGAAGTCATTCTGAAACCCACTCAACATCATAGAAACACACAAGTTTCCACTGATGTGGGAATAATTCAATCTGGGTATCCTATGTGGAAGATGAGAATTCTACCAATGAACTATCCTGCCCCTTAAAATCCGCAAACTCACTGCCATCGAGTCAATTGTCACTTGTCGTGACCCTACGGGGTAGTGTAGCCACGCCCTGTGGGTCTCCAAAACACTGGAACTCGGGTAATGCTCAGCATTTTTTTATGTAGACCCCGTGGCCAGAATCCAGGCACCATACCATCTCTTGGCTATGAATTTTAATTGAGGATATGGTTTAAAATTGGTATGGTGCCTATAAACCCAAAGTTACAATGGGAGAGAAACATCACAATAGCCATTTTGCTGATCTATATAGATGTAATTTAAACCCTGGATTCTCTTCCCTCTGACTTCCTACTGTTCCCTTTTCAAATCTCTCTTTGGTATGGCGCTACCTCTACCCCAAGAAGGGATGGAAAAGCAAGGTGGTAAAAATAGAACCTGTCGTGTTTTAGAACATTACGTATAGAAGTCTGAGTTGTTGGTCAAAATGAGATTTGGGGGCCATGTGTATTATTAAATTCTCCATGCAGCTAATTTCGATGGTTAATTGGCACGTGACTCATAACCCTGAAGAATGGGAATAGGACAGCGAAGCGACAGATATACAATTGCTTAGTAATGCTGCTGCTGTATTTCTGGTGCGGAGCGGACACAGAGGCACCTGGAGTGGTTTGGTGAGTGGAATCAGTCCAGCTCACGATGCCCCATGCACAGCGGAATGAAGCTCGGCTTGGGGCTGTTCCACCCTCACAGCCTGTGCTAGATTTGAACTCAGTTTTGTCGCCCTTGACTGCTGTCATTATTTTAGAGTTACCGTCAGCAAAACTGTACTTGCATGTGATATGGATATTGTTTGATCATTTCTGCATTCTGCTGAAGCTAAAGCACATGTAAGAAATGGTGGATCAAAAGAGTTAAACAGAAAATTCCAAAGGGCAGCTCGAAAAGACAAAGTAAATGATCATAATTGGATATGAAAAGACTTGGAGCTGGAAAAGCAAAAGTGAAGAAGATGCTTAGCATTTTCTTAAGCTGCAAAAACTGAAAAAAAAATCCAAACCCTGGGTTGAAATATTGAAGAATTCTATGGGTAAAATACTGGATGATGCCTGAAGCATTCAAAGATGGAAGGAATTACACAAGGTCTCTGTAGCTAAAGGTCGCTGTTCAGCTATTCAATTAGCATATGATCGAGAGTGAATTGCATCGAGGGAAGAAATCCTAGCCAGCTGCATTGGAAGCATTGGCAAAAAAGAGGCTCCGGGAACTGATGAATACCAGTTGAGATAATATTTCAACAAAGGAGACCATGTCAAGAAATTCGGATGACAACTACCAGACCAACTGACTGAACGAGATGCACATTTGTGCACATCCCAAAGAAAGGGGCCAGTGCAGTACAGTGAAAACTGCTAAGGCCTGGCGAGTCGGAGACACAGGCCACGGTGGAGACTTTTGCCAACCCTCAGTTTTTCAACTATGAGATCGTGGCAATAATTACTTCCTTTCAGGATTATTATGAGAATTAAGCATTGCCATGTGAAATGGTTAGCATATCAGAATTTCATTGTTACAATTCCATTTGATAAATAAATGAACATCCAGGCAAGTCAAATGATAAATAAATGAAAAGTCTGAGTTCTAGTTTGTATTTCATGTTGATTTAATTTCTGGATAAATTTTACATTCACTAAAGCAAAGCACTGATACTCATTCAGACTCAGCCATTGAACCGCCAAATCATTCTATTTGGGATAGTGGCCAGGATGTAAAAAATTCTGTCACGTCAAAGGGAAAATTAGAAATTGAGTATGTCTATATACATTTATGTACAAATAGACTCATATACAAATACACACAGACACACACACATATATAAAATCACCTTATCTTTTTATACTCATACTAGTGCCACGGAAACATTCCAGACTGAGGGCAGTGCCCTTATTTTACGTCAGGGCCTGGAGTAGTATGTTGCCTGTTGTGTGAGGGGGTCATATGTTGTTTTTAGGTCCCTTCAAGTTGGTTCCAAATTAGAGTGGCCCCATGCACACAGCGACACACTGCCCAGTCTTGTGCTGTCTTCACAGTCGTGCTTGGCCCATTGTTGCAGCCACTGTGTCAATCCACCTCATTGAGGACCTTCTCCCTTGGCACTGCCCTTCTGGTTTCCCAAGCACGCTGTCCTTTCCCAGGTCTCTCCCGATATTATGGCCAAAGAATAGGAAATGAAGTTTTGACATCCTTGCTTCTAAGGAGCATTCTGATTATACTTCTTCCAAGACAGGCTTGTTTGTTCTTCTGGAAGAACTTTTTACATATTCTTCCCCGGCGCTGTCATCCAAACGCATCCAGTCTTCTGTGGTCTTTCCTATTTCCTGTCCAATTTTCACAGCAGATGGGGTGATTGAAAAAAACCCATGGCTTGGGCGAGGCACACTGTAGTCTTCAAAGTGACATCCCTGCTCTTCAACACTCCGAAGAGGTCTTGCTGGGCAGATTTGCCCGATGCAATCTGTTGATGTGTTGACTGCTGCTTCCATGAGCATTGATCGTGGGGCCAAGCAAGATGAAATCCTCGAGAACTCCTATCTTTTCTTCATTTATCATGATGCTGTCTCTCGGCACGATAGTGCACATTTTGGTTTTGTTTACATTGGAGGAAGTCTGGATGGAAGGCTGCAGTTGTTTGTCTCCATCAGCAAGGGCTTCAAGGCCTCTCCACTCTCAGCAAGCAAAGTTGCGTTGTCTCCAGGTTGCAGGTTGTTGATAAGGTATCAATTCTGATATCATGTTCTTTTCAGACAGTCTAGCTTCTTCGATTGATTACTCAGCACACAGATTTAATAAGTACGGTGAAAGAATATGGAGCCTCGAGGCACTTTTTGATGGTTTTAAGCCTGTAACAGTCTCTTGTTCTGTTCTTATAATACCTTTTAGTCCATGTACTACCATGAGCACAATGAAGTGTGCTGGAATTTTCATTCTGCTGATATTTATAAGGTTTCCAGAGGCTAATTTTCACTCTCAGAGGTGGACAGATGTTCTATCTTTATATTTTGTTCTTAGTCTGAAAACTCAACTGAAACCTGCTCATTTTGGGTGACTGCTGGTATTTAAAATACTAGTGACATAGCAATGCGCACACTAACCACAGTATGACAAACTGACAGACACGTGGTAGATTGTCATCAGGACATGTGTTAAAACATGTCCTGAAGTCAGATATGTTTGGACAAAAATAAGCCTTATTGATTTTCCAATAAGGACTGTAGAGATTAACAAGTTAAATGTGTAGATCCAAGACTATATTATATTGTATTTGAAGCATGTGATATTATTAAAACAGTTAATAAGATAGATTAGAAAGGTCTAATGAAATTTAGCAGTAACTTCGACCACCTATAAGAGTATTGTGTTAAACACTGCCCATAAGTGAGAGAATAAGAAGTCATTTGAAGTGGTTTGGTAAAGACTTTTTGGTATACTTTATGGAAGTGGGTGATTCTCATGACCGGATAACAAATCTTTTACAAGTTAGATGGGTTTCAATTCTTTGCTTTCATTAAAATTTAAGGGGGTCTAATTAAGTTGTCAAGTCTCAGACACTAAAAATAAATTGTGATGATAGATGACTTGGTTATTTTTGGTGTCCCAAACAGAGAAGGTTCAAAAAAATCGAGTGGTATTGTTAACACATCCCTATCACTCTTCCAGTCTATGCATGTGTTTCTGTGAGCAGAGCAGTCCAGTGATTATATTTTAAAGCACAGCAAGTAGAATTTGAATTATTGCTGAAGCTGATTCTAGTATGAAATCTTCTTTCTCCATTTTATGCCTGCCTGTGTACTTCCAGGGAAGTGTTTTTGTTGCCCCCGGTTTGGAGGCAAGTGCCCTGTTGATCTTGGGAGAGCTCTACTTTATGCCAAATAGATTCATGAACTATTTGATAAAAAGAAATATTGCATCATTCACATCCTCTACTCTTCTAGCTACTGAGTTTGATAATCCATTGCAAGGACCACACAGAACTCACAAACAACATTCATCATTAAAAAGCTTATTAAGGAAGTTATGCCCTTAGGGCAACTCCAGTGTAAGCCTAAACGCAAAGGCATTCAACTCAAGCTCTGTGGGTTAGTGAGCCCAGTTCTCTGAATTAAGTGCTCAGAGGTCCCCCCACTCTTGTCAGCTACAACCCCAGGCACTGGGCTCCACCTCTGTGGGTCAACATGCCCAGCTCCCCCCATTAAGTGCCCAGAGGCACACCACTCCACAAGCCAGCCTTCTGCCTCAAAGCACTCAGCTTTAGTTGCTCTGTGGAAGGGTGGGAAGTCCACCCCTCTATTTCATGCTCTGGCTCCTGGTTCTGCTGCTTGCTCCTCTCATGTCCCAGCTGTCTTCTGGATCCAGGAGGTTCACTGTACAGGGAGCCTCAGGTCCAGAGGACACACTCCTCTCCTAACTCTCACTGGGTCTGAAATTCCCTTACCTACTTCTCAAAGGGCTCCTTTAATATCCAGCAGGACGGCAGTCACAATGCATCCTATTGGCATTTACCTACAGGTGAATCCTATCACCTTCTTCCCCCACCTTCTTACCCAGACCCATGCAGGAAAAGTTCGCTTGGTGGAAGTTACAGAGACTTTGACTGGAAGAGTCACATTAATTAATTCACTGCCCCTGCAGGAAGCTCATCTGTCCCATTCAAAAGTCATTTAAAATAAAAATGTATGCTTACATTTAGTAATTATTTATTATATATTGATGCGTTAATTTGGGGAAACAGTATAAAGTCCTGTGGGCCATGTGTAATAAAGTCAAGGAGAAGGTCAAGGAGAAAGAATATTGTAACTCTTCCAACTATAAAAGATCTCATTCATGTACTTTAAAAAAGAGCTAAGTATCAAATCACTCTAGTATTTTCATTTATAGATAGACATAGAGCAGTATTATACTTTTTTTCTTAAAATATTAACATCTACAATATATTGAAATCGCATGCTTTGCAATGATTTAAACTTGTGATAGAAATTTAAATATTAACTTAAAAATGAGAAAAGGGGTGCATTTTTCTCTCCAAAATCTTCTAGAGATAATGCCAGCAAGAAAGAGACAAACAAACAACCCAAATAGCACCACAACACACCGTTGTAATAGTGCACCTGTCTGTACTCCTGTGGAATGACAAATTCTTTGCTGCATGATGAAGAGGTAGGTGGGAGAGTGTAGGGAGGCTGTCTGTCTCTTGGAGAGTCTGTGTAGCGACAGTTTAACACAATTGGGATTTTTAGTCTCGTCTTTGTGACTTGAAATTTTGGATTTACATTGGTACCAGCCCTAGGTCTTAACCTGAAGTTGACGCTCTCTAGTTCACACCTGCCCCTTCTTAAATGTATCTTTCTCTTGGAAAGAATCTTTGAGATACAAGATTAAGTTTCAGCTGAGGCTCTCAGCTCATACATGCCTGGGTTTCTTCCAAAGCATGTTGAAACTTGCCTCTGTGACCTGCAGATGGCTGCAGATAAGTTCTGTCCATAATAGATTTGCCCCACGCTTGCGAGGAGGGTACAGGACCAGGGAATGTTTTGTTCTGATTTGACATAGGTCACTGTGAGTTGGAGCTGACTCAATGGCACTTAACAATACATCTTGTTCGGATGCCTTCAAAACAGGAAGGCGCCTAAGAAAGCAGTATGTGAAGATCAGCTAGCGCAAAGAGCATCTCTTCCCATTTGTCTTTGCCAGCAAGATGGAAGCACGTGGCGATGGTTTTACGGAATGAGCCCTAACTGGGGGCGAGTCTTGGGTTGATGAATACAACGTGGAGAGCAAGGCCAAATCAAACAGGGGCTTCCGAGGGGATTGTTGGGCCAGCCAGGTGAAGACAGAGCAGCCAGCTCAGAAGACTACAGGGATGGTCCTTGGAGCTCTCAGAGGAATAAGCTGGGCAGATTTGCTCGGAGGACACAGGACCACGATGAGGGCTTATCAGGAAGACGTTTTCAAGAACTGTAGGAACCTGCTTTGGTGAGACAAGGGCCAGGAAAGAGGAGCCCTACCGCCCCATCGGAAAAACAATGGCCCTGCTCAATCTTGGAGAGTTGCACGGGCTGCCCCAGGAGAATTTCTGTGGGAAACCTGACCTCTTACATGCTATGGCCCTGATCTTGCCCTTCCAGACTTTTTTCTGTCCCCTACACTCAAAGAACATAGAAACGGAACAGGATTGATGTCCCCCGATGATGCCCAAACGGGCATTGTTTAATGTGGTGTAAAAATCAAAGGATTCTTCAGGGAAGGGTTAGAGGAAAAAGAGATGTCACCTTCAGGAGTGTATAGACCCAGATTGAAGATATGCCAAGAAATCATGACATGAAATTTTGCTTTTTTGTTGTTTAATAAAGGTTTCTATGATAGGGTAGTAATACTTTTTGACTTGCCCTAGTATACTCTTTCTTGTATGGGTTCCTATATGTGTTCGTCTGGGTAGACTTGAGAAACAAATTCATAGACACTCATATGTATATAAGAAAGAAGTTTGTAGACAAGAGCAATTGAATACAGAGAAAACGTCCCAGCCCAGTCCAGATCCAGTCTTTAAGTCCAATTTTAGCCCATATGTCGTGATTGTTTCAAGGCCAGATGTACCCAATTTAATGATTACTTTTTAAAATCATTTTATTGGGGCTAATACAATTCATCACAATACATAGATCAATTGTGTAAAGCACACCTATACATTTGTTGCCCTCATCATTCCCAAAATTCGCTTTCCTCTTGGGTTCCCGGAATCAGCTCATTTTCCTTTTTTCCCTAATGATTACTTTAAAAAAATTATTTTATTGGGGGCTCGTACAATTCTTATCACAGTCCATACATACATCCATTTTGTCAAGCACATATGTACATTTGTTGCCCTCATCATTCTCAAAACATTTGCCTTCTACTTTAGCCCTTAAATATCAGTTGCTCATTTTCCCCCTCCCTTCCCCCTCCCCCCTCCCTCATGAACCCTTCATAATTCATAAATTATTATAGTTTTGTCATAAGTTACACTGTCTGACGTCTCCCTCCACCCTCTTCTCTGCTGTCTATCCCCCAGGGAGGAAGTTATACTTAGATTCTTGTAATTGGTTCCCCCCTTCTACCACACATTCCCTTCACCCTCCAGGCATTGCCCCTCTCACCACTGGTCCTGAAGGAGTCATCTATCCTGGATTCCCTGTGTTTCCAGTTGCATCTGTACAATGTACATCCCCTGGTCTAGCCAGATTTGCAAGGCAGAATTGGGATGATAGTGGGGGGGGTAGCATTTAATAACTAGAGGAAAGTTATATGTTTCATCATTGCTACCCTGCACCCTGATTGACTCCTCTCCTCCCCACAACCCCTAAGCAAAGGGGTGTTCAATTGCCAACCGATGGACTCTGAGTCTCCACTCTGCACTCACCCACCTTTACAATGACATGATTTCTTGTTCCTTGATGCTTGACACCCAATCCCTTCAACAGCTCGATTACTTTATAGCTTCAAAAAGCAACTTTACTAATCTCTTTCCAAGCAGATGTACCATCATCCAATTTTGTAACCATTACTCATATGCCAACCAATCACTGAATCTTTACTGAAGTTCCTTGTATTCTCTCTTATATAAACTCTCTAAACTGCTTCCTCAATGGACCACTTGATTCAGAATCCTCTGGACCTGGTGGCTCCTGATTTGCAATGGCCTTGCCTCTCAATGACAGTTATGGGCGCTTCATTTCAACAGACTGTCATTTTTCTCTCTGACAATATACACTATAGAACCTTTACCAATTCAACAACTTCTGTAGGTACGATTTATTATCATGGATTTCATTCTTCAGGCCGTGCAACTTGATATATTTAAAAAAGGGAGTTTGGCTGATATTTAAAAATTGGATTAAAGTGAGGCAAGGTAGAATTAAGGGCTTAATTGAGGAATTAGTCAGGGTAAGGTAAGCCTTGGGCTGCTAGCCGAAAGGTCGGTAGTTCAAGCCCACGAGCCACTCCGTGGGGAAAGATGAGACTGTCTACTCCTGTGAAGATTCACAGCCTGAACTCCCTTCTAGAGAGTCTCTGTGAGTTGGAATGGACTTGATGAGAGGTTGGGTTTTTGAGAACTATATTGTATTAGATTCCACCAAATTTTACATTTTCCCTCCACATAGTTTCCTTCTCTGTTGAACTAACAAATGGCAGTGACTGGGTAGCGATGCTGTACTGCTGCTAGCTGTAAGATCTGTGGTTCAAACCCATCAGCTGCTCTATGGGATGAAGAATGTAGTCTTGGAAACCCTATCTAGGGTTGCTATGAGTTGGAATAGACTTAAAGGCAATGGGATGGTTGAGATTAGTCAAGATACTCGGGGTAATAAACTATCTCCCAACCTTCATGGTTTATATCACGAAGGGACGTTTATTTCCCACGGATGCTATATCTCCAGGACAGCCCAACTGGGGGTCCTTCTCCACATCTCCCCACTCCAGGCTCCATGCTGATGGAGGCACCACCGGCGTGTCCACTGATGTCACTATAGCAGGAAAGGGAACATAGTAAACCACGTGCCTGCTCCTTGAATCGCTGCCAAGATGGGTCATCTACCACTGCTGCCTGTTTTTCATTGACCACATTAAGTGATATGGTCAAGGCACTGGCCCCCTTGAGTTCACCAGTCAAAGATGTGTCTCCCTGGGAGAGAAACTCTGTAGAGGGCAAATGTAATATTTGGTGAGCTATGAAGCAATGTAACACACATACACAACACAAAAAGAAGCCCAAGCAAACCTACTACTATTGAATCGAGCCCAACTCCTAACGCTCCTGTATATCCCCAGGCTATCAATCTCTACAGCAGAAGATACCCTCATTGCTCTCCCAAGGGACAGCTGGTTGGTTTGAATCTCCAACCATGCAGTTAGTAGTAGTTTGCAAGGAGCCACGAGGGCTCCTACCATGTACTATTCTTTTTTACATAATCATTTTATTGGGGGCTCATACAACGCTTCTCATGTACTGTTCTTATAGACCAAATAAGGGATGTTATTTGTTTGATGGGAATGGTGTTGGGAAAAACAGGGGAATGGATGGCTTTGAGAGTTATTCTGGAACTTCTTTGGGAATTGATGATGCAGTGGACATGAGTGTCTACCCCAGGGAGCAAGTCATAATAGTCGCCTCCATCACACATATCTGCTGCGACAAACATAAAAAGGGTTATTCAATGAGTGAGCGGCTTCCCACCAATATAGAATTCGCCTCACTGATGTACACATGCGCTGAGGCAGAACCTTTTAGACCAAGAGAAAGGGAGAACATTTTCAAACGTAAGACATATGTTTGAAAGAGAGCTTCCCTCATGCAGTTTGCTGTGTGAAACTGGCTAGTGTCTTCCTCTCTCGAGGACAGGGCTGCCACAGCCGTGGTCAGACCTGACTCACCCAGAACCTGTACATCCCGCGCTATTCTCTCAGGTTTTAAATGTCTTCCAATTCTTGTCCATTTCCGATCTCTTACATCCTAGGATAGAATGGAAGAGTGGGGCTCTATGACAATGCCTTTGAAGGAAACGTAGTCTCGAGACAGCCCATCAATCTGGCACAGAAAATAGCTTCCCTTAACAAAACTTTAGCTAGGAGAGTGCGGAAATCCTGCAGAAAACACACCCTCTGGAATGAAACATCAGTGGGAAGTCTGCCCCTGGTCCCCTTCAAAGCCTCAGGAGGCCCTGCCCTCTCCTCCCCTCCCCTCTCCTCCCTGCTGAGCTCTTGTCCTGAGGGACCCTTGCTGAGGAGAATGCCTTGTTTTTTCTTTAGCAAACTGGATGATTGGGGGCCTGCACAGCAAATGTCAGCTCCCTGGTGGTAAGGCCTGGTTCCCCCCCACCCCGCCCCCCCTCTGCCCGCTTCCTCCCTCTGCATTATGAGCACAGTGTGTGTAGTCAGGGGGCCACTAACCCACTGAGGTGTTGAGAAGGCTCAACAGGGCCGCCTGCCTTCATCAGTTGTAAATTATGCTGTCTTTAGCAGAGGAAAAGGGGGACCCGGTGGTGCTGTCAGGTCAGGATTGGGCTGCTAGCCACAAGGTTGGTGCTTGAGAGAGTCGGGTTTATTGTGCCAACCTGGCTGATAAACACAAGTAGGATTAATTGAAAGGTGGAGAGATAAATGGCTTGGTGAACCTCGCCTTTCTAGATCTCGGGTCTCTTGCTTTCTGATGGTTGGACCAGGGTGCAGCTGCCTTAGCTAGTTCGCTGCTTCAGCTGGCAAGGCTCACTTCCTGCAAGACATCCCCGAGGAGAAGCCACATGGACCTACCCCGATGCAGCCCTGGGTGCTGGAGCACCAGTGTGGAGACCCCTGCAAGCACTGAGATGCTTACACACTCACTGACTCAGCCTTCCTCCTGCAGTCGGCGTCATTGCATATGTTTTGTGAGATTGAGGAGGACTTTGTAGATCGTGTCGGACATATGGGCTAATGTTGGATTTATGGGTTTATGTTGGACTTATGGGCTTGGACAGCACTGGATTGGGATGCTTTCTTAATGTACACTTACCCTTTATAGAAAACTCTCCCTTATATACATATGAGTTTCTGTGGATTTGCCTCCCTAGCATACGCAGACCAACATAGTAGTTCAAATCCATCCATCACCCCGAAGGAGAATGATGAGGCTAGCAGCCCCCTGGAAGATTCACAGCCTCCTAAGCCCTGTGTAGCATCGCTATGAACTGAAATAGACTTGATGGCAGTGGGTTTTGTTTTGTTTTTGTTCCAGCCAAAGAAGGAACTCTGGTGGTGCAGTGGTTAAGTGCTTGGCGCTCATTGAAAAGTCAGAGGTTCAAACCCACCCAGGGGCTTTTCTGGAGCCTGGACCTGGCCATCTGCTTCCATAAAGTGCCGGCCTACGGAGTCCCAGGGGCCCTGTCTGCCGTGTCCGGTGGGTCCCTGTAGGCTGGTACACCACCACCACCACAGAAAGGGCTGGCTTCTCTGGGGTGGTTCTCTGGTGGCATTCTCCCTCCTGCATGGTTCACTTCCCTCCCAGTGCCATTCCCAAGCCACCAGCAGGGCGTCACGGAGGAGAAAATCTGGGAGAGAGCAGGCCAGTCCAGGACTCCTGTCAGCCTGTTCTTGGACCACCGCCACCAGCCACTGCAATTCAGCTTCAGGGACCACACGTGGGGTCAGCTCAGTGTTCCTTCAGCCTCACACCCCACCAAGGCACTCCTCATTGGGGCTTTGGCACGAGAAAACAAGACGTTGCAGGAGTCCGAACCACTTTGAAGGCAGGGAGTTTGGGTTGGACTTAAGATAGGGCAGCTTCAATCTAAAAATCACTGTCCCTCAGCCCATCTCCAAGGCCCCAGTGCCACCCGTTCTAGAGGTCAGCCTCTTCTGTCACTATAAGTAACTATAACTTAAGTTGTAAATCTTCCTTAGCCGAAGTGTGATGTGATCACCACTTAGCGGTTAGCGAATGAGTTCTCATCATTCCTGGAGGCAAGAAAGAAGGGAACAAGCTGAGACTCCCCGGCGTCTGAGGGACAAGAATATAGAATCAGTTACTCTGGAGCTGGTGCTGACTCATGGCCACCCCGTGGGTGCCAATCTCTGAGTACATCTCAGGTTTGTCAATGGCTGGGTTTGTTGTTGTTGTTTTGTTTTGTTTTTTAATATTGCCAGGACTTTCTTTTGCTCACCCTCTGAATGAACCCCAACCTTTCCACCAGCAGTCAAGTGTGTCAACAATCTGCACCACCCAGGGACTACCTGAGGGAATAAGAAGTCAGAAACCGAGGAAACAAAGCAAAATCTAGAAAGGGTGTGTGAGGTTGGACAGAGTGGTGGACAGTAACAGGGGGAGCATGCACGAGACCCCACATGGTTGCGTTCTATAGAGCAGACCTACTGTGCTGCTCATGTTGCCCCCAAGAGCAGAAAGGAACCAGGGCCTGGGGGTGAGTGCTTCCTGCAAACAGGTGAGCTAGCTTTTGAATATCATGCACTCTTCCTGCACCTCAAATCCACCGAATGACTCCAAACTCCCAGCCGTCAAGTCCAAGTTAACGCGAAGTGATGCTATAGTGACCCTCTAGAACAGGGTAGAATTGACCTTGTGGGTTGGTGAGACCATACATCTTTAAAGGGATAGACAGTCTCATCTTCCTCCTGCAGAACTGCTGGTAGGTTCAAGCTCACCATCAGAGCTCCTCCCACCCAGAATTACATGGAGTGAATTCTCGTTCTTAACAACCTGCATGTGCAGATGACACAACCTTGCTGGCTGAAAGTGAGGAGGACGTGAAGCACTTGCTGATGAAGACCAAAGATTGCAGCCTTCAGGATGGATGACAATGTAATGCAAAGAAGACCAACATTCTCACAACTGGACCAAGAGATAAAAATCATGATAAATGGAGAAAAGATTGAAGTTGTCAAAATTTTTGTTTTGCTGTGATCCACAATTAATACTCACGGAAGAGCGCTCAAGAGATCAAATGACGAGTGCCATTGGGGAATCTGTTGCACAAACCCTCTAGGGTGTTGAGAAGCAGGGCGGCCATGGTCTTCTCCATTGCCTCATACGCATATGAACGTTGGACATTGAATAAGGAAGATTGAAGACGAATTGATGCATTCGAATTGTGATTCTGGCAAAGAATGCTGAAAGTACTTTGGACTGCCACAACAAAACAAACAAACCCCAAACAAACAAATCTGTCTTGGAAGAAGTACGGCCAGAGTGCTCCTTAGAGGCAAAGATGTCAAGACTTCTCCTTACATACTGTGGGCGTGTTGTCAGGAGAGACCAGTCCCTGCAGAAGGACATCACGCTTGGTAACACAGAGGGGCAGTGAAAAGGAGGAAAGAGCTCAACAATATGGATTGACACCGTGTCTATAACAATGGGGTCAACCTTCAGAGTGCTTTGGTCTGGTGTGGGTAGGAACGCTATGGGTTGGGACCGAAGTTATGGCACCTAACATCAACAACCATTCTAACCCAGCTCCCAGTGACTGGTTTCCAGCAAAGAAGACTGCTATGAGGAATTAGAAATACTATCCATCCACCCAGGACGTCGCAAAAAGACAGTGGTGACTCAGAAATGGAATTCTCTCTCACCGCCCATGCAGGAGGTCTGGGTTCCATTCCCAGTCAATGAGCCTCTGGTGGAGCCACCACCTGTCTGTCGGTGGAGGCTTGTGGGTTGCTCTAAAGCAGAATGGCTTTCAGCGGAGCTTCTAGACTGAGGTGGATAGTTAAGGATCACCGGCAGTCAGCTTCTGAAAATGAGCCTGTGAGAACTGCTACAGCTCTCACAACGATCGTACTTGCCGCTGACCATCACGCGGCCCGTTCTTGAATTCGTCTCTGGGTCTCACCACATCCACACCCACCTGGCTTGCCATCTGTCCCTTCGATGCTGTGTTGAAGAGAAGGGAGGGAGGGAGGATGCAGACATTCTCTTTAGTTGAGGATGGGGGGGCTCATGAGTCTGCGGGCAGCGGATGGTCACTAAGAATACACTGGGCGGCAGAGCAGTGGGAAGGGGTGGTAGGCAAGGAGGTGGCAGTGAGCCCTGGCAGGCAGTGCTGCTGTTCATCGGCACACATTCCAAAAGGCACCTCCACGTCGCTGGCCAGCAACTGCCAGGCTCAGAGGGCAGAGAGCCCTGCGCCCCTGCCACTTGGCCTGCCTTGCTCACCATCTGTTTGTCTGTACGGGGAAGCCTCACGGAGCTGCTGCTCGGCCAGCTGTGCCTAAAACCAGTGCCCCAGCTCCCTTGGTATCTGTCAAGTGGATGCCATGGCCCCAGTGTTTGTCCAGAGCAGTGGTTGGGGCAGACGGAGTTGTCTCCTCATTGAAGCCAGGCTGCACCCAGTGCCAAGGAGTCGGGCCATCCTTGGGCACTGTGAGCGCTCCTGAGCTGGCTGGCAGGTGCACGGTCGGATCTGAGAGTTAATGCCATCACCCTGAGGGATGCCCATTCTTTCTGCAGAAGCAATGTAAGTGTGGGGTTCTCCTATGTTTAGATCAGGAGTTCAAATCAACATTGTTGAGAAGCCACAAACAAACAAAACCTGTTTCCAGAGTAACCCCCCCACTTCCTGTCATCAACAAACCCCCAAACCCACTGCCACTGAGTGGATTCTAACTCACAAGGTTCCGGAACCTGTCCATCTTCAAGGTGCGGACAGCCCTATCGCTCTTCCCTCGAGCAGCTTTGAAGCTGGAACCACTGCCCTGTGCCTAACCCACAGTGCCACCAGGGACCCTTTCCTGCCAGCAGTAACCAAAGCCAAATCCAAAACATCACCAAGAAGTCCTCACAGGTCATCGATCAGTTCCAACTCATAGGAACCCTAGAGGACAGAGTAGAATGGACTTCTTTCTGGGAGCAGAAAGCCTCGTCTCTCCCCTGAGGCGGGGCAGGTGGGTTCATACCACTGACCTTGCAGTCAGCAGCCGAATGCCTAGCCCAGGACACCATCAGGATGCCGTAGGAAACATTCATTATTTGTGGGACATAAAAAGGTGAGCTTCAACTGGCATGCCAATCAACAACCCTACCGTTACTTCAGGCCCGGGAGAGGTTGATGGGGGCAGCAAACTCGAGAGGCTGTGAGAGTTAGGTACCTACACCGTGTCGCCAGCCAATGACCGCAGACCCACAGCTTCCCTTCTCATCCACCTTTCCCTTCGTCAGCATGGCACCGAATGCATAGGAAGTACCGACTTCAGGAGGTCCTGACAAGGGTCAGTCCCGACTCCATGAACAGTCCCTGGAGAGGCGGGACAGCGTCATCCACTCTCGGCCCTCAGATGAGCATTCCATATGTTGTTGATTCCGTTGGTTATTTATGAGCTCCAACGTGCAAATAAATGAGCGGGCTTTATTTGTTGGTCCATTTATTAAGCGTTATCATTATAAAATATGCATATCGTTCTACAGGCAGCTGACATGGATTAAAGACGAGGGTCTGGAATGGCCATCTTTCATCCAAAAGTGCATTCCTTAGAATCTAGTGTTTCAGGGTAAATCAAACCCACATCCTCTTCTAAGTGAAAAAGCAGAAGCCCAGAGAGGTAAAACACCCTGAGAGTGGTTGGCCAGCAAGAGAGAGTAGAGATGGGGTTAGAATAGGGTACCTCAGGCTGGAACGCCTACCCTCTGTGGGGCTCTTCAGAATCCACGTGTCAAAGACAGCCTCCTAAGTAGGGGACAGGGACTGCTGTTCCCATGAGAGCAAGCTGTAATGCACCATACACGCCAAACTACTCTCCTCTACAATCCCACCTGGTGATGCCGAGCCTGCCTGTGCTATCCTGTGGTGGCAGCACGCTGGCTCTGTCTTCTATGGACACGTGCCCTTTAAATCTGCCACAGTCAAACTGTTTATTTTAAACAGCAGGGAGCTAGCCTCCCGGAGTTCCTAGGAGGCAGTGCCTGACTCAGAATTTAGCCATCTTAAATTCAGACCAAAGACCTTCTGTGAAACCGTGCAGTGGGCTAGGAAGGCTCTGAGTGCACACGGGGGAACTTCCTGGAAGTTCTAGGACCCCAGCCCCTTATTTCAAACCTTGTGGTCCAAATGGGTTTTGGAATTCAGATATTTCAGGTTTTTGAAATGAAAGGAGAGGGAGGTATTTACAGTATATTAGGAACATTCTCAATAGTGGCCAGTTAAGCACCATGAAACATTCCCATTTCTGCAGCTACATCTGGGCATGTTCACCACGAGTGAGGTCAAGGGAGACCACAAATAGCCCACGTGTCAGTTCAGGACAGGTCTTGCTCCACACCAAAATAATCTACCACCAGGCTGTGGAAACATTTTTACCATGTTGTCAGTGCCTTATGGAATTCAGAGTCCCAAAGCAGGGGTGATACTGTTGCTTTGTTTGCTAGGTGTCATGAGCTAGCTCTGCCCCATAGCAATCCAACAGACAACAGAGCGAAACACTGCCCGGCCCCACGCCATTCTCAGAATCGTTGTGGTGTTTGAGCCCGTGATAGGTCTTTCTTATTTTAAATGTACGAACACACTGCTCAATAAGAAGCAAATTCATTAAACGAGTATCAATATGTTACATGTTTGTTGTGAGTTCTTTTCTCAGTCAACACCTCGTTGATGTACAAAGACAACAACAGACCACGCAGCACAATGCTCCCCGCAAACGTTTATGCTTCAATCCAGGGAACCCTTAACTGAGTGTACTACAGCCAGGGCTCACCCGGTTCATTCTGGTTCAGCACCGCACTGAGCATCACCTGGGCATCTTGTGGAGGAGTGTGGGTTCTGATCCAGTCTCTGTGAGGTGTCAAGTGTTGAACTGAGGTGAAGCAGTTCGAAGTCCTGGCTAGACTTTATTGCAGAAGATATTACCTGGTGGCAAAAAGGACTTTGAAGATGTGATTAAGTACAGGGGTTTGAAATGAGGAGATCATCCTGAATTTTCTGGATGGGTCTGTTCCAGGGGTGGCTGAAAGGTAAACGGTACCTGGCTGCGGTCAGAAAAACGCGATTTGACTATGGAAGTAAGGTCACGGAGCAGCCGCAGTGCTGGCTTTGAAGATGGAGGAAGGGGACACAGGTCAGGGAAGAGGGCGCAGCCTCTAGAAGATGAGAAAGGCACACACATGAGATCCTTCTCTAGCATTGACCGAAAGGAATGCCGGCTACCCTGCTTGCACCTTGACTTTAACCTAGCAAGGCCTGTGCCGGACTTCTGCCCCACAGATTCTAAGGGACACATCTGGGTTGGTTAAACCACGAAATTCCTTATGCTCCGACGTCTGTGGTTGTTGTTAGATGGCAGCCAGTTGGTTGCAACTTACAGCCACCGTGTGTTCAGCAGAACGGAACACCGCCCAGTCCTGTGCCACCCCACAGTTGTCGCTCTGTTCAGCTCATTGTGGTAGCACCGTGTCAGTCCATCTAGTTGAAAGCGTTCCTCTTTTTCATTGACACTCTGCCGAACGTCATGTTCTTCTCCAGGGCCTGGTCTTACTTGAGAACATGTCCAAAATCTCGCCATCCTCGCTTCTAAGGAGCACTCTGGACATACTTCTTCCAAGACAGATTTGTTTGTTCAATATGCTTCACCAACACTGAAATTCAAAGGCAACGTTCTTCCTGCAGTCTTCCTTATTCATTGTCCAGTCTTTCGGATGCACAGGAGGTGATTCACAATCTCATGGCTTGGGTCAGGTGCCCCTTCGTCCTCAAAGTGGCATCCTTGCTCTTCCATGCTTTCAAGGGGTTCTGTGCAGCAGAGTCACCTAACGAAGGGTTGGCAAGTGTCATCCAGTCCGTTGCAACCCATAGTGATCCGATGCATAACAAAAGGAAACACTGCCCAGGCCTGCATGATCCTCAGAATTGTTCCTATCTTGGAACCCATTGTTGCAGCCACTGTGTCAATCCATCTGATTAAAGGCCTTCCGCTTTTTCACTGCCCCTCTACTTTACCAAGCATGATTTCCTTCCCCCGGGACTGGTCTCCTTGACAACATGTCCAAAATACCCGAGACAGAGTCTCACCATCCTAGCCTCTGAGGAACATTCTGGCTGTACTTTTCCCAAGAAAACTTTATTTTTGCGGAGCCCATGGAGCTTTCAAAATTCTTAAGACACTCCATTGCTTGATTTCTTGACTGCTGATTCCATGGACATTAACTATAGATCCAAGCAAGATGAAATCCCTGACGACGTCAGTCTTTCCTGATATTGGGGATGGACCCAGCAGGGAGGATTTTGGTTCTCTTTACTTTGACTTGCAATCCACACTGAAGGCTGCAGTCTGACTTTCAGCAGCAAGTGCTGCTTCAAGGCCTCTTCACTTTTCAGTAAGCAAGAGTGTCATCTACACATCAGAGTTGTTCATAGCTTTTCCCTCATCCTGGTGCCTTGTTCTTCTCTGTACAGTCCAACTTCTTGGATTATGAATGGTGATAGGCTTCAACCCTGACACACACCTTTCCTGATTGTAAACCAGGCAACATTTTCTTGTTCTGTTCTATGGTCACAAGAGGAAACTAATACAATTTGTCACTTCTATTTCCCCACTGACCACTTGCCTTCCCCACTCCCCTCTCTACAATGCTGAATCAGAATCTGACTGGTAGTAAGTGCTCAAAAAATACGTATTGATTTGTTCAGCAAATGAATATGTGAAGAGTGACAGATAGCTCTGGGCAGCTAGCAGAGGGACCAATCTGACAAATGCTGAGGTCGTAGGGGGGTGGGTTTTACAAATCTATACAAGTGCATGCGATGGATAATACGAACAACAAAATGATGAAAAGGCAAACAAGGCATGTGTTTTCTTTGTTTTAAAAATCCTAACAGAAATGAGAGGCGCTTGTGGTATCACAAGATGTCATTTCCCAAACACCTCCTAAGGGATTTGGAAGACAACTGCACATGCAAAAGAGGGGGTGACACAGAGAAAGCAAGAGAGATCCGCTAGCACCAATCAAACAAGGAAAGAGCAACAACTTTGTGCCCTAAGTGTCCAGCAGTGCCAACAGGAAACCTCATTTCTGCCCCCCCCCCCCGCTTCCTCCTAAGCAGAGCTGGGGAAAGATGGCCAGTTAATAAAATGCAGAGGACTCTCACTCATGTTCTCTGGCTTCAGAGAACTCGACTGAGATGGGGTGAAGAAGCAATTCTGGGAAAATTCCAAGAAAAGCCCTTGAAAGAAGAAAGATGAGTGCTCGACTGCGAGGCTTTGTCAGAGCAGGAAGGGCAGCCGGGCCAAAGTGAACTGCAGGAACAATCTGAACCCAGAGGAATGGAATAGATCCTTGAACAGGCGGGCTAGACGCCAGTCGGAGGATCCTTGGGTAGTACTCAGAAAGAAGTGAAACTTTGGAGTCCTAGGATTCCAAACTCAGGTGAACAATCCTCCCCACACCCTCAGGCTATAGAAAAGCCAGACCAAACTCATGCCCATCGGGTCAGTTCTAATCCATAGGACAAGGTGGAACTGCCCCTGTGAATTTCTGAGATTGTAACTCTTTACAGGAGTAGAAAGTCCCGTCTTTCTCTCATGGATCCACAATCAGTGCTCACAGAAGCAGCAGTGGAGAAATCAAATGGCATGTTGCATTAGGCACATCTGCTGTACAATTCCTCTTTGGAATATTGAAAACTGAGGATGTTATTTTGAGGACTAGGGTGCACCTGCCCCAAGCCAAGGCATTTTCAGTCACCTCATATGCTTGTGAAGTTGGACAATGACTAAAGAAGACTGCAAAAGAATGGGTGCATTTGAATTAATAGTGTTGGTGAAAAATACTGAAAATACCATGGGCTGCCAAAAGCACCAACAAATATGGCTTGACACAAAGCACAGTCAGAATGCTCTTTAGAAGGAAGGATCGTGAGATTTTTCACGTACTTTGGACATGTTATCAGGAGAGACCAGTCTCCGGTAGATAACATCATGCTTGGTCAAGTGGAGGGACCAAGGAATAGAGGAAGACCATTAAGGAGCTGGATTGACACAGTAGCTACAACAATGGGCTCAAACATAACAAGGATTGTGCGGGTGGTGCAGATCCGGGAAGTGCTTCATTCTCTTGTACACAGGGTTGCTGCAAGTCAGAACCAACTGGGTGGCACCTAAAAGGAATAACAACAACTTCAAAGATAAAGAAATAATTCTTCAGATACGCGGGGGGGGGAAAATAAAATCAAAGGGGCTGCAGCTTTCTTCCCATGAAGCTCCAACCTCAAAGAATGACTACAAAGAAACAGAGCGGTGACTCACAACATTTCTATCCAGGGGAAGTATGTGGACTATCTTGGAGCTCCATTATTCTCAGTGCAGTGAATTTTAATGGAATATTTGGGAATGAGAAGGGTCCCTGTGAAATTTGTGCCTTGGGTTCTGACTGAGCCTCAAAGAGTGTCAACTAGAAACATGTTGTGCTTTGAAAGAACAGCTCTGAAGTGAAGCTGACTTTTTGTTTTTCAAGGTCATTGCTGGTGATGCGACATGGTGCTATTCTTACAACCCTGAGAGCAAACATCAATCAAGCCAGTGGAAGACGCCTTTGTCACCTTGCCCCAAATAAGCTCGTCATGTGAAATCAAAGATCAAGACCATGCTCATGTGTGTTTTCATGTGAGGGGGACAGTGCATTTGGAGTGTGTTCCACCAGGTCAGATTGTTCATCAAACTTTCTATTTAGGGGTTCTGGAAAGATTGCTTAACAGCGTGGAACAAAAAAGGCCTGATTTGTGGCACACAGGGGACTGGTTTTGCCACCACAACAATGCACTTGCTCACACAGCCATCTCAGCATGCAGGTTTTTGGCAAAAAACAGCATGCCTCTCCTGCCCCACGAGCCTTACTCACCTGACTTTGCTTGGTGTGACTTTTTTTTGTTTCCTTTTGTTTATAGATGAGGTGAAGAAAAAAAAGAGAGGGGTGCTGTTTGAGTTTGAGAAATGTTTCTAAGAATGGAATCGCTGATTTGACAAGTGTATTAAGTATAATGGAGAATACTTTGAAGGTGATAAGATTGTTTTATAAAAATATTTAAATACATAGCTTTGAAAAAAATTCTGTATGGGGTGGTATCCCCTTGTAAAGCTAACAAACAAACCTAAAATGCTTAAAACCTTGTTTATGGGGATTGACTCTGAAGCATAATGGTCTGAGTTTGAATCCCAACTTTGCCACTTACTAGCTTTATTTAAGCAAGTTACTTAACTAACCACTTTTGTTCCTTAGTGTCTCATGTATAAAATGGGAATAACCATAGTCCTTCTATCACCGGGATTGTGGCCTCAATGAATAAACACACACCTACACGTATGTATACATATACACATACTGGAATAAAGCCTAGTCCATCCTGAACACATAAACCTGTGACTTGCTGTTATTGAGCAAGAAATTGATTGGGGAAATCTCACTTAGAAATGAATCAAAATAAGGGATTGAGAAATGGTAACTTAATGAATCAGTTTAAATACAAAGCCAAGATTAAACACCCACAGCATGAAGTGCTGAAGGACCCTGAAGATGGGTGCTTTCAGAGCAGTATGTCCATGCATAAAGCTTGACTTAGTAAAAAACCTTTAAAATATATCACTGCAATAAATTGATTCTGACTCATCGTAACTCTGTAGGGCAGGGTAGACCTGTTCCTGTGGGTGTCCAAGACTGGAACTCTTCACGAGAGCTAGAAAGTCTCATCTTTCTCCTGCAGAGCAGCTGGTGGTTTCGAACTGCGGACCTTGAGGTTAGCAGCTCATCTTGTAACCTCCTATGCCACTAGGTCTTCTTAAACAAAACGAAGCACACACCCACACACACGCGCACCAGGAGGAGGTACGAGGAGAGCTGTTGTTGCTGTCCCGTGCCATCAAGTCCATTCTGACTCATGGTGACCCTGTGCCCAACAGAGCGAAACACTGCCCGGTCCCGCCCATCCTCACCATGGTTCCCATGCTTGAGCCCATTGGTGCAGCCACGTGTCAATCCATCTTGTCAAGAAACTTCCTCTTTTTCACTGCCTTTCTATCAAATACGATGTCCTTCTCCAAGGACTGGTCTCTTCCGACTTGTCCAAAGTAATGTGAGATGGGAGGAAGTATAACCATATTAGTCCTTTCATAGTAAAATGATGCCATTGATACTGTCGAAAACTTTAAAAAATTTCTTAAAGATTTTGTGTAAATCTTTTATAAAGGTTTTTATGAACTTTATTCTTGTCTTAAAGGAGCACTTAAGGATGAATATGTTTTTGAGGATCTATTAATTTCAGCTCTTTATTTTCATTTTTAGTCACCTGTTAAATGCATTTACAATTCAATTTAATGTTTTTTTATAAGAAATAGTACTTTATCCCATTCTTACAAGAATATTTTCCCACCCTTCCATTCCTCTACCCAATTATACTTGTACTTGTGTAGAGAGTAAGCCTGAGATGATGCTTATCATTTATGAACGCTGGTTGCTATGGGATCATGACATCTAAGTAATATATTTTTCATTGTACATTTCTTGAATTTCAATAACAGATGTGCATCAAACCAGTAAACTTATTTCAAAGCTAATTCAATAACAAACTAAATACATAATAAACAATTTCTCAGCCTTGTAAGAAATGACTCATGCCTGTTCAAGCACATTTTGTTCTTCAGAGAAGAGATGGAACATATAATCAAAATCAACCTTTTCCTGTTTTGTCAACTATTTTCCACTCTGTCACTTAAGCATTAAGGAACAATTTTGTCATGTGAACACCGACTGGAAAGAATAGTTCATATGTGATGAAAAATAGTGACTGTGGGATGGGGCACGAATCATAGGCACTTGATTTCCATGTCAAGGGGAGGAAAGCTCCACAATTAAGCCGAGCTTCCCACATGATCAAACAAAGAAGTGGCACTTATAAGAGCAACATGCACTTTAAAAAGCAAAACAAAAGCAACTCTTGCTACCCAAACAACTACAATAATGTAGTTTCCTTTGGTGCAAAGATAGCCCTGTCGACTTGCCATAGACCTGAGTCAGGAGCTTTGCGTTATCTTCTGAGCTACCTCGGGCCAAGTTCAATGTTCTCTCTGCTTCATGATCACCCCTCTACTCTCCTCGTGGTCCTCGATTGCCTGACTCCCCAAAAGCCTACGAGCCCCTTTAGAGCAGAAACTGCCTTGTTCTCACCTTGACCCCAATGCCTTGCATGGACATAGCCAAAAATCAGTGCTCCGTGGACAGCTGTGGAAGAATGGATAATAGCGGAATGACCTAGCCTCTCCCTGGTCCTTTTGTCCTCAGGCACATATGCGCATATGCATAGGAACCCATGAGTCGGGTGAGGAGACCGATCTTTTCACAAAATCACTTGAGAATCAAAACGCTGAACAAAGTCAGCCTCTTTCCTGAGCTCCCCACCTCCCCCTTCCCAGCCATTTCATGCTTTCATTTCCATAGGTAGAGATAAGATCAAAGAAGAGTCCGAAGGTTCACCCTTAGCAAACTGAGTCGGTAAAGCAACACCAGACAAGGACCAGCTGGGCCCACTCTTCATTCATGCATTCCCCTCCCAATTCTTAACCAGACTTAAAGAAGAACGGAAGGTTAATTGTTTACAGAGTTAGCCTGGAAAATAGTAATGGACACGTTAACAAAATAAATATACATTTCCTCCCTTAATTTCCACTAGATATAGACTTGCTTCTTTCAAAGAATAGAGCCCTTACTCCCAGGTGATACATTGGTTTGTGACCTTGTGTTGTATGCGATGGATGGGTTGAGGGCCAGTGAACAGAGATCTGGAGGAGAAAGATGCTTGGTATCCCATGCTACCATGTTTCCCTGAAAGTAAGACATCCCCCGAAACTAAGACCTACTTACAGTTTTGCCTCATGCTGAAATATAAGGCATCCCCTGAAAATAAGACCTCCCCGAACATAAGGCCTCCCTGATAATAAGGGCCCCCGAAGCTACCTTAACTCTGGACTCTGGACCGGAGCGGTGGGTGCCACCGCGCAGCTCACTGTTGGCCACAGCGCAGCCGGAACAGACAGGAAGTGTGACTAAATGTACTATAGATTGTTATACATGGAAATAATGGTAGTAACAAGAAATTCTTGATGCTGTAGGATTCAGTTTGTCTTTTTATGCTGGTTTGTGATGACAACTACTACCGTACCATATACAGGTAATACATTTCCTTTTTGTGTGTTCAAACAATAAATGTGTACCGTATTCTTCTTCATGGGAAAATGAGATACCCCCTGAAAATAAGACCTAGCACATCTTTGGGAGCAAAAATTAATATAAGACACTGTTTTATTTTGGGGGAAACGGTAGTCAGAGGCAAACACGCAGATGAGATCAACACAGGGAAGATGCTCAGTATCTGGGTACACTCAAGAGCATTCGTTCTAAATGACCTTCATATAGCATTTACTTTCTAGACCCCAGTGCACTCAGCATTTTTTTGGTGTGTGTGAATGTTAAAAACAACAAAAATGAGAAAAGAAAGAATGCAAGGGAATGCTATAAGACAGCCAAACAATTGGGTTTCCTGACTAGCATCAGAATTAAGTTATGGAATTGTACTGCAGCTGTTTTAACAGGGGATGGTTGGATGGCCCTTTGTAACCTAGTCTAAGCTGGGTTTAAATGGATCTTTTAGACATGGAATCACTTTCACTCAGCCGATGGCCTTGTTTCTTTCCTACTGATCAGAATCTGTGGATGCATTGTGAGCCTCCCATTTTGTTAGGAAAAGATAAATGTTTTAGAGTTCAGAAAATTTACAAACTACGTAGAAATGATACAAATGTAGGCAGACCCCTTAGGACAGTCTCCTGGCTACATGGGCATTTTCTCAGGGAAGACAACCATAACCTAAGTTACCACTAGGAGCCAAGGACTGGGGGTGGGGAGGAGAGGGGCTCCCTGCTAGAGGCTATAATGAACAGAACCCTTCCAACTTAAAGTACCACTGTCTAAAACCATTGGACTCTATCTTAAAATATATACACAGCACTAGTGAATTATGATTCACTGCCATTGAATCGATTCTGGCTCAAATCAACCGTCGAGGATGGGGTAGAACTGCCCCTGTGGGTTTCTCAGACTGGAACTGCCCCAAAGGGCTCAAATATGAGAACGATTGTGAGGATGACGCAGGACCAGGCAGTGTTTTGTTCGTTTGTACACGGGGTTACGAATCCGCACCAACACAATGGCACCTCACAGTGGATGATAAGGGACCTTCACGGAGACTGAGAGTCCTCTTGCTTTCATGTGACATTCCCCTGGAAATCACGTTAAAATGCAGAGTCCCAGGCCCTACCTCCTTGAGATGGGGGCAGAATTCCGCAGTGTTCCACACTTGCCAGGTGCCAGAGCTTCGATCATCATGATTGAAGAAACCCAGCTGCAGGTTGGATCACAACTTCCCTCTCAGGCAATGACAGATGGGGCCTTATCATTAGCCAAGAGAAAATGTTAAGAAACGCAGAGAAGCAGGGTTGCTTGGAAAGGTTGCTCTTTATCTGGGCTCCATAACCCCTCCCATAACAGAGGCCGTTCCGTTGCTGGGCCCTTGCTGCCCTATTTCATTCACCCCTAGCAGGAAGCCTGCAGGGTTAGCACCCATTTGACAATAGAGGAAGCAGAAATCCAGAGATGTGATGAGAGCTCCTCTGGGACTGGCAGACCCCAAGGGGAGGAACCAGGATGCAAACCCAAGTCCATGCAGCCCCCACACTGAACATGGTTCTCTCCTGAACTGGCATATCAGTGGACATTTCAGCAGACACTCAAATGAATCCACCTTTGATAGTGTGCTGCTGGCTTCTGGGATCGGCAGGTGACTCGACAGGAGTTAGAGGAACCAGACACGAGATACAGCTCAGGCAATAAGCAAAAGATCAGAGAGGAGTCGATGCTCCTTGCTCCCTCTCTGACATGAGCAGCGTATGACAGCAGGAGGTGTCCGCAGGCTGCAATGCAACCGACAGGTCGAGCTCCACCCCTGTCCTTACCCAGGCATGTCTGTCCAGGTGACATCGTCCTTACCCATCACGGTACTGTAACACAAATGCCACCAGTAAGTGGCTTTTTCACAAAAGAAATTCATCTTCGCACAGGGATTCCGCCTTGCCGATTCCTTCCCAGGGGGAGGTCCTGGCCCTCCGTGGTTCTGGGTGTCCCTCGTAGGACATGTCTTCCCCAGGGCGTGTCACCTCTGCCTCAAAGTGCCCTTTTCTCCTCCCACAAACGATTAGCGGTAGCACACGCCACACACTGCCCTGGCCTCATGAACATGACCAGGATCACCCCACAAGCATGGTGGATAGAGTCGCAACACCTTTTGGGAGGGAGGGCAGGCGGGGTACAATTGAACCCACAAGGGTCTCCCAAGGAAGACCCTTGCAGGGGTGGGGGCAGAGTGACAGATCAAGCCAAGTGTGAGTGTGGCGGGATACTCCTAGATGCAGCAGAGGTATGCCTGGGCCTGAGGCCGACAGTGTGTGTGTGTGTGTGTGTGTGTGTGTGTGTGTGTGTGTGTCCCGGGGGCTGTAGTGGAGGAGGACCTAGTAGACGCCTGCACAGCCTCTTGATGTAGCCCTTAGAGATGAGCACATGACCTACAAAGGTCTTTTTTATTTCCAATGACGTTGCGATTAGTTACTGCCAAGTTGATCCCCACTTCTAGTGACCAGGTAGACAGAGCAGAACCTTTGCTCCGTGGTTTCTCATGCCTCTGGTCTACGGAAGCAGATCTCAAGGACCCGAGGCGGGGGGGATCTGAACTACCAGCCTTTTGGTTCATAGTTGAGCACTTAACTCTTTGCACCACCCAAGGACCCCCATTTCCAAAGACAATGCCGCTTAATCCTGACTGATTTGAGTCATTCTTTTTGCTTAGACTTGGTCCATCACAAGCGTTTGGTTTTCTGAAGCAAACTATGGTTGGTCAAACTAAACAATGCCCTTCTAAGCACAGGTCCCTCCTCTTCAATTTGTCTATGTAGAGGTGACACGCCTGCACACCAGTCAGGCTCATCTCTAGATCCCAGCCAGTCAGCAAGCTCACGCTTGACGGAACTGACAAGTGAGCCAGTGCTTTTGTGAGTCAGTATCTCACACAGTTTCTCTCCCCACTCTTATTTCTTCATTGGTTCCGGCCCAGATTCACTGCTCACTTAAAGAAGACATCAGTTCCTGTATGAATACCTATTGCTCTCCTGTCTGGTTTGCCCTACAGTTTGAGGAACTGTTCCTGTGTCTATCAATGTTCGTACAGCAGGATGAGCCAAGTTTCCAGCCAGTGGCTTAATCACCCCACCCATGCTATTGCTCACGAGTCCAGGTGGTCTGACCACTGAACTAAGACAAGGCATCCGTCTCTTTCCAGGACATCCAGAATTTGGATGACCAAGTTTCCTCCAGGCTGGAGGGATCAGTCACATGGAAATTTAGAAAATATTCACAGTCATGCTATTCTACAGTATGGTCCTGAAAAGCGGAGGGAGTCAATGTGCAGAGAGGAAGAGAAGACGCATAAGAAACACAGAGAGTGACGCAAAGAACCAAAGTGGACAGAGAGCCTGGGGATGTTCAAACCCTGGTTCAGTTGTTCCTAAAGCTGGGTCACCTTCCTAAACTTAGCTGGTTCCAGTGGGCCGCTGTGTCTTGCATTTAGAAGGGTTCTCCAAGTTCGAGTCACCTACTATTCCTTCAAGCAGTAGCTGGTGCCTGGGAGTTTAGATCAGGCCTAATTCTCCCAGCATGGTCTGAAAGAGAGCCGGGTAGGCCAAGTTCTTGCATTTTCCTAAAATATCCTAACTTGCCTTAGAATTCATGTATTAGAACAACAAATATTGGAAGCAGTAAATATTTATATTTATAACAACATGTGCGTTTATGACGTATCTACTTAACAATACCAACTCACTTTACTGATGCTAAAACTGAGGCTTAGCAAGGTTAAACAAGTTGCCCCAGTCACACAGACAGAAGGCGAACACCGGCGCCCTTTCCATAGCTCTGCTCTGTGTAGATTGAGCCTAAGGGAAGGCCCATCTTAGACCTATGTGCCTTTTGGACTCTGGGAGCTGTTGGCACTCTGCCATGTTCTTGCTGATCTTGGATCCATGTAACTCTGCACCTACTAGCCTGTCATCACCCAGCTGCCCGCTTCCCCCTTCCTGCTTCCTCTGCTGGCAGCTATGTGAGTCTGGAGGGGCCGGGATGATTTCTTAGTGTAAAATTATTTCTTATACATAAATGATTATTACAGATTTGGTTTCTCCAGAATAGCCAGACTAACACCCTGCCAACTCACATCATTCTATAACTACCAAATCATTGAATCATGGCCCAGTCAAGTTGACATGTAACCTTATCAATCACACCTGGCACCTCGGTTCTTGATATTGCCAGACACAAAATAATTGGACAGCAGATTTTTTTTTTACTATTGCTATCAACGTGAAATGCTAGATAATTGAGAAGTCAGTAAGTGAAGAGTGGGTACACTCATTTAGCCCACAAATATTTACTGATGAATCATAAATCAGAATAAAGATGAACAACATTAACAAATTAATTATGTAGCATAAATGACACAAAATCTTATGTTTTCTCCACTATGAAAAAAGTTCAGAAATATTTAGTCTAGCTTGATCTGGCAGTTTCACGGGCATCAAAATTTCAAGCCCCTCCTAGACCTAGTAAGCTCAGGTCATGGTTATAAGACAGCGGCAACAGCACCAACCCAATCATTGCATTACTGTGCCAGAATTAGGAAGAAGGGACTGAAAAGGACAAATGACATGCCTTCTTTAAGAATAAGCTGTGTTTTAAATGTTTTCCTGGAGTCCTGTTGGCATAGTGGGATACGAGTTAAGCTGTTGCCTACCAAGGTCAGCAGTTCGAAACCACCAGTCACTCCGAGGAAGAAAGAAGAGGCTTTCTACTCCTGTAGATGTGCAGTCTTAGAAACCCACAGGGGTAGTTCTACTCTGCCCTACAGAGTTTCAATGATAGTGGTTGTAGTTTGAGAAAGCTTTTCCCAATAAATTCCACCCAACAGCATCTGCTTTTTGGCCACTACCTTTGATAAGAGAGCTGCAGATGTAGTTGTAAAGCTGGGCACAACTGCTGGTCCTTCCAAAAGAAGGGCTCTTAGTGCTGGGAAGAATGGGAGCATGGACAGTATGTGGGAAACTGGCAGCTTTTGCCACATTCGCTGTGCCAGGCAGGCACTGTTCTGGGCCTTGGGGACATCGCGCTGAAAAGACAAAAGTCATCGCTCTTGTGGCACTTACGTTCTGATAAGGAGGTAGACGATAAGTAAGCAAAAAATAAATATAGTTCCAGGCATGATGTCCACTAGACACTCTGACTAGGGTGGAGTTGAACCTGTCAATCAAGTTGCAGCCTGATAACTCTCCCTTGTCATCATAAACCTTTTGTATAAGAGTGACAGACTCTGGGAACTGATCTCTCTCTGCCCCTTTGCCTTCCTGCCATTGGAACTCTGCCTACTTTGAGGGGTCCCCCCATGTGGGCTCCCTGACCCTGAGAACTACTGGTGCCCTGCCATGCTTCCACTGACCTTGGATCCACGAGACTCTGTACCCCTTGGCCTGTGAGCTCCCTGCTTCCTGGTTCACCATTCTGCTTCTGCATCACTGGCATGGGGCTGCGTGAGACTGAAGAGGGACGTATGGGCGCTCATTGGACCTATGGTCTTGAGTTGGCTGGATGTCTCCTTGATTTATAAATACTGCTTGATATAAAGCTCTTCCTGACCATCCACTTGAGGCAATACATCATTGAGACAAGGCTGGGGCAAAGTAACCCCTGCCCCCGACAGGAATGGAAGGAGAAACTTGCTGGGAAACCAAGCCACAAGGGGAGAGGAACATCGATATACATTTCAGAGGAGGGACTGATAGTTCTGTTGGTGAGTATCGTAGAGGATTGGGGAGAAGCAACCTCACATCGGGAAGGGGTGCTAAACAATGATTGTAGGGAACCTACAGGGGCAAGGGTCGAGATTTTATGTACCTGGGTAGTCACTGTGAGTATGTGTCTACCCAACCCTCAGTGAACCATGCCATGGGCTAAGCACCATAATGACCTTGGATGCCGACCTTGTGGCTAGCAAGGCATAACCCAGGTGCTACCCCAGAAGGACTTAACATAGAGGCCCGGCAGAATGAACTGAGCCCTGCCTCAAAGGTGCCTATACCCTTGGACTGTGGACTGGGGTACCTGGATGGGAGGGGAAGCAGAGAGTGGTCAAACCAGACCTATGGCAGTGGCAGTCATTGGACCGTGGGGGGAACTCCCAGTTAGGTGGGAGTCCAATGGAAAGGGACCCAGAACCACCATATATTTAGTACCTCCATGCCCCGCTCACAGCGACCTGACAGGGTTTTGAACTGTTGGGCAGGGATGTGATCTTGAAAGAATTGATCCAGGAACTTTCTCCCTGGCACCAATCCCCATGCTTAGTCAAGTGGTAGATCGAATTGTGTGTGTGAAACAAGGTATGGTGCTATAGCTCACGGTGGAATTGTATTGGCATACACTCCTCAGATCTACAGTGTCCAGAGTAATGCGTCATTGGAAAAAACTGAGGACATTACAAGTGCAATCACCTTATACCCCAGGGGGATGATTGACAATGTTTTACTTTCTCTTTCTATGGATTTTTGTTTTCCTGCCTTTAGGTTGCTTGTTTTTATTTGTGTGCTTATCTTTTGTTGTCTGCTCGTTGGTTTGTTGCTGTTGGTGGGATAGTTGGTCTTATGGGGTTTTGCTTTTGCTATAATATGACCGCCACAGTAAACTGGAACCATGCACATCCCAGGGACAAGCCTTTGCCACTTAACTGGGCCCCCACTTGACTCTAGCCCCAATCCAAGAACAGTTAATTCCGATAACACGGCCCTGTTCGACACTCACCCTCATGTAATGATCACTGAAGATAAGTGTGCTACAGCAAAGTGTGTGAAGAAAGCAGATGGTGCCTGTGTTAGGCAGAGTTCTCTAGAGAAATAAAACCAGGACACTTAATGATTCTATCTTTATCTATATATAGATATAGATAGATAGATATAGTAGGTTTATATAGCGAAAATGAATACAACAGCAGTACGAAGAGCTCAGTCCCACTTTTGTGGGACAGTTAATATACTGAAGGTCTTTCCAGCTCACACAAGCCACTGGCTCAAGGCCAGGAAGTGGACGGTGGACAGCTGAAGTGGTGAGGCGCAGCAAAGACCAGTTGCGAAGCGTGGTGAAGCAGGTCTTGGCAGAGCCTCATGATGTATGTAGAATGCAAAACGGCGGGCTAGAGGTATGGGGGAAGTAGACACAGCAGGATGGTGTGGTATCTCACTGTGGAGCAGTACAGCACAGTGACTCAGTTCACGGTCACCTTGGCCAGGTGGAGCAGAGCACTGCCCAGCCCATAGGTAGTACAGTAGGCAGTTAAGGAAGAACAGGTAACTCAGGCAGCATGCTGGTCCCAGCACCAAGGGGAGGGAGCAAAGCCGGCTTTGAAGGGCCATTTATCTCAGTGGCCCACCATTCAAGCTGCAACCTGATTAAACTTTGCTCACATGTTCCTGAGGTAGCCTAGTTAGCACAGAAAACCTAACTATCACAGTGCTGCGCTATCAATTGGAATAGCGTCTGGGGTCTTAAAAGCTTGTATTCAAACAAGCAGCCATCTAAGTGAGAAGTCAACTAAGTCCACATGGAAGAAGCACACCAGCTTGTGTGATCCAAAGACAACAATCACAAAATTCAAATCTGACAAAGGGAAAAGTGTCAGAGCCCAAATTGCGAACACCTGATTTGTAGAAGGCGATGGAGGAGGACAGTGGGAGCCCAAAACCCATCTGCAGAGTAGCTAGTTAGATTACGCCTCTGGCAGATGCCCTCTAGCCACAGGCAAGGGTCTCCAGCAGCTTTACTATCAGATAAAGATCACTGCAATCGTGATTATACTGGATCAAACTAGGCACTCGGTTAATTGACCCAACCTGAAATTGTACTAGGTACAAGTATTCCTTGCTTGCTCCATGACAAAAATTTCCTCCCCTGGCCTTTTAAATAGTCCTGGTGGTCTTTTCTTTTTTACCCATTATTTGTATGTTTATCTCTGTATTATTATTATTTTATCCTTACCACTTTATTTTGTTTTTATTTTTCATTGCTTCTGTTGGGTTTTCCAATTTGTGAAGCACAGAGAGAGTGGATGCACAGAGATAATAACAGATGCAAGAGTGGGTGGGTGGGAGGTTGGTGAGTGGGTTGGGGGAGCAAACAATGTATGTGGGAGCGGGGAGGAAGCACTAAAACTGATGGTGATTACACAACTAATTTTAAAAATGGTTTAACCATGGGCAGGATGGTCTAAAATTGATTGTGGTAATGACTGTATAATTATTGAACTATTGAATTGTGTGATATGTGGATTAAGTGCCAATAAAATGGTTGAAGAACTCTTTCTTGTACATAGATGTCACTAAATTTGTTTCTCTAGACAATCCAGCTTAACACAGGTAGTGATGGATAATGCTTGTAACTTTAAGTGCATTATAAACAAACAGGTCTCTGAGCAGAGTCCTGACAGATGTGAAAAGAAGAGCTTTCTAGTTAGAGGGAAGAGCACCCATCAAGACTGAGGTAGTCCGTTCCGTTTATTGTGCCAACCTGGCCAATAAACACATGTGGGATTAATTGAAGGGTGGAGAGATAAATGGCTCAGCGGCGAGCCTCGCCTTTCTTGTCTCTTGCTCCTTGATCATCGGACCGGTGTGCGGCTGCCTTGCTTGTTCTTTGCCTCGATTTGCAAGCTACACTACTACCTGTGGGACACCTAACCCGGGGACTGTGTCACTGTAATTTGAGGTTCTTTCAAGACCTGCTT
>NW_022109768.1:5554463-5556397 GCF_000313985.2 Echinops telfairi | reverse complement strand
CCTTCTGTTGTCATCTTCTGGGTCGGAAATCATTTTTCCCCCTTTTTTCAATGGACACTATTCATATCATTTATGATTTTATTGATTTCAATGAAAATTTCATTCCTATCTTTGCCTTCATGTTGAAGTCTCAGTTTTCAAAATCTTTCCTTCTGTACCAGGCCTCCCCAGCCTCCCTGTGCCCTTAGTCTCTGTACCTGTCCCCTCCAACTTGACGACACCTGCTTGATCAATCAGAAGCACACAGAGTGGGTGCCTCACTGCAGGTATCATAGAGCTGTCTTAATTCCTTAGCACTGCTCTCAAAGACGTATCATGAGGGGTGGCTCCAGTGAACAGGCATTTATTTTCTCAGCATTGAGGAGGTTAGACGTCTGAATGCAGAAGCCTGCCTGTAGGGGAAGATTTTCTCTCTGTGTCAGCTCATCGAGAAATTCCTTGCCTCTTTTCAGCTTCTATTTCTGGGTTCTCTGGTGATATCCATGAGGCTTCTCTCTCCTCCTCCATTTGTGCTTTCTTATTTGTTTCTGAACTGCTCCTCTTAGCTCTAAGACATGATTGTCTTAAAACATAACTTACACCAACATCAGCTTACACTAGCATGACATTCTAGTCTTATTATTCCCCAATGGAACTAGAGGGTTTAGAATTTAGAACACATATTTTATGCGGGCAGAATTCATTCCATAACAGTAACTAACTATTGTATCAAGCAAGCAAGACTCTGGCACACTATCATAAGCCAATGTTTTGTCTCCCACTCTCTCTTTAAATCTGTTGTGTGGGCTTAGTTCTCTTGCATCTGGGTGAGAACTCAGGCAGGTTTTCTGTTCATTCGGGTGCTATAAGGTCCTTCAATCAATCATTAAAAAGTCTAGTTGCACATCATGGATAACACTTTGAACTTGGTTCAATATTGCATCTTCTCTGCCTCGTTCCTGTGACCTGTTGCAGAAGGAAGCCGGTAGCCAGTAATTCTTTATTCTTGTGCAGAGGTCAGCAAACTATGGATTTCAAACCATATGCGGCTCTTTTGGTATGTACACGTGGATCTGAAGTAAAATGGGAAAAATGTAAAGGCTATTCTTCAGCTAATGATGGTTTCATTTGTTTGTAAAAATATTATATATTTTAAAATATATGTTCAGGGCTCTCAAATAATTTTTAAATTGTTGTGAGGCACAGGATGGCTTCTCCCATCTCCAAAGTTTGCTGGTCCCTGTGCCTGTGCTTTCCCATTTCCCTCCCCTAACTGTGCCTGTAATTTCTGAGGTGAGGCAGGGGAAGGAGGGGAGATCATGTTGGTTATAATATTTTACTTTGTCTGGTACTACTGTGAGCTGCTGCTGCTCACACTGGAGCTGGGAAGTATTAAAGGCTGAGCATTGCTCCAACTGTAAAGCAGGGCTGCTTTGGTCAGTCCCATGACTGGAGAACACTCATATACATGGATAATGCTCTCCTCCTGCTCATTGCCTCCTCCTTCTCTGGGCCCACACCTCCAGCATTACCTCTGATCTATGTCTGTTAATGTCTGCTCAGCTCTCTAGGAAGCCTTCTTAGATAAGCCCTAACCTTGGTCCACATCTGTCTCATGTACAGCAATTGTACACCTTTGCATGGACAAACTCTGAGATGAACTGTCAACAATAGCCTCCCCTCTCCTTGGTCCCCCCAGTGGTTGACCAGGTTGTAGGGCAGACACAGTTTACCCTGCCTTCAAGCCATGGTGGTGTAGTGGGTTATGAGTTGGTGTGATAACTGCAAAGTCAGCAGTTTGAGGCCACCAATCACTGCTCAGGATAAAGACGAGGCTTTCTTCTCTCATAAAGAGTTTCAGTATCAAAAACTCACAGGGGCAATTCAGCCCAGGAGAGTTGCTTAGAGGGAACTTCAATGCTGGTGGAATGCAGGAGGTACATCATAAAGATAAG
>NW_022109768.1:5545357-5548999 GCF_000313985.2 Echinops telfairi | reverse complement strand
AATGTACAAATGTGCTTTACACAATTGATGTGTGTATGGATTGTGATAAGAGTTGTATGAGCCCCTAATAAAATGATTTAATAAAAAGAATATAGGGCAAAGAATTATATTAGAATTTCAGATAACCAGTAAATATTTTAATCAAATGATTAAAAAAAAAACTCACAGGGACAATTCTACCTCTGTCCTATAGGGCCACTGTGAGTCAGGAACAACTCGATGGCGGTGAGTTTGGTTCAACTGTAAGGGACATAGGCCATGCTCTCAGTGTTTCTAATAAATCCCTTCACTCATTTCAACACAAGAAATAGGCGTCCCAACTTATTCAGAAGGAGTGGATTGGAATCAGAACACACCTAACTTGTGATGTTCGTTGTTGTCTCTACTCTCAAATTTCATACACAGGCTGCAGGTTTTGACCACTCCACCCCCTAATCCCAAACTTTAAAAACTTTTGAAATAATGATCCATTGTCAAGAAGTTAAAAAGGAGACTCCAAATACCCTTTACTCAGCTTCCCCCAATGTCTGCATCTTGCATGATTGCAGGACCAAAGTGAAACCAGGAAATGGCATGGGTACAATTCTTAGAGCTTATTGATATGTGTGCGTGCATAGCTCTGTGAAATTTTATCACATGGGGGGTTTCAAGTTACCACCACTGCAATAAAAATATTTAACTGTGTCATCACCACAAACCTTCCCCTATAAAGACAACCCATTTCCTTTAATCCCTAACCCCTTGAAACTACTAATCTTCTTCCCTTTCCATAATTATGCTCGGTTATGAATATTATACAAGTGGAATAATAAAGTATGCATATTTTGAGATTGTCAATCATCTCCTTTTGACAAATTTTGTCTAATGGTCTTATTTTGGAATGCAGCATCTACTGCTTTTTTAATACTTCAGCTAAAACAGACAAGACGAAGGCCAACCCCCCTATCATTTAAAAAATCCAGTTATATACAATATTATTCAAGGTTGGGGGATATTTCCTATTTTGGATCTTTCTGATGGTTCAGTATTTCACTCATTTAACCAACATTTATGGAGAGCCTGGCATTTTACTGTCTTTGATGCTACTGTCCTACATTAAGTGTAATATTCTCAGGAATGAAAATTAATTCCCAAGGTCTCCTCTTAGCTTTATGGATACCTCCTAGAATCCGAAGGAGTCCCGAAAGCATGACGAGAGTCATAGTGGTGCCAAAGTGAAGTGATCACTATGGAAGTGAACCGAAAGGTAAAAGCAGTTCCATGAGAGTCTTTCATAAAGCTGGGGAGTTCTGCTTTGTCCTGTAGGGGCATCATGAGTTGGAATCTACTTGTTGGCAATCAGTTTGGGTTTTTTGTTGGTGCGTTGGTGATGCACTTGGCTGCTAACCAAAAGATTGGCTGTTCAAACTTTCTTAGTGATGCTACAGGAGAAAGAGCTGGTGGGCTGCTTTCACAGCCAAAGATGGTGTGCAAAGCTATTCACTTGTCCACGGCTCCCCATAGTTCCTCTGGGCCAAGCTTCTGCCAAGCTCAGCCTCACCCACCCCGTGTCTTTCTGAATGACCCTCAGCTAAATCTAGGCTACTCTGGTGCTTCCTCTACTTTGGCAAATGGAATCTCCAACCCCCAGTTCCACATACTCAATACCCAGAAGTCATCTCTGAATTCTCCTTATGCCCCATTTCACCTTGGTATCTCAAAGTCCTGAATCCATGTCCTTTGCCTCCATTTTAATCCACCACCACCATCTACCTTTCCCTCTGCCCCAACAGGTTCTTCTAAAACACAATCTTATCATTCCTTCAGGCCTTGACATTGTTTTTGGGAGAGAATACAAAAAATATATTTTTTTACAGACAAGACAACTCTTTAGGGCAGATCTACTCTGTCACAGATATCACTATTAATTGGAATCCATTTGAAAACATTTAAAAACAAAACCTAGCAGGAGTTCCAGCAAGATAGTGACCGAGTAACACACGTCAGAGGGACTCCGTGGAAATCAGCACAGAAGAGCCACTGAGAGGGAAACTCCACCTTTCCAGGTCACAGGAGGAGCATTATAAAGATAAGTAGACTAGGTTTTGAAGAGCTGTGAGCTTCTGGATTATGACTTTGGAGGCCAGTTGGGGATTACCATTAGTCCCACTATAGTTGTGGACAGCTCTGGGCTACTTTGGCCATCCCAAGGACTTTACTTCAATACAGCCATAGCTGTTGTCAACTTTGGGGAGGGTTTAAACCCCTCCAACTCCACAGTCAGGCAGTCGGGCCTCATGTGTTTCTTTACTTTTTTTTCCTTCCCACCACAGTTGCAGCTGGCTCAGTTTCCCCGCCCCCCTCTTTCCTTTCACATGCCACTGCCAGCATTG
Source organism: Echinops telfairi (assembly GCF_000313985.2). Classification (NCBI taxonomy): domain Eukaryota; kingdom Metazoa; phylum Chordata; class Mammalia; order Afrosoricida; family Tenrecidae; genus Echinops; species Echinops telfairi. The sequence continues at coordinate 5,546,627 of NW_022109768.1, read as the reverse complement.
AGGACACTCCCCTCCACCTAGGGAAATTCTACCTGCCTGCCACCCCACCCGGGGAGCTCCTGACCACTTTCCTGGACCTTACACATGGCTGGGGGAACTCACAGCAGCCTCACCTGAAATCCTCCAAGAGGCTGGGGAACTTCCACCACCACCACCACCCCCAAATGGCTGGGGGACTCCTGCCATCCTTCCATGGCCCTCCAAGAACCTGGGGATATCATGCCTGCCTTCCGCCACTCCCCAAATGGCTGGGGGAACTCCCAACAACCTTCCTAAGCTCTCCACATGGCTGGCTGGACTCATCCTCCAAGTTGCTGGGGAACTCCTGCTGCCCTCCACGGCCCTCTAAGCAGCTGGGGGAAATCCTTCCCGCTCTTTGTGGTGCTCCATTCAGCTGGGAGATCCTCTATCTGCCTTCCATGGTGCTCCACGTGGCTGGGAGATTCCCTGCCTGCTCTCTGTGGCCCTACATATGACTGAGGGAACTTCTTCCCACTTTCCGCAGTGCTTCACCTAGCTTAAGGGAGCGCAGCGATCCCTCCCCAGCTGCGGGAACCTCCGCCAACCTCTGTGGTGGATTTTACAACTAGGTCAATGTTTATCACAATCCAAGGTGCTCTACATACACCAAAGTAGGCATATCCACCCGCCCTCTACTGCATTTCCATTGCAGTAGGTACCCCTGCAAGCCCCCTGAGGTGCTTTTAGCTGCTATGGGCCACACCACCATGGCTTCCCATGAGATCATCCCGCACAGTGCCATTCTTGCAGTCCTACAACCTCCTGACCAGCATCCCCTTAGAGGGGGACTTATCTTCCAAATAACAAAATACTTATTGGTTAGGGTAAGAGTGAAACCACAGTAAGATAAAGCGGTAGTCCGACCCCCCCTCCCCCCAGTGCAGTTAGCTGCAGGAAGTTTAAAGAAGCATTCCTACAAGTCTCCCAAAGAGAGAGAGCCCAGTGATCTTCGACTCTCTGGAAAATGGTGCTGGGCTCCTCTAAAATGACATGCAAACAGCAAACAGCTCCAACAACCTCACCAATAAAAAGGAGAACAAAAGGCAATGTTGGAAGAAATCCTGAACTAAATACCTGCATAGAAGAAGCAGACGTTGATCTACCACAGAAAGAAATCTTCAGAATGCTGCTTGAAGTCATTCAGAGAAAGGATGAAATAACAGAGGAGATAATGGCCACATACCAAAGGGAAATACAAGAGTTAAGAGACAAGCACCAAAGGGAAATACAGGAAATAAGTAACAAGGAA
>NW_022109768.1:5541794-5545257 GCF_000313985.2 Echinops telfairi | reverse complement strand
TGGCTGGGAGATTCCCTGCCTGCTCTCTGTGGCCCTACATATGACTGAGGGAACTTCTTCCCACTTTCCGCAGTGCTTCACCTAGCTTAAGGGAGCGCAGCGATCCCTCCCCAGCTGCGGGAACCTCCGCCAACCTCTGTGGTGGATTTTACAACTAGGTCAATGTTTATCACAATCCAAGGTGCTCTACATACACCAAAGTAGGCATATCCACCCGCCCTCTACTGCATTTCCATTGCAGTAGGTACCCCTGCAAGCCCCCTGAGGTGCTTTTAGCTGCTATGGGCCACACCACCATGGCTTCCCATGAGATCATCCCGCACAGTGCCATTCTTGCAGTCCTACAACCTCCTGACCAGCATCCCCTTAGAGGGGGACTTATCTTCCAAATAACAAAATACTTATTGGTTAGGGTAAGAGTGAAACCACAGTAAGATAAAGCGGTAGTCCGACCCCCCCTCCCCCCAGTGCAGTTAGCTGCAGGAAGTTTAAAGAAGCATTCCTACAAGTCTCCCAAAGAGAGAGAGCCCAGTGATCTTCGACTCTCTGGAAAATGGTGCTGGGCTCCTCTAAAATGACATGCAAACAGCAAACAGCTCCAACAACCTCACCAATAAAAAGGAGAACAAAAGGCAATGTTGGAAGAAATCCTGAACTAAATACCTGCATAGAAGAAGCAGACGTTGATCTACCACAGAAAGAAATCTTCAGAATGCTGCTTGAAGTCATTCAGAGAAAGGATGAAATAACAGAGGAGATAATGGCCACATACCAAAGGGAAATACAAGAGTTAAGAGACAAGCACCAAAGGGAAATACAGGAAATAAGTAACAAGGAAACAAAAATAAGTAACACATTAACAGACATCACTAACAGATGAGAAGAAGCAGAGAACTGTACTAGTGACCTTGAGGACAACCAGGCAAGCTTGAACAAATGGAAAGGCAGTCAAACAAGTTAATCAAAGAAGCTGAAGGAAACCTAAGAACAATGTCTGATGCCATGAAGAGAAACAACATTCAAACAATCGGATTACCAAAATAAGACATAACCAAGAAGTCAACTGCAAAAATAACGAGAGAATTCCTGGAAGAAACTTCCCTAGCTTAATGAATGAGAATGAGGCAATCATTCAAGAAGCAGAGAGGACACCAGCTAGAATGAATCCCAGGAAGAAGTCGCCAAGGCACATAGGAGTTAAACTATCCAACTTTGAGGAAAAGGATAAAGTCATAAGAGTAGCGAGGGAAAAAAAAAAGGTACTCAGGTAAGAATATGCTCAAACCTATCAGCAGAAACCATGAAGAAGAGGAGAGAGTGGAGTAACATCTTCAGAAAGTGGAAAGAGAACAATGACAACCCAAGAATCCTCTCCTCTGAAACTATCAAGATAGATGGAAAAGTATGAGTCTTCCTGGACAAGAAAATCTCAAAGAATATGTTAAAAGAAACACAGCTCTACAAAAAAAATTCTTACTGACCCACTGTGGTCAGAAGAACAACATGCATTGAGCACAAATAGGGGACCACGACATAGAGCAACTCCACCCAGAGGTCAACACATCAAAAACAGTCTGGAAAATAACATTAACTCAATGTTGAAAGGATGACAATTATGAACATCACACACACACACACACACACACCACAATGATAAGAAGGGAGGTAGGTAAAGATCCAACACAAATGGTATGAGATGACATCACATAGTCGACAGATGGATGTAATAACTCTGAATGTCAATGGACTGAACTCACCCATTAAAAGACAGAGGCTAGCAGACTGGCTTAGAAAACATAACCCATCAATTTGTTCTCTACAAGAGACATATCTTAAACACGCAGACACAAATAGGCTCAGAATTAAAGGCTGGCAAAAAATATATCAAGTAACCAGCAATTCAAAGAAAGCAGGGGTTACAATTCTGATCTCTGACAAACTTGATCTCAAGGTGAAAGGCATATCAAGAAATAAGGCACGATATAATAGTCAAGGGAACAGTAGACCATGAACAAGTAAGCATAATATATATATACGTCCCCAATGAAAGACTGGAGAAATATGTCAATCAAAAGATTAAAAAAGAAATCGCAGGCTCAGCAATCATAGTAGGTGACTTTAATACACCGCTCTCTGAGAAAGATAGATCACAGGGAAATAAGCTTAACAAGGAAGCTGTAGAACTAAACTCTACCTTTTGGCCACTTGACCTTAGAGACATTTTTAGAGCTCTTCACCCCAAATTCACATTCTTTTCAAGTGCGAATGGCACATACACAAAGATAGACCACAAGCTGGGGCACAAGTCAAGCCTTAGTAAATTCAAGCCCATAAAGATCATTCAAACTTATTTATCAGACCACTACATAATAAAGCTGGAAATCAACAAAAGGACAGTTAAGAAAACAAGGACAAATTGGAGGTTGAATAACTCCCTACTGAAAAATGAGTGGGTACTTGTCCAGATCAGAGATGAAATTAGGAAATGTTTAGAATCCAATGAAAACACGAATAGAACATACCAAACCTTTGGGACACAGCAAAAGCGGTCATCAGAGGAACCCTGATAGTGATAAATGCACACATTAAAAATGAAGAGAGACTTATGATTGACACCTTGTCACAAAGCCAACAGCAATTAGAGCAATGTCAACAGAATAATCCTACCAATAGCAAGAGGAGACAACTAATATAAATCAAGGCAAAGACAAACGAGTGCAAAGCAAGAAAATAATGAAAAAAATCCATGCAGCAAAAAACTCTGGTTCTTTGAAAGGACTAACAGGATTGATAGACTATTGGCAAACCTAACCAAAGAAAGGAAGGAATAAACATTGATAGCCAGGATGAGGAATGAATGGGGGAAATTACAACAGACCCTAATGAAATTAAGAGGTTAATTACACAGTACTACAAAGGCCTGTACTCCAATGAATTTAACAACTTGGAAGACATAGACAAATACCTGGAAAAATAATCCCTTCATAGATTATCCCAGATGAATGTCAAGAATCTCAACAGATCCAGAACAACAGAAGAAATAGATAAAGTTATCAAGGGACTACCAACTGAAAAATCCCCTGGGTCAGACGGCTTCACAGGAGAATTTTACCAAGCATTCAGGGAAGAACTGACACCAATCCTATACAAACTCTTCCAGGGTATAGAAAAGGGCAGCAAACTCCCAAACTCTTCCTATGAAGCTAGTATAACTGATACCTAATGTGTGCAAGGATCCCACAAGAATTGAGAACTACAGAATGATATCTCTAATGAACACGGTACAAAAATCCTTAACAAAATATTGGCCATAGAATACAGAAGTATATAAAACGAATAATTCATCATGGCCAAGTGGGATTCATTCCTGGGATGCAGGGATGGTTCAATATCCGAAAGTTCATCAACATTATTTGCCACATTGACAAGAAAAGGATAAGAACCATATGATAATATAAATAGA
>NW_022109768.1:5539395-5541104 GCF_000313985.2 Echinops telfairi | reverse complement strand
TTAACTCTATCCCTACATAAATACCAACATCTTTTTTCAAGGAATTGGTAAAACTGACTACCAACTTCATATATAGAGGGAAGAAACCCAGAATCAACAGAGAACTCCTCATGAAGAAGGACAAAGTAGGAGGGCTTGCTTTATCTGACTTTAACACTTATGATACAGCCACAGAGGTCAAAACAGTGTGGTATTGGTATAATGACAGGCATTCAGACCAATGGAAAAGAACAGAAAATCCAGAAATAAAAACATCAGCATACAGACAACTGATCTTCAATAAAGACCCCATAAATATCAAATGGGAATCAGAGGCCCTCTTCAACAACTGGTGCTAGAAAAACTGGATACCTACCTGCAGAAAAATGAAAGAATACCCTCACTGCACTCCATACACAAGTAAAACCCCAAACTTTTAGGGCCATCAACGAAGGAACTGAGAAAAACCTAAGAACTCTGGCACAGGGAATACATGGGCTGTTGGAAATCGGGAAGGACATAAACACAAAAAAGGCACAAATTGACAAGTGGGATATACTGAAGATAAAACACCTGTGTACATCGAAAGACTTTGCCAGGAGAGTAATAAGAGAGCCCACAGACTGGGAAAACAACTTTAGCAAAGACAAATCAGACAAAGGGCTTATTACTAAAATATACAATACTCTGCTAGCCTACAACAAGAAAAACCCCCCAAAGAGCCCACTGAGGAAATGGGCAAAAGACCTGAACAGAAGTTTCACAAGGTCGGAAATCCAAATGGCCAATAAACATATAAGAAAATGTTCCCGATCATTGGCAATAAGGGAAATGCAAATTAAAACAACTACAAGATACTACCCAACACCCTAAAAAATAACCCAATTCAAAAAATCAGAGAGCATCAAGAGTTGCAGACAGTATGATGAGATAGGTACTTTCATCCAGTGCTGGTGGTCCTGTAGATACGTGAAGCCACTATGGAAATCAATCTGGTGATACATAAACAAATGGAAATCCAGCAAATCCCCAACTGGGCATATACCCAGAAGAAGTAAGAAACAGACCAAGACCAGACATCTGCACTCCAATTTTCATTGTGGCACAGTTCACATTTGCAAAGACCTGGAAACAATCTAAATTTCCATCAACTGATGAATGGATTAAAAAACTCTGCTATACACATACAATGGAGTACTATGCAGCCCTAAAAAGCTGTGACAAATGCACGAAGCACATTGCCTCATGGGAAGCGTTGGAGGAAATGGTGCTAAGCAAAGTTAGCCAAACACAAAGGGACGAGTAAAACATGTGTCCACTGAGGTAAGCTCAAAAAGTACAATGGGCATAGAAGATAGGCTACTTAAGATATAAGTCCCGAGTCAAGGTCCAGGCACTTTGGCAGGGGTCTGACCCAACTCAGGGATACATATGGCAGCCAACGAAAAAGGAGGGGAAAAGAGAAGGGAAAGGGAAAAAGGAAAACAAAAATCAAAACCAAGGGTGATGGGGAACAGAGTACTAATACACCCATGGGAAGGGTACTGTTTATGTCTCCACAGGAAAGGGAGCAAGGGACCAGACCCCATCCCAGAGCGCCAAGCCTTGATGACAATACACTCGCATGGAGCAGTGAACTAACAGAGAGGAAGATGGGGCTGGGCCCAAGCCGAGTTATGTTGACTCCCTGCCCAGAAGAAGGCAATATAGAAAACTGCACTGAAGATATA
>NW_022109768.1:5527763-5535511 GCF_000313985.2 Echinops telfairi | reverse complement strand
CATCTTTCTAGTTCTCGGGTCTCTTGCTTTCTGATGGTCAGACCAGGGTGCAGCTGCCTTAGCCAGTTCCCTGCTTTAGCTGGCAAGGCTGACTTCCTGCAAGACATCCCTGAGGAGAAGCCACATGGATAAGGTGACCAGACGTCCCACTTTTTGGCGGGACAGTCCCGATTTTTTGGCGTTTTAAAAAACGTCCCAATTTTTTGAAAGAATGCACGACAAGCTAGGGAACGGTCTATTTGGTCCATATAGACCAAATTTTTAATCAAGAACCACCACCACCACCCCACCCTCCCACCCCCGGTCAATGGTGTCCCGCTTTAAATCTGGTCACCTTACACATGGACCTACCCCGATGCAGCCCATGGTGTTGGAGCAGCTGTGTGGAGACCCCTGCCAGCACTGAGATGTTTACACATTCACTGATGTGGCTTTTCTCCTGCAGTCAGCATCATTGCGTCTGCTTTGTGAGATGGAGGAGGACTTTGTGGATTGGTGTCGGACATAGGGGCTAATGTTGGACTTGTGGGCTTGGACAGCACCGGGTTGGGATGTTTTCTTGATGTGCACTTATCCTTTATATAAAACTCTCTTATACATGAGTTTCTGTGGATTTGTTTCTCCAAAGTACCCAGACTCACACACAAGAGGAGATGGTTGCATGGTTCTCCTGAAATATGGTGGGTTTGAACTACCGACTTTGTGATTAGTAGCTTGACATGTATTTACTATTTTGCCCCAGGGGGATTTCAAAGGAAATGCACTCCCCAAACTCAAAACCAAAATCACTTCCATGGAGTTGAATCCAATTCATAGTGACCCTATAGGGCAGGGTAGAAAAGCCCCTCTGTGTTTCTGAGCCTGTGACTCTCGACAGGAGTAGAAAGCCCAGTCTTTCTTCCCAGGAGCACCTGGTGGCTTTAAACTGCTGACCTTAGGGTTAGCAGCCCGATGCTTTACTACGCGATCTGCTACTCAGACCTATTACCTTCTTACAGAACCCATCCTGCCTTTGCCTCCATAGGTTGTGCTGATCTGAGCTATCTCCAAGTCTGTAATTAAAGATTCCACCAGCCTGACAGATAGGGAAGGAGAAACCACCAGGCAGTCGTTCTGCAGGGTCCCCTCTGGAAACGGGGAGAGAGGCTAACACAGGCACCCTGGCTGTCCTCTGGGGCTGCGGCTGTAGCAACAACTGCTTTCAAATTAGAGTCAGTCAGCAGCTCCGCTCATGGGCCCAAAAATTCATTAGACATTCTTAGGTGGATCGCATCCTGTCTGGGTGATTTATTGATATCTGGTTTGTCAGTTAAGACTGGAACATTCTGTGCATTTGCCACAATTTTATTGAATGCTCCGACCTGTCCATTTCAAGGGTACACATTTTCCTTGGTCAAGGGCAAGGCCAAGTTTTCACACAATATCTCTTCTATTTTCCTTTTTCCATCCTGAGTGCATGCCATCGATGCCCTCGGCTTTGCATGTTTGTTTTTGACGTTCTCCAGCGTCTCTTGCAGGGTGTTCTTGAGTGGATCACAGCATTACAGAGGCAGAACAAAGGTGCAAAGATAAGTCCATCCAAACACCCCAGCCTAAAGATGAAGGGAAAAATGAAAACAACTAACCTCGAAACAAATTCCATCATGTGTCCTGACACATTTTATGGCTAATATTTCCTTCCTGGTTACAGGTGTTCTTCTGTTTTGTTTTTGTTTTTTTCTATGTATTTTAATATAGAATTCTGAATAACATGGGTTTTCTTTGTGACCTTCTGGCAGTTTCCTTCCTTTGTAAGCTTCTATGATGCTACAAAGGGAGAGTGTTTGTCAAATGCTGTGGCCTGCCCAGCTGGTAGCTGGAGGGAGGCAGAGGAGCCTTCCGGATACCTGTAGGATCCTATTATGGGTTGGATTGTGTCCTCCCACAAGGATATATTGAAAGACTAATCCCTGGTACATTTGAACGTGGCCTGGCTTGGAAATAGGGCCTTTGAAGATGTAATCAGTCTTAATCCAATCTAAGTGGCATCCACATAAAAGGAGAGACGCAGAGAGTTTGGCCGAGGGAGGAGGGCCATGTACCCACAGAGTTCCACTGCAGCTGTAAACCCAGGCAACCCAGGGGTTACCAGAGCTGAGCACACAAGGAAGGACTTCCCTGGATGCTTCAGAGTATGCTGTGTGATGGATGCCTGGATTTAGATGGCCATGCTAGGCCCTAGCACGGTGACACTGTACATTCCTGTTGTTTAGAGCCACCCAGTGTGTGGCACATTGTGGCAGCCCCAGGAAAGAAATGCAGATTCCTTAGGTGATTGCACCCTTACCCACTCATGCCCGGCCTCGCCCGTCTCGCAGCTCAGAAATCTCTCTGCCCCAAGCCCTCTAGCCGAGGGCGAGCTTGCTCATTGCTTCACAGACAAAAATGCCGGGTTGTTGTTTGTTCCTTTTATAAAATACCCTGCTTTGGGAAAGCCTGCGTGTGTGCGTGCACGCGGTCTCAGCGCATCTCATTTTGGCATCTCGCTGGCGAGAGCTGAGGCGTGCCAGACCCAGAGCTGAAGTGGGATGGCATGAGCTGAGGAGCCCTGTCACTTCTTTCTGCAGGGCGTGAAGAGCCGGCCGCTCTGCACGCACCATCCTGCAGACTTCTTTTCACAGCTGAGAAGTCGGCTCTCCCTTCCAAACCCTGAGCATGAGTTTAGTCCCGGCAGCGGTGACCGGTTCGCCTCAGTTCAAGTGGCCGTTTCCACTCCCATGAGGTCGGCAGTGGCCTCCGCCAGCAGCCCCTGCACTGTGACGCGGCATCTCTTTCTCCTCTGGTCAGTCTGTGTCCACGCTGAGGGGCAGCCTGGGAACAAACATCAGCCATGCTGCGTGGTTGGCAATGGGATTGACGCTCGCAGTCGATCTTGGCTCTGCTGGTTGGATTTGCTTTCCCGCAATCCCGGCCCTGCCAGGAGATGGATGTCCCCAGGAGTTACTGTTGCTCATCCCGGTGAGCACCGATGGTTGCCAGGCAGCCGCGTCTCAGTTGTGACCAGGGCCCACATCAGGGCCCTGATGGCCTCTCGAGGCATTTTCCAGCCCTCTCAGCCTCTCACTCTATTCCACTTGCTGGGCCGTCTTCTTAGAATGCATGTTCTTCAAAGACTTGCTTGGGCATCGAGTCGTGGTGAGCGTGGTGAAGCAGGGGCCGGCGAGTCCGAAAGGAGATGGGGTCACCTGAGAAGGTGACAGTTGAGAAAAGGACTGACTACATGGGGGAGGAAGCAAATGGTCCACAGCCCCATATGCTCTCCACATTGCTTTGGGGACTTGCTTCAAGCCCCCCTCTTCATCTGGAAGGTTCTCGCCTCGCCATAGCCTGCCCGCATCCTACTCTTCTTCACCGAGGCCACCTCGCCGCCAGGCTCCTCGGTCTGATGCGAGGAGGCGGGTGTCTGCTGCGGCAGATGGGCCTCTCTAAATCCAGTTGTCAACCAAGCTGCCTTCCAGGTATTCCTTCGGAAGAACCATCTTGAGTTTATAGCCACCTAGCAGCATAAGGCGTTACCCTGAGTGAAATGTTATTTTTAAAGCATTAGGAGGAATTTTCCCATCCTATTCAATCTGCCGCTTCCAGGTGTCCTGTACAGGATTCCCCGGTGAAGTCAGGGTGGTAGGGTGTTGGCCACTTGAGTCTCTTGTTAAACTCAATGTTGAGACACATTACCAGAGTGTAACTACCCTTTACTGTGATAACACTAGCATGTTCTGAAAGTGTGTGTGTATACAGCCCAGTGAACATGGTAAAGTCTAGAGTGGGTAGTGGAAACGAGGGAAGCCCTCCATGAGGCAGATTAACAAACGAGTCAGCACCATGAATTCAAACAATGATCCTGAGGGTGGCCCCAGACTGTTTGCTCTGTGGTGTGAAAGATTTCCATGAGTTAGATGGCTGCCAACAACAAGAGTCCTGTGGTCTCTGCACTGGAGTGTGACAAGCATGCAGAATCTCAGGCCCTACACCCAGCCTCCTGAGGCACATCCTCCGGTGAGAAGCCCGAGACCCAAACCAAACCTACTATCGTTGAGTTGATTCTGACTCCTGGTGACCCCATAGGACAGAGTAGAACTGCCCCACAGAATATTAAGCCCTGGTCAAGTGGTTGTTTATTATGCCACTCAGCGTTGTCTTTATTAGAGTGTCTCAGGAAGATTTCTATGTAGGCGTGGTTGTCTTCTTAGCATTTAATGTGTTGGGCTGCTCTGGCGAACTCTGTATTTGTGCACACTTTTTCTTTTCAAGCTGACGGCCACCTGGATCTTCTACCCTGACTAGAGCCGTGTCTCGTATGGAGTAGGTGAGCATGCATGCGATGCATACGTGAATGAAGCTATTTCCTGTGGTCCTGTGAGTGAAGTTCATAAAAGCCCCAAATAGAGTTGCATGCCTGTTTCCATGCCACCAGGGTGGCAAAAGTCTTTGGGAAATGGCTTCATCTGGAAAGTTCTTGCCTCACTTGTTAGCCTACCCACCTTCCTTTTTCGTAGTCCTCCCCACATGGCAGTGGCGAGGAGAAATGGCTTCAGCTCCTGGGATGCCATCCACATTTTCTGAGATGGGCCACACACCTGGAACCTCTGCACATTATACACTGACCCCAGCTAACTGCCCCGCACCTGTATGGTTTGGCCTCTTGCATCGTCAGTAGAAAAATGGTGATTTGGGGGCCCTTGCAAATGGGCAGGCCCAATGCACACACTGTGTCCTGCGAGATAGATCTGGGGCCAGGTCTACCTTCTTCCTCCATGACAGGAGGGGCCTTGGGACTGTGGTGACCGGAGCTTCCTCTTTCTCTCACTGCTCTCTCGGATGGAGAATGTTCCAGGCCCAAGCCCCTCTGCCAGACTACAGTCACCTTTCCAATCATTGCTCTTTTCCTGTGCCTGGCCATGCCAGAAAGGGGAAGAGCTGAACTAATTCCTGTTGCAAAAGGAAAGGGGACAGGTGAATCCACCCTCTCCTGTTTCCAGTTGTCAACACCTCGGAGGTTTGGAGGAGGGACAGATGGCCTCAATAAAAGTGTGATGGACGGACCTGGGTCAGTCTCCTCCTGTCCTGTAAAGTTCAGTCAGACTGCTAATCTGTCTACTGGGTTTCGGGGTCAGACTGTCAGACCTGCAGGAATCACAATTAGTATTTGTCTTCAGCTGGGCTCTCTAGAGAAGCAAACCCAATGAGGCCTCTAGATCTAGATGTGATGAGACATTTATATATATTAAAAATTTGGCTCACACAGCTGTAGAAGTGGGCAAGTCCAAATCTAGGCAGGCTCCAAGTCTAGGGGTCACTTGTTAGACTGGGGTTTCTCCTGACTCCTGTAACTGCAGGGACTGGTGAACCCAAGATCCCCAGGAAGACCACAGGCTGGTGGCTGCAGAGGTAAATTAATTCAAGAGCGGCAGGTCAGATGGCAGACCACTGAAGACTCCCAGGATGATAAGGCAATATGGCAGTCTATTAGTTCAAGTCTTCAATGAACCAAATGCAGGATCCAGATCTAGCAAGAAACAAAGCAAAGCAAAATTCCCCACAGCATCCACTGGAATTAGAAGCAAGCCACACCCTCAAGGAAATGTCATCAGGGCTGAGATCTGAGTTGCAGTGTGGCATCCCACCAATCACATGGCAGTGATTCAAACCACAGAAAATTCTAGTCTAGCCAACCTGACACAAAGCCATAACTATCATATATTTATATAGACACATATGCAGATCTTGTTGTCTGTCTGCCTACCTCTCCGCCTACCTATGTACCAGTCTATTCATGCATCCATCCACTCATCCATCCATTTATCTATCCGAGATGTTACCAGGAGGCAGCTCAAGGTTTGAGCCTCTCCACGCCTTGGCTCTTGTCCCACTTATAAGATAGATTTCAGGAAGACAACACCCACACCAGAGTCAGCGAGGAGGTTTGAACATAAAGAATGAGCTTATTCAAGGGGATACTTTGGCAAAGAACTCCAAAGGGCCCTTCATTAGGGAATGTAGAGGCTGGGTGGAATATAGAGCTGGACCTTTTATTCTGCTAACAGTGGACCTCTCACTATGGGCTGACTTACTGGTACGTCTCCTGTTATTGTATTTCCTCTTTCCAAACATGTGCATCCCTGTACCCCTGCACCCCAGACTTTATGCTGTGCCCTTGTCTCCGGACTCCAAACCGAAGAGTCCATTAAGCCATTGTAGGGGTTGAGTAAACACCCTATCTTTTCCCCTCCAGCCTTTTCACTATCTCCAGTCTCTTCCATTGATAAGGAAATGTGTCTTAGCTGCCCTTCCCCTTCCTTTGTGTGGGAGAGGTATGTGGGGAACTCTGCCTCTCTTTTGTGTTAGGATTCCTGTCATTGGCACCTCTTTTCTCTCTGTGTAGCTAACAATGCCAAGCCTTGGAAGATGCCAGGGTTCTCTCTCGCCACCAGGGCCATGTTTAGATGGAGGGCCACTTGCAAGTTACAGCATCCCCCCCTGAGGTTAGTCACATCTTGTGGACTCTGGATTGTGTACAGCTTTTCCGTACATGTAAAGTTTACTGAGAAGCTCATGGTTAAATGTCCTTTATAATAACAGTTGTCATCAAGTCAATTCACAGTGACCCCCTCTATTCAGAACAGAACTGCTCCCTAGAGTTTTCAAGGCTGTGATGCTTGGAAACAGATTGCCAAGTCTTTGTTCCATGGCACCTCTGGGTGGGTGTGGCTCACTAGTCTTGCAGTTATTAGCCCCTTGATGAACTGCATCACCCGGGGGGGAACTCTAGTGTTTTATATGCACATTCTGTAAAGCAATGTTCATTCCGGAGGTGAGGGTTGGGACACGATACATGATGAACACGCGCGCGCGCGCGCGCGCGCGCACACACACACACACACACACACCTCCTTACATAAGACAGTGAACCACGTGGATGAAATAAAGAGAGTGCTGGAATTTGAAAGTCAGGCTTCTACACTTCAGCATGGTCTTTGGGGTTGAGTGGCAGATGCTGAAACCTGACATCTTCCAGGGATCGGCAGTCAATTGTACAAACAGGACACACGCAGACTCACACTTCTACACCGCTTGTCAGAGCCAGCATCTTCCTTTCTCGGCCTCCGGGTGGAGGAGGAGCATCTGACTGGGAACCACTAGGTCCTGTTTCCTCACACCTGGAAGGAAGGAGTAAGTGATGGAGTCTGTGCCAGAAGCAAGCCCCAGGTTCCAATGGGGGGCCCTGATGGAGTCTGTGTGAAATGAGATCCCGTTTCCCTTGTCAAGGGGCAGTTACTCTGGGACATTGTTTGGCTGTTCTTCCTACTTTGTCCATTATGAGCTCCTTCCTCAGGGGCAACTGCAAATTGGGAACACACAGATGTACTTTCACAGCTTAGATTACCTCTGCCAGCGTGCATTACCTTATGCTTATTTCAGTTACGTTTCATCTGCCTTTAGGCGGTGAGATCCCCTAAAGGCTTCCAGTGCATCTGGAGTTTCTTGCAAATCTCTTTAGTTTTTATTAGCCCCAAACATTTGGAGCCAGTTGAGATCTCTGGCAAGAGATGAAATGACAACCGTGTGACATTTGTTCATCTCACTGCTGATCAGGTAGCTGGAGGTAAGGGCTGTCAGGGGGCAGGGCAGGGCTTGAGCTCGGCCTGGCCTTCCAGTCCTGGAGAGGAGCCAGCATCATGACATTTGCTTCTGCAAGTGAAACCTGTAGA
>NW_022109768.1:5525045-5526377 GCF_000313985.2 Echinops telfairi | reverse complement strand
GAGGAGGGAAAGTCTAGTGAATTTCCTAAGGCTTTGTCAGATTCCAGACCAATCCCTCCTGGGGTATGTTGACAAGACGCAGCATATGAATAGCTCTGTGGCTTTACATCCTGGGAGCAGCTTGATCAAGCCTGGCCTGAGTGATGCACTCCAGTTACATTGAAAGCAAATCTGGTTTTTATTCAGTCGGGTACATTAATAGAGGGAACAGTCCCTGTCTCGTTTATAAGTTTATTCATTTACCTTTATACGGAGTTGAAGTTTGATGTAATGACTCAACATAAGGGTGCCAATTTGGACTGGAGACTTGAACTCAATCCCAGCGGCTGGAAACTGCTGAGGGCATGATGCTGGGGCCCCTCTTGACTCAGCTACCTAGCACCATGGTCTCCTTAGGGGCAGCAGTAACTGAAAGATGGGATGCTAAGAGCTCAACCCGAAGAATCCAGGCAATTTGTTGTAAGTACTGCCCCCTGGCATGTGGATTCACCTGGCACCAGGACCCAAGGGCTGACTATGGCCATGGAGGTGGAAACCAATCTTGAGGGGGTGTCTGAGTTCCTGGTAGGTGACAACAGGCCAACAGCAAAGGGGCCTGATTCGCGAGGAAGTGAAGGTGATTCTCGGGTTCCCTTGGGCTTAAGACAGCATTCAGAAGTCATTAGGTTTAGGACTCGCCTTCATGAAAACAACATACACGCATCACAAAACATAACAACAACAAAAGACCATTGCCATAGCAAAATGAAAACCTAACAGAGTCACATACACAGGGATTAGGACCTCAACCATCCGTAACTGATAGCCTCTAGTAGGTTGTCAAAAGAGAGGGATGGGCCTTTTGAGGAAAAATTTTATTTGGGGATGAGGAGCCTGGGCCCTGGGGAGTCATCTTGTTCTCTCAGAAGGGAGCCTGGGATAGAGGTTGGGGGATTCTGGCTCTGCCGTAGCTCTAGACCTTGAGCAGGAAACCGGAAGTCTTCAGACTTAGCCTGGAGCCCCCATTTCACAGAGAGCTGAACATGGAGATGTGCTGTTGGTGGCAAGATTGACAGGCCCACACTTGAGGGCCGTCAACCAGAATTTTCTACTGCATTCAGAAATAGACACGTATTCTCTAAAATTGTCATTTTCTGCTCATGTTTGCTTCGAAACCAGCAGCATTTTCCTAAATGAGGGTGCAATTTCTGTGGTAACCTTTCTTCCATGCTCCTCAAAAAAAAACAAAAAACAATCTTAAAGCAGATCATTAGTCAGGCAACTATGCATATATGTGTGTGTTTATTTAGGTGCCACAAGATGCGCAGAATATTTTCATTTCCTGATTCTCAA
>NW_022109768.1:5521892-5524874 GCF_000313985.2 Echinops telfairi | reverse complement strand
GGAATTGTGGAAGGCACGGGCTAACTGGCAATCCTGCCTGAATCCTGGAGCCCCTTCTAAGGCCATTCATGTACTGACACTAGCCATGCTGGGAAATTGGCCACCAGGATACACTCTCAAAATACTTTCCATCCATGGCTCACCACTTGCGGGTACAGTGTATTAATTTCTTCTCTCTTATTTAAAATATACTTTTTATTGTGAATAAGGTTGGGGTTACATTTCAGATCATCAAATTCATATTCAGTAACTTAAAATATTATCACCCCCCCCACTAGCTTACCCCACTTCTCATTTTTTGACTCCTCTTCTTCCTCTTGAGGGATACCATCTTTCCCTGCACCCAAGTTCACACCTATCTGCCCTCCAGCCTCTTGCTCCCCTGGCCTCTCACACGTCATAACCATCAGTCTGCTTTCTTTGGTTTGAAAACCTTTGTCTTGATTTTTTCTTAATAAAAATGAATTCATACAACATTTTTCCTGTCGTGTTTGGCTCATTTCATTCAGCAGAATGTTCTCCAGTTCCATCTGTGTCGTGCGCTTTTCGATTTCATTATGCTTTAGCGATGCATACTTTTCCTTTACATGTACCCAAATTTATCCATTTTTCTACTGATGGGCATTTAGAGTGTTTCCATTTCCTTGCCATTGTTAACTGTGTTACTATGAACATGGGTGTGCATATGTCTGCTTGTGCTATGCCTCTTACTTCTGTAGAGCACATACCCAGCAAAGGGATTATTGGGTTGTATAGAAACTTAATTCCCAGTTGTTTGAGATAATGCCATATCACTTTCCACAGTGGTTACACATTTTTACAGTTCTGTCAGTGGTGCAAGGGTTGCAATCTCTCTGCACCCTTTCCAACATTTGTTATTTTCTGTTTTTATTGTTATTAAAATTTTTTTGCTGTCCATATATCATCAATGTTTTGATTTCAATCTCTTGGATAGTTAGTAATAGCAATAGCGAGCATTTCTTCACATTTATTGGCCACCTGGATGTCTTTTTTGGTGAAGTGTCTGTTCATGTCCTTTGCCCATTTTTAATTAGATTCTAAATCTTTTTCTTGTTGAAGTGTTGCAATTTTCTATGGATTTTAGAGATTGGGTCCTCATTTGACTTTACATTGCCATTTTTTTCCTGTACTCTGTGAATTCTTTGTTTACTCTTTTGACGAAGCCTTTTAATGCACACAGTTGTATTATTTTTTTGTATGTCCCAGCCATCTATTTGATCTGCTGTGTGTGTGTGTGTGTGTGTGTTTATCAATATTTGGTAACATGTTTATCTGGTTGGGTTACTAACCACAAGGTCAGCTGTTCGAAACCACCAACCACTCTGAAGGAGAAAGATAAGGCTTTCTACTTTCATAAATAGTTATGGTCTCAGAAACCCAGTTTTTCTACTCCTATAAATAGTTGCAGTCTTAGACCCCACACTTTGATGTTGTCATATAGGGTGGCTATGAGTCCAATAGCAGTGAGTTTTCTGAGAGTGTGTTTATGCCCTGTACTAAGGATCTTATGTTTGTCTATATCTTCACACCAACGGTCTCTATTGCTCTGGGATTTACATTTAAGTCTTTGACCAATCTTGAGTTCATTTTTGTGTATGTGGTGAGGTATGGGTACTGTTTCATTCTTATGCAGATGGAGATCCAGTTTTGCCAGCAGCATTTGTTGAAGAGAATATCTCTTCTGCATTTAATGACCCTTAAGGAAGTAGAGTTGCTTGCAGGTGAATGGATTTACTTCTGGATTCTCTATTCCTTTCCATTGGTATACACAAATATCATTGTACCAGTACCAGGATGTTTTGACTATTGTTACTGTGTAATAAGTTTTGAGGTCAGGAAATAAGAGAACTCCTATGTTGTTCTTTCGGAGTAGTTCTTTGCTTATCTTGGGTCTCTTTCCTCTGAATATAAGTTGGTCATTAGTTTTTTCATTTCTTTTAAGAATTAAGTTGGGATCTGAATCAGAATTGGTGTTACATTTATAAATTATCTTGGGCAGTATTGACATTTTTAAAATATTGAACGTTCCTATCTATGAATGTTGCAGGAAGCATCAAGAGAAGAGGGAAAGTATACAGAGTGATTGTACCAAGAAGAACTGGTTGACAGGCCACCATTTCAGCAGGTGGCATATGAGCAAGAACCCATGGTGCTGAAGGAAGAAGTTCAAGCTGTGCTGAAAGCATTTGCCAAAAACAAGGTTCAAGAAATGATGGAATACCAATTGGAATGTTTCAACCAGCTGATGCAACACTGGAAGCACTCATTCTCCTTCCAGGACATTTGGAAGACAGCTATTCGGCCAACTGACTGAAAGAGAAACACATTTGTACCCATTCAAAATAAAGGTGATCTAACAGAATGATCAAATTATTTAAAAAATGTCATTAATATCATGTAAGTAAAATGCTGCTGAATTTCATCCAGCAAGGGTGGCAGCAGTATTGACAGGGAGCTGCCAGAGGTTCAGGCTGGATTCAGAAGAGGGAATGGAACAAGGGATATCAGTGCTGCTATCAAAGCAGAGAATACTGGAAAGATGTTTAGTTGTGTGTTATTGACTATGCAAAGGTATTCTACTGTGCAGATTATAACAAACTGTTGTTACCCCTGAGAAGAACGGGGATTCCCGAACACTTTGCTGTGTTCTTCAGGACCTTGCACATGGATCAAGGGGGCAGATGTGTAAATATAACAAGGGAATACTACATGGTTTAAAATCACGAAAGATGTGTGTCAGGGTTGTAACTTCTTACCATACTTATTCAGTCTGTTTGTTGAGCAAATAATCAGAGAAGCTGGATTATATGAAAAAGATATGGCATCAGGATTGGAGGAGGGCTTATTAACAACCTGTGATATGCAGATGACACAGCTTTGCTTGCTGAAGATGAAGAGGGCTTGAAGCAGCTGCTGATGAAGATCAAGGATTGTAGCCTTCAGTATATATTGCAACTCAAA
>NW_022109768.1:5519504-5521203 GCF_000313985.2 Echinops telfairi | reverse complement strand
CACTGCGTTGGGATGTTTTCTTGATGCGCACTTAATCTTTATATAAAACTCTCTCTTATACATCAGTTGCTGTGGATTTGTTTCTCTAAAGTACCCAGACTAACACACATGGGAAAATTGGAAATTGAATAATGTAGATGAAAAATCAATGCATTTGAATTACGGTGTTGAGGAGGAATATTGAAAGTACCATGAAGTGCCAAAAGAACAAAAAAATCTGTCTTGGCAGATGTACAGCCAAAATGTGCCTTACAGGCAAGAATGGTGAGATTTTGTCTCACATACTATGGATGTGTTCTAGGAGAGACCAGTTCAAGGAGAAAGACGTCATGCTTGGCAGAGCAGTTGTGTCTTTTAATTTCTTGTAGTAGTGTTCTGTAGTTTCTTTGTTGTTGTTGTACAAGTCTCATTTCTCTGGTTAGATTTATTCCAAAGTATTTCATCTTTTGTGTGGCTATTGTGTGATATTGTTTTCTTAACTTCTTATTCAGAACTCTCTTCTTTAGCATACAGGAGTCACATTGATTTCTTTCTTCCAATTGATTTTTGTATGTTGATCTTTCACCTCCCCGCCCCTTGAACAACATTTCAAATGAGGGGGAAAACGTCTTTCAATTGTTTCTAGTAATGTTTTTGTTCCATCTTTGGAATTTTCTAAATATAGAATCATATCACCTTTCAATAGAGTTTTACTTCTTTGCCAGTTAGGATCTTTGATTTTTGTTGTTGTCTAATAATTCTGGCTATGATTTTCAGTAAGAGTTGTGATAAATATAAGTAAATAAAATAATAAATATAAATATAAATGAAATCAAATCAAATCAAATGAGAACCTTGTTTGGTTCTCATTCTCAAGGGGACTGCTTTCAGTTTCTCCCCATTGAGTGAAATGTGGGCTCTTGGTTTTGTGTTGAGAATTTCCCCTTCCATTTCTATTTTGTTGAGGGCTTTTATCAGGAATGGGTGTTGAATATTTTCAAATGCCTTTTCTGCCTCAAATGATGTGATCATGCTGCTTTTAATAATTTATTAAAGGCTGTTTGGCCTTGAACTTTTTATGTGAAAGTTTTTAAATGACCTGATCGATTTCTTCTTTTGTTATAGGTCTGTTGAGGTCTTCTACACCAGTATGTATTGATTTATGGACATAGTGTATTTCTAGAAACATGTGCATTTCATCTAGGGTTTCAAATTTATTGGAGCATAGTCTTCAAAGTATTGTTACTATGATTGCTATCCCATTTCATTCTGTTGTGATGTCATCCTTTTTATTTCCTATTCTTAATAGTTGCCTTGAAGTCTATTTTATCAGAGATTAATATTACCACTCCTGTTTCTTAAAATTTAAAAAAAATTCATATTATTTTACTGGGGGCTCTTACAGCTCTTATCACAACCCATATATATATCCATTGGGCCAAACACATGTGTCATCCTCTTTTTCAAACATTTTCTTTCTACTTGAGCCCTTGGTATCAGTTCCTCATTTTTTCCCTCCCTCCCTTACCCTCCCTCCTCCATGTCCCCTTGATAATCTATAAAATATTTTTTCCATGTCTTATACTGACTGCTTTCTTTTTTCACTTTCATTTCTGCTTTCCATCCCCCTGAGCGGGGGGCCATACGTCGATTATTGTGATCGGTTCTCCCTTCCTTCTCGTCCCCCCTGCTTCTCTTACCCTCCTAGTATCACTGCTCC
>NW_022109768.1:5514737-5516877 GCF_000313985.2 Echinops telfairi | reverse complement strand
ATATATATAATTAATTATATATGATCTTCTCAATTTCTTTTTGGCTTTTTGGTTATATGGCTTTTAATTTTTTTCTATTTTTTCCATAGCTCTCTCAATATTTTTCTCTATTCATTGGAAGCACCTGAACTTCACTTTGTTCTGGTAGTTCCAGAACCTTTTTCTGTCTCAGACAAGCCCTTTGGATCTAGGTATTATTCACTGGTTTGTGCCTATCTTTTCAGCTTCTTTGTGCAGACGGAAATTGCTGTCTCCACAACATTGTGACCCAGTTATTAGGAGTGCCTGGGTTCCTGTGTTGTGTGGGGAATAGATAAAATAAACTGCCATCCAGAAACCCAC
This sequence comes from Echinops telfairi, assembly GCF_000313985.2. Classification (NCBI taxonomy): domain Eukaryota; kingdom Metazoa; phylum Chordata; class Mammalia; order Afrosoricida; family Tenrecidae; genus Echinops; species Echinops telfairi. The sequence goes on along the minus strand of NW_022109768.1, from coordinate 5,516,535 downwards.
TACTACTTATATAGCCGAGGGAAATAAAGAGCTATGACACCAATAGATATATACACTCCCATGTTCATCGCAGCAGAAACTGAAAACAACCTACATGTCCATCATGGAAAGAAGGGATACACAAATTATGATACATACACCCAATGGAAAACTACAAAATATTAAAGAATAATGATGAATCTGTGAAGCATCTTATAACATGAACGAATCTGGAGGACTTGGTGCTACATCAAGTAAGTCCATCACAAAAGGACAAATATTGCGTGAGACCATCATTATAACAAGTCCTGGAAAGTTTTTCACACAAGTAGAAAGATTATTTGACGGGTCCAGAAGTGGAAGGGGAAGGGAGTAAATCACTAACTAGAGTTATTTACTTGGGTGAAGACAAAATGCAAGCAAAACAGTGCGATCCGAACAAAAGTGCTGAAGGTAAAGGAAGACACTGGGCGGAGTACATGAGTTCAAACAACAGAAGCAAGTACTGTGACACACACAAGCCTGTCATCGCAGTCATCGCTCAATGGATACGTAGATGGACACCAAAGCTGAACACGTATTTGAAGGACAAATGGGACTATGCCCAAGGTGCCCAAGGACAAATGAGACTAGGCCCAAGGGTGTGGGGGTGGTCACACACTTTGAAACCCTCTTAAGGACAGTCTGATTCTGCACACAGGGGTCACATTGAGTTGGGATGGACTCAATGACATCTGATTTGGGTTTTTTCGTTGTTCTACCAGGTTTGTTGTTGGGTTCAGTTGTGTGGATTTTTGACTCTTAACAGCCACATGTGACCACATAGAACTGGGCCCTCGGGTTGTCTGGGCTACAACCCTTACAAAAGCACATCACCCGGTCTTCCTCCTGGGGAGCAGCTGGGTGAGCTGGAACCACCAGCAGTTTGCTCAACGGAGCACCCAGCCCACATGCCTCCAGAGCTCCTTGAGGGAGGTGTGGGGAACTTGCACTTCTTTTCTCAAGAGGAGTTTCTCTCCTCATTTAGCTTTCCTCTGCATTTCTGGTGCCTTGCTCTGTCTGCTGGATGAATTTAAATTCAGTACTTTAAATGCTATAGCCTTAATGCAAGCTTACCCTGAATCTAGGGAATTTACACACACCCCTCCCCAGAGGAAGAGCTCAAATTCAATTCAGAGTTCAAACTGATGCTGGATTAATTAATTCTGCCTTCAGAAAAGAGAAAGAAAAGAAACCACTGTCTTTCTTTTAGAACCACGAGAAACTGCTTCTTCTTTTTTTCTTGTAAGTTTTATCAACTTTTCCCCCCTCTCTTTAAGAGCTGGGCTCAGCATGATTGGTTTTTTTTTTTCTTCTGTGCCCTTTCAAGTAAAAAGAATTTTTATTAACACCACTTCCTGCCTGTAAGAGCCCAGACTTCAGAACAGGATCTTCCTGGAAAGCTGTGAGTGACAGCTCCCCAGTGCCCCCCTCACTTTGCACTTGGCCGTGTTCCCAGATGGGAAAGACCAGGGAGATTTCCATATTGATAAAGGTATCGATGTTTGGAAAGTGAGTGACCAAGGACAGAAAGGAAAATATTCCTCTGAGCTCTGCTGCTTTCATACAGCGTGTGTTTTTAGTGGGGATCTGTTTCTTAACTGGGGCAGGTTATGGATTGAATCATCATCATAATGACCCTACCGGACAGGGTAGAACTGCCCCTGGAGGTTAAAAAGACTGTAAGTCTTTTTAGACTTGCAGAGTAGAAAGCCTTGTCTTTCTTCATTGAGCAGTTTGTAGCTCTGAACTGCTGACATTGCAGTCAGCAGCCCGACAC
>NW_022109768.1:5510779-5513814 GCF_000313985.2 Echinops telfairi | reverse complement strand
TTGTTAAAAGGATAAACCGATCTGTCTTGGAAGAAGTACAGTCAGGGTGCTCCGTAGAGTCAGTGATGGTGAGATTTCGTTTTACATACTTTGGACATGTTGTCAGCCCCTGGACCAGTCCCTGGAGAAGGACATCGTGCTTGGTGAAGTAGGACAGTGAAAAAGAGGAAGGCCCTCAAGGAGATGGATTGACACCAGGGAACAAGAGTGAAGATACCACAGGACCTGATAGCGTTTCGTTCTCTTGTGCATCAGGTCACTGTGCGTCAGAACTGATTCAATGACACCTAACTACAGCTCTGCCCCCAGGGCTGGTATGAGTCAGAATCAAGGTGAAAACTATGGGTTTTGTTACCGGTGCGGTGATCCTGTTTGGAGAGACACCCGTCTTTGTGGATGAGGCCGTGTCAGGGTAGGATATGTCTTAGATCAAATCATATCTCAGTTATAAAAAGGGCAGATTAAACAGAAGCAGGTGTGTGGGGGGGGGGGTGTGTGGGGGGGGGGGAGAAAAATACAGGAGCTAACTGAAGATGAAGGATGAAGATGAATCTCTGAGCCCTAGAACTTCTAGCTGCTAGAAGCTTTCTTGGAAATCTGGTGGAGTAGTGGTTGTGAGTTGAGATGCGAACTGCACAGTCTTCCTTCACAACTCCCAGGCAGTCCTCAGGAGAAAGATGGGGCTTTCTACTCCTGGAAAGACTTACAGTCTGTGAAACCCACAGGGGTAATTTTACCTAGCCCTAAAAGTATTGCTATGAGCTGGGATCAACTTGATGACAGAGGGGGAGAGAGAAAGCTACGAGGAAGTTTGGTGGTTCAAACTTGTCCAGTAGTGCAACAGGAGAAAGACCAGGCAATCTGCTCCCATAATGATTACAGCCAAGGAAACCCTACAGGGCAGTCGTACTAGGTCCTAGAATGACACCACGAGTCTGAATTGACTGCAGAGCACACCACAGCCGCCCCTCCGCCACCTGAATCCTGCCCCCATGAGTGCAGACATGCTCTGGAGAGTTTTAAGGCTGTGGCCTTTGCACACGCAGATTGCCAGCCTGTCTTCCAAGGTGCCTCTGGGCAGTTCTGAACTACCTTCTTTTTATAAGCAGTCAAGTGCTTACTTGTTTGCTCCAGTGAGCATGTCTAAGGTACCTCTGGCTGCAGACTTCCAAGCAGCTCACAAATGTCTAGTGTCACTCAAATAATATTTCTGCCCTCCTTGCCCATTTCCTCCCACAAACCACCCTGCAGCCTGGGAGTCCTTTCCCACGTATGGCCCTGCATCTCAGAGGAGAAGAGTGTGCACTGGGTTTTCAATGGCTGACTCTTGAGAAGTACCAGTAAGTAGGTCATCAGGTTTTTCTTCCGCAGCCTCTCTGGTTGAGTCTCCAACCTTTCAGTCAGCAGCTGAGAATGTTACCCAGCATTTGTACCCCCCAGGCAGGACCTCCTCTCCTCCCTGAAGGGGCTCTCTCTTATTAACTCTGGTTTCCAGGAAAGAAGACCCAACACTGACAGTGGTCAGTACTTATCAGCAGAATTTGACAGGACCTGAATTTAGACCATTGTGTTCATCTGGGTACTGTAGAGAAACAAATCCACAGAAACTCATGTATAAGAGAGAGTTTTATATAAAGGTAAAGTGCGCATCAAGAAAACATCCCAACCCAGTGCAGCACAAACTCACAAGTCCAACATTAATCCACATGTCTGACACCAATCCACAAAGTCCACCTCCATCTCACAAAACACACGCAATGATGCCAACTGCAGGAGGAAAGCCGAATCAGTGCATGTGTAAGCATCTCAGCACTGGCAGGGGTCTCCACACTGCTGCTTCAGCACCCAGGGCTGCATCAGGGTAGGTCCATGTGGCTTCTCCTTGGGGAAGTCTTGCAGGAAGTGAGCCTTGCCAGCTGAAGCAGGGAACTGGCTAAGGCAGCTGCACCCTGGTCCAACCATCACAAAGCAAGAGACCTAAGAATTCGAAAGGTGAGGCTCACCAAGCCATTTATCTCTCCGCCCTTCAATTAATCCCACATGTGTTTATCGGCCAGGTTGGCACAAGAAACTAACTACCTCAACCACATTCACCGTAGGTCCTGGGAAAGCAGTATGACTGTTAGGCTTCCTCGCCCCACCCTGCGCTGCACCACATGCTTCCAGGCCCAGTCACTGGGGCCAACTGCCCAAACGTCCCCAGTATCAGCCTGACACCTCTGAGCCTCCAGAGTGACGTGCACTCTCAATCCTGGGTTGGACCATCATAAAAACGATGTGGTAGGGGCGTTTGCCCTCCTCAGACTTCAAGGGGAGGTGGGGGGCTCAAGAAGATCAGAATCCATCAAGGTTAGTTCCTATGAGGCAGAGGCCAGACGTGCCTCCATCCTCCAAACTGCTCATCAAGTCTGATCCCAACTGTTCTTAGCACGCTCTCTACTGCTACTGCTATGCTGCCTGTGACAACTCATTGAATGGCCAAGAGAACTCCGACAGTGCACACAATGATAATAACGGATTGACAATCAGGTTCAGGAGTGCTCAGGATACAGTGCTTTGATCATGACAGTCTCTTCGTGTCTATGCCTCAGTGTACAACCTGCAGTCTATCGCTCCTTTGCCTGACCTTTGCCTTGCTCAGGCAAGTGTTTAAAACCTCTTTTCTCTTTGTCAGTTAAGTGCCAGAGGCACCCCCTTCTGCCCGAAAGCCTCCTGCCCACAGGCCCTCTGGCTGTATGGGCCAGGAAGCCCTCTCTTCTGACTCCTGTTGGTCTCTTGGTTCCGTTGTCTCTGCTGCCACTGTTTCTCTGTCATTGCTTCTCACCATCTCCCCGTCTCTGATGTGACAGCTCTCTCTCTTCTGGGTTGAGGAGGTTCAGGAAAGGAATCTCAAGTTCAAAGGATGTACTCGACTCCTGGCTCTTCTTTCTTGAGGCCCCACTGCTTACCACCATTGGGCTGGCTCATTTTAAGCCGAGCGTGATGGCAAACCTGACCAAGCCCTACATTAAGGCTGCATGCACTTTATGTGCATG
>NW_022109768.1:5508334-5509306 GCF_000313985.2 Echinops telfairi | reverse complement strand
AGAGGCAAAACTGTAAGTAGGTCTTATTTTCAGGGGATGTCTTACTTTCAGGGAAACACGGGATCTGTCCTTTGGGTCAATTTCCTCTCCTAGCACATGGCCCCAGGCACCATGCTTCCGACCTCTTTGAAGCAATCAGACTCACCAAACGGCTTGACTTGTGTGATCTAAAGCAGCCAGACTTAGGGCTCATTCCCAGGCTTTGTTTCACCCTCTACCCGCCCTCCTTGGCTGCCACAAAGCAGAATAAGCGCTGTAGCCTGTTGCCCTGTCTCTTCATGAGCTTGCCTAGCTGCTGGACTCCTGGCGTGATGCCTGCTGGGAACAACCCCTGCCTTTCTGAAAAGGCGTTTCTGCTGATCAGCCTCCGAGAATGGAGTCCTCTTTCCTTATCTTTAGTTGTTTTTCTTCTGAGCAAGCCGGAGCCAATGCCCAACCACCACAGCATCTCTGTTACAACTTTCCACTGCTTTTCAAGGTGGATTTTATGGTGAGTCACAGCAGAGTGCCCCAAGCTTTGTGTTCCCTCCCCACCAACAGCCAAGCTTGACAAAGTAATTCTGAACAACTCCAGCACAGGCTCCTCCCAGTGGGAAGAACACCAGCAGTTCAGCTGTAATACAAGAGAAACGGCCAGCTTGGTTTCTCACTGGTAGCCTTGTCGCTAAGTGCTAATGGTCTCTTCTGTTGAACTGATTAGGTCTATTGGCTGGGTTGCTAATACCCCATGCCATTCTGCAATTATAGAACACCTGCTGATTTTCTGTCTTGTTGCCTACTTCTTTCATAGCTCCCGAAGGCAAGGTAAGACGTTTCCACCCACGCTTCTATGCGGAGATGAAGAAACAAAAGCATGTCACATCAAAAGCCCACGGCAGAATTGAGCTGATGAACTTTTGAGAGTGACCAGAGTGCTCGACCCACAATCCTCCACAACGTTGGCCAAGGACACCATTGTTGTTGTCAGGTAGC
>NW_022109768.1:5505438-5506456 GCF_000313985.2 Echinops telfairi | reverse complement strand
GATATGTGTATGGATTGGGATAACAGTTGTATGAGCCCCTAATAAAATGTTAAAAAAAAAAGAAAGAAAAGAGACAGACAAAAAAAAACCCCCCAAAACAAACAAAAAAAAAACCCCTGCTTTTATATAAGAAATAATTAGGTTTAGGACCCACCCTACTCAAAACAAAAGAGAGACACATTCTATGGGCCACAGTACCCGCTGGAGCTGTAGAAGCAGGGACAAAGGAACGGAGCCATCATAAAGGTTGACAGCTAGGGCAGAGAGCCATGACTCTTGTTGCTGAGGCAATTATGGGACGAACCTTGTAACCCCAGGGGTGATGTTCCTGAAAGTGCTTACAGTTAGGTTGTCAGACTCTTCCCAATTGTCTTGAGGTCATTGGAAGTTTCCACCTGGCTGTCTGATTTTCTCATGAGTCCTTTCCATCAGCCCTCATTCCTATTGATGTACCCATCACTGTCATCTGAAAAACCCCAGCAAACATAAACATGCTGACACTAAAAAAAAAAGACATGTCTTGTATTTTGTTGGCTAATATAAATTTCTTAGAATCAGAAAAATTGTTCTAGAATGTTATCATTGTTCTGTTTTAAGTGCAAGTACAGATCTCACCAGCCTTGCTGAACTGAGTTATAATTGAATTGGTGACAGGAGATAGTATATGTGGAAGCAGCTCAGACTATGACTAGAAGGTAAGAGGGGTCTAATATCTGTAAAATTCTAATTTGGGTATTGAAACTTGTGATTGACACATGGCAAGGAGAATTTGGGTCAGAGTTCCTGGAGGACAGATGGTGGCAGGTCCCCAGGGAAGGCCACACTTGGGGTGCTGTGGACCTCTGGGTGTGGAAACTCCTCCTGGATGCTTTTAGCACCGGATGGTACCTGCTGCACCACCGTATTCAGAAGGGCCGAGAAGTCAGCTGCCAGACATCCAGATAATACACCTCCTTAGCCTTTATTGGCTCCTCTGAGGGGCCTCACAGGCAAGAGTGAACCATTAGCAGAGCAGTAG
>NW_022109768.1:5502630-5504848 GCF_000313985.2 Echinops telfairi | reverse complement strand
CCAGTGCTCCCCCACCCACTCTTCCTCTTTCTCCTTCTTACCCCGAAAACCAGGAGACTCTGGTTTCTCTACACAAGCATGTGCGTCTCTCATATGAGCGAGCTCATGCAGTATCTGTCCTTTTACAACTGTCTTATTGCTCTCCACATGATGTTTTCAAGGCTCGCCCATGTTGTGGCCTGCATCGGGACCTCATTTCTCTTTATGACCAAGTCATGTTCCCATATTAAATTTTAAAGCAGCTTTTACTTCTGTTAATTCTAAACCAGCAGGCGAGTGCAGAGTCTACCCTGGGGTCCTGAATGCACGTGATGGAGCAGAGAGAGCCCTTTTGTTTCCTGGATTCCTCGTGTTCAGTGGTGTCTGCAGGAGAGAGGAGCTGACACCCCAGTTCTGGCTTTCTAAGCCAGGACCTCAGGCAAGTACACAGCAGGACTTAAGGTCTCCCTGTGCCCATATAACCACTTCCTGCGCGGAATGGTTATATGTCTCCATCTTGATTTTTTTAAAACTGTTCAAGAGACTTACAGTAGCTCTGGCCATAGCCCACCCAACAGAAAGCCAGAAAGAAGCTTGCCAATTTGTCATAGGCTCCGGTCCTTTGCATTCTGTCCCATTATCCTGGAGAATGATGGGAAACAGGTCCTGGAGATAAAGTTCTCTGAAGCTCAGGCTGCACCACTTTCTCTTCATCCCTCACCCACTCAGGGTCAGGTTCCGTATCTAGCCCGTGAGGCAGTGGTTCTCAACCTTCCTAATATTGTGGTGACACATTCCCCCCAACCATAAAATTATTTTTGTTGCTACTTCATAACTGAATTTTGCTACTGTTATGAATCGGGCAGCCCCTGTGAAAGGGTCGTTCATCCCCCAAAGGGGTTGCGACCCACAGGTTGAGAACACTGAAGGGAATGGGAAAGGGCTGTCCTTGAGTTGAGTACTAGGTGCTTCACATGTGCTACCTCACTTAATTCTTGCAACTTTACAGATTTAAGCATTGCTATACTATCATACCAAATTACAAATAATGGCTCTGAGGTTCTTAGAAATTAAGTCCTTCCTTCAAGATCACAGAATAATACACTGAAGATATAGCCTGGGGAGAGAGGCAGGTCTGTCCAGACCACACAGGAGCAAACTAAGAGGGAGGGAAGGAGGGAGGGAGGGAGGGAGGGAGAGAGAGAGAGAGAGAGAGAGAGATATGCCCCAGGGATGACATCCCTGCTTGGAGCAGCCAGTGCATAGAGAGGACTGTAGGGCCGGCCCCACCACAAGACACAACGCTCCCTCACTGACCCACAGTGCTATGGGGGCAGCACTGCAGACATTTAGTGGAAAGTATGATTGGTCTGCCCCGTGCACAGTGGGGTGAAACGCGAAGGGAGTGCAGCTGGGCAGCAAGGGGAACAAAGTCACCAAATCCCCAAGGAATCATGAAAATAGACTTCTGACTTGGGGGACAGGCCTTGGCACCACATCAGACTTGTATGAAAACATACATAAGGGTCAGCAGACAGACCTGGAACTAGCGATCGTTTTTTTTCCCTCTCCTGTTTTGCTGTGTTTTGTTTGTTTGTTTTATTAGACTTTTGCTTTTGTTTCCTCTTTCTTTCACCCCATGTCTATCTACATAAAGTAGGCAGGATGAACAATCCTGAGAAGAAAACTACGGGATTGATGGTTCCTAGGGGACATGGGAGAGGAGGAGGCAGGGAGGGGGACTGGGGAGCCAACAACTCAGAGATAAGGGAACAACAAGAGATCTAAAATTGATGTGAGGAGGGCATATAATGCCGGGTGGGGCTTGATCAAGAGCAATGTCTCTGAGAAGAAATGCTGATAGCTGAACGGAGGGCATGAGAGTGGGATAGGAGGAAGGTGAAAAAAAATCGAGAAAAGAAATAGGAGGCAAAAGCTATTTATAGAGGTATAGCTATAGGCATTTATATATGTAAATATATTAATTTATAATGAAAGGGATAGAGGGCAATGTACATATATTTACATGATAAGTATTAAGATAGCAGACAGCCTTTGGACTTCTACTCAAGGTCTCCCTTAGCACAAGAACATTTGCTTATGATAACCTTGCACTCTTTGATACTCCCAATACAATGGCTGAAGACAAAATGGGTGCATAAGCAAATGTGGTGAAGAAAGCTGATGGTGCCTGGCTATCAAAAGATACAGCGTCTGGGGTCTTCAAGGCTTGAAGTCA
>NW_022109768.1:5499547-5501910 GCF_000313985.2 Echinops telfairi | reverse complement strand
AATAAGTAAATGTACTTAAACCCCAAGACCATCTGCTACCAAATCCCAGGCTCTTACCGAAGCACCAAGACACCACTGCAAAATTACCCAGAGCAGCCAGGGATCGTGACCACGGTCCCTCCTCTAACTTCCTTAGCTTGGTCACATGTGGCCCAGTATTGGGCTCTGAGGACATTTTCTTATTTTAGCTTTTCTTTTTCAGTCATTCATCTTTCTTTTCTCCTTCTTTTTTAACTCCTTGCGCAGTCTGACAGGACATCCTGTTGAAAAACCTCAACAACTTAGTCTAGATTGTCTTCCGTCCACTGCTACCACCTTGGTCCAAGCCCCCAATCTCGCTTTCCTAGACTCCCATCATGGCTCTCGTTGCTCAGCTATAGCTGGAGTGGCAGATTGAAACGTAAGTGTCCAACTCTTCCAAGATGCTACTCTGCTCCCTTTCACACTCCTCCCTCTAGAAACTTCCAAAACTTTGAGGAAATGTCTCACATGGTGGTACTTGCTGTCCAGTCCCAAATCCAAAGGTTGGCCAAATGCAGGGTCCAGAGCCAGAAGTCAAAAATGTTCAAAGTCACCATGTGTCTTCTTGTGTCCACCAATGCTGAATCAGGAAATAGAGGTCTGGCTTCTCAGATGACAGCAGCGCCACCATTTATACCCCACCCAAGGGAAACAGGACTGTCTGAATCACACCCTGTACTAAAGCGGCATCTTAAAGATGCTGCGAGGAAAGAAAGGGTGTGACTGGGGTTACATCCTCTGCTAAAGTAGCGTCTAAAGATGGCCCCAAGGAAAAGGATGTGACTGGATTCAAACCCTCTACTAAGAACCTCAAATCAAGCTTATTACCATCGAAGTGTCGCCAACTCACAGCGACCCTGTAAGGCAGGGTAGAACTGCCCCTGGGGGTTTCCAAAACGGCAACTCTGTATGGGAGTAGAAAGCCACATCATTCGCTCTCGGAGTAGCAGATGGTTTCAAACTGCTCACCTTGCAGATCGCAGCCCAACCACTATGCCACCAGGGCTCCATACCCCCCCACTAAAATCAGGCCTTAATCCTACCCTAATCCTGCCCATGAGCACCATAGAGCATGCCCTCCCAAATGGGATTATAGCCATAGGCATACAGTCCAGAATGATAATGCATCACTTAAGGAATCAGGCTAGAAGGGCTACGTTAATTCCCTACAGGTCACATACCTTATCATTGACCTACTTGTGTTGGAGATGTACTGTCTACTCCCTTCCCCAGAGTGAACGTTCTGCGGGGACAGGATTCTGTTTGGGATACTGAGATTGCCCAAGTGTTCAGAAGCGTCCCTGGCACACCCTGTTTGCTCACTAAATACTAGTGGAGTCAAAGAAATGAATGGCCGGCTATCCCGCAGACCGGGCAGTCAAGTCTCTCTGCTCATCCCTCCCTGGGTCTGTCTGAGCACAACCACGGCCATCATCTCCAAAGTCCACTTCTTGGACAGGATGCTGCAAGGCACTTGACTCCTGTTTCTCTTCTTAAATTCCTTCCACTGGGAGAAAATGTCTGCATTCTATCCCTGTCTCAATGAGCTAGCCAAAGCCCTCCAGTTCGGTTATAAATGCAAAAAGTCCCCACTCACAGAAGGGCAGCTCTGAGTTCCCTCCGTTCTGAACAGAATGGAGACTTGAGGCATCTGAAATGCCAATCGAGTGATGAGAATATAATGCCAACCCCAGAGTGCCTTCATGAACAGAATCCTCCCTGTAATTCTTTGTCCTTTCGTCAGATATGGCGAGTGGTGAACATCCTTAGAATCACATAGGCTTCCCTCTGAATGTGGGTTAATGTTCCTAACAAGAAAGAGCAATTAGGTTCTCCACAGACCGTTTACACTTAATTCCCAAAGCTTATGATTGATAATATTTTGTCTTGTGTAGGGCCCTTGGTAAATTGTTTGCATTTGACAAGTTGTTTGACTCTCACAAGTCTTGTATTTCATACTCGAGAAGTTGAAGCAACACCTTTGATCAAAGCAGAACACTTTCATTAAATAACCACCAACCTACCCTTGGGGAAACAAGTGCATCTGAAAGCATCATCACTAGACCGTCTCTGGTTCTTCTCAGCTCTCGGCATCAGCCCCGTTTGGTCTCTAATGCTGCTGCTGTTACAGTTAGGTGCTGTTGAGTACATTCTGGCTACCTGCAACCCCAGATGACAGAGAAACGCCCCACAGGGTTTCCTAGTCTGTGAAGGGGTTAAGTATCATCAGGCTGAAAATGAAAAGGTCAGGGGTTCGAGCTCACCAACTACTCTGTAGGAAAAAGATGAGGCTTCTGTAAAGACCCACAGCCTCAGAGTTCTGTGGTGAACCTCTGCTCTGA
>NW_022109768.1:5496445-5498144 GCF_000313985.2 Echinops telfairi | reverse complement strand
GACCCTCAGTGAGTTTCTGAGACGGTAACTGTTTACAGGAGTGAAAATCCCAATCTTTCTCCTGAGGATCTGTTGGTGGTTTTGAACTGCTGACCATGTGGAGCACAGCCCAACACATAACCACTACACCATCAGGGCTCCTTAGATAGATAGGTGGATATATAGAATCCTCATCAAACAACGCTGGCTCACAGAGATCGAATAGTACCAGTCCCACACTATTTCACCTGTTCTACCATTATATCTCACCCAAGGGTCTATCTTTGCTCCACTTCACCAAATACTTTATTTCTCTCCAGTGATCAATCCTTCCTGATCATACAACCAAAATAAGCGAGTCAAACAATGTTCTGTTGTGTCCGTAAGGTTTACATTGGCTAATTTACAGAAGATCCCCAAGCCTTTCTCCATATTCGATCTTAATATGAGTTTCACTGAAAACTGTCCCTCAGGGTGACCCTGCTGGTATTTGGACTACTGGTGATATAGCTTCTAGTATCCTGGCAACATGAAAACCATCAACAGTATGACAAACTGATAGATGGGAGGTGATCTAGGTCCGTCATTGTCCTAGTGGCCTTCTTCATGGGAATCACTTTGGGAGCTACCCAGAAAGAAAGCTTCTGGCATCTCAGATTCGATACTAAGGTCGGTGAGAGTGGAATCTGCACTTTTAGAAGCCCTTGGGTTACTCGTGGAAACAGAAGGGAGATCTGGTACCCTAGTAACTTGCTCCAGACAAGACCTCCACAAATATGCATCGACTTGGACAGAAGAGAACTGCCAGCTACCAAGCATTTGTTATGACAGTACCAGAAGGGGATGACCCTTGTTTGTTGGGTTCTCAGTTTTATCTCCACTACTTAGCAGAGTAGCAGGCACATAGTAGGTGCTCGTAAAAATCAGTTGAGTACATGAACCTACTTCATGTAATGACTTTACATGCAACACTTCCTCTTGACAAAAACATGAGAAACAGGTTCAGCGGGCCCCATTTTACTGATGGGCAGACGGAAATTTAGAGAAGCTAAGTAGCTCAATAGTGAGGACGTACCTGAAGAAAGAATGGAACATGGGTTTGTTTTGACTCCGAAGCACTCACCTAGTGCATACCTTACCGAGGCCATGGGCAGGTGACTGGGTGTAGATTATGCTGGTTGCTGCCTTTCCCCATCCTGTCCCACTGCTCGACCCTGCTACCTCCTCCAAGGTTTATCCTGACCCACCTCCATCAGAAAGTACATTCTGAAAAGCATCCCACTACTGTGAGTCAGGATTCCGTTACACCTAAGATAGCCCCACTTATCCACATGTACACGGAGCTATACTCTTCCCATTCTATCCCATCCCCCCCAAGTTTCTGTTAAGAAGGGCCTGTCTGTAAGATGCAAGTTGCCCTAGATGCAACCTGGGAATCCTTGTTTTCTTTAGGTGGAGAACTTGACATACTGCCTGCTATTTTTGCTAGCCACTGTTGGGTCAACTCCTACTCATGGTGACCCAAGCACACCAGAGTGAAATGTCCCTGCATCAGTCTCACAAGAGCCTGTATTTTCAAGTCCATCATAGCACTTGTTTTGCCAGCCCATCTCACCAGGAGTCCCCCTCACCCTTTCTGGCCCTTCACTTTACCAATTGTGTTAGGGAGGGTTCTTTAGAGAAACAAAACCAGGACACTTATGATTATATATATATATGA
>NW_022109768.1:5493985-5495908 GCF_000313985.2 Echinops telfairi | reverse complement strand
ATGGGGGCAGGCCTGGTAAATTCATTTATCTCTTTGACCTCCAATAAAGCTGTGACCTGATTATTGTCCTAGTTGGCACGATAAACCTAACTAACCCACCAATCCTATTATTCTTCTCCAGTGACTGATCCCTCAGAATGCTGTGCCCAAAGCAAGCAATGTTCTTTCGTGACGTCTAAGGTTTTTGTGTCTAATTTTTGGAAATAGACCACTAGATCTGTTGTCCTAGCCTGTCTTAGTTTAGAAGCTCCACTAACACCTGTGTACGATGGGTGAAGAGACCCTGCTGGTGCTTGAAAGATCAGTGGCATAGCTATAGACCTGAGACCGTAGCCCTTCAGCAGCAGCTTCACAAGAACTGACCCACCACCAAAAGCAACACAAAAGCCACTGCAGTACAACATGTTGATAGATAGATGGTGGTGACAACTGGCTTAGACCTTGACCCTCCCTGCCCCAGGCTCTTCAGTCCAGTCCCTGCACCACTTTTTCCGTTTCTTCCCTATTCAATTCCAAGGTTGTTTGATATTCCATTGTGTTCCCCTCAGTAAATTGTTAAGATTTCTAGGTAGCACCTGGTTGCAAAAATGATGACATCACCCAGATAGCTCCTAATGTGATCCAGTGAAGAATGCCCTAAGCCATGTCACACTGCCTTGTTTAAAGGGATTCTATTACCTACAGATTGCAGGTCCAGTTTCTTCACAGGTCCCATTTGCTTTTCCTTAACTGCCCACTTCTCTATGATCCTTTCTAGCTACCAGGGTGGTGCTGCCTGGTAAACATTGATGACTACTGACCACAAGGTCAGTGATTCAAATCCACTAGCTTTACCACGGGAGAAAAAACGAGGCTGCTTGCTCCCTTCAAGGTTGACAGTCTCATGAACCCTCCATATGGTCTTTGTGAGTCAGACTCGACTCAATGGCAGTGGGTTTGAGTTTTTGGCGAGTCGAGTGGAACAAGCGATGCGGTTTCCACATGCCCTGGAGGTTCTTGCTCTTCCCTTTGTCTGGGATATCTTTCTCACCTTTCCAAAAAAAGCCCCACAACCTTCTATTTGACTAACCCTCCAAACTTCTGCTCAGATATCAACAACTCCAGAAAGCCTTCCCTCTTCCCTGTCTGGCTTGAATTCCTCTCTCACATGCCATCAGAGTGACATCAGTAGATCATGTGGAAATCATTTTGAAAAGTCCTCCAGGGCAGGTTTAGGGTTTCTTCAGCGCTGAGTCTAATACTATACCTGGTACATAGTTGGTGTTCTGAAAGTCGTGTGTGGGCTTAGTCACATTGAAATCTGCTATAATCACTTCCACCACTACAGAGTCCAGTGCTCCCTTTTACCTGCCTGCACATGCCACCCATTGGATCAGAACACAGGGTGCCAAAGCAAACCCAGGCTTGGTGTACTCTGTACATATGGAAATTGATGTAGACTATCTACTCTTGATACCTTAGACCCTGTCAGCAGCTTCACAGGGAGTGAGTCCCACCCACTACCAGCCTTTCCTCCTTGGTCACTCCTGCCCACAAGCCAAGTGCAGCATGGCTCTGAGCCTCATCCTCTGTGTAAGCCAGGGCAGATGGTACCTATAGCTCAGGTCACATATCTCACAAATGAGTGCCCTGCTCAGAAAGGACCAGGAAGGTCACAGTGCTGGTGGGGCACCATGCTCCCTCCCTGCACGAGCAGCAGCTATAAGAAGAGATTCCCTCCTGAGAGAGGGTCAGGAGCTTCATTTTCATGCCTGAATAAAGGGGTATTAATATGGCACCCTGCTGAATAACTATGTCCCCACCTTCTTGCTTCATAAAAACGAAAACTCCAACTCCACCCCTCCCCAAGAGCTCCCAGCCCCCATGGTCCTGTCACTCCTGAGCCCCGAGGCTGACATGAGGGATGGCGGTGACAGAGTGTCT
>NW_022109768.1:5480061-5493587 GCF_000313985.2 Echinops telfairi | reverse complement strand
GCTACCTCCCCTTTCAATCTTCCATCCCTCCCAGACTCCTCTGCCCTCCTAGACCCTAGAGAAGAGCATTGTTAGTGCATTCATGTGATGGCTAGGTACAGAAGTGGCGTGGGTCAAGTGAAAAGGAGTAACACAAAGTATTAGATAATTATTATTATGATGCTTTACATGCAAATTGTCTCTACATTTTGAAAAACTCTCTCTTGTCTTAAAAGCCAAGGAACTGTTATTAAACCCCCACTGCTTCCAGTTGCTATATTTTAAAAGAAGATATAGCAAGTTTTAAAAAAAGAATAGAGAAGTGAAGGTTAAATATTCTAGGTTTCAGAGGAACAATGTTTTGGGCTAAGGCTTAGAGAAGACTTGAGGGAAGTGTTCTATACTCCTCAAATTACCAGAAGGTAAGTAGCCCCCACCCTGTGTTCCAGCCTCAATAAGTGGGTTTATTTGAATATTTTAAATGATTAGGATCAATAAAGAGGAGAAAGGTTCATGAACTAATTTGGTACAAGACATCCCCGCGACCTGAATGTCCATATATGGATGCATAATTGCATAATAGCATCGATTAAAAGAATAAGGTAGATGTATATATGCTGACATTAAAAATGTTACATCGACCCAAAACAAGTCATTGAATAATGGTGTAGGATTTTATATACAAATCTTTGTGGGAGAATTCCATTATCTTTTAGTTCCATTTTCCCATGAACTTTTTGGAGCCCCCGATATTCATACATACTAGGGTACATCCAAAAATATTACTATAAGATCATAGAAACCTTGATGAAGCAGCTATCAAACTGCGAAGTTCTTGTTTCTTGCCAGATCCTCTATTAGTCCCATTTCCTTCTGAAAGTGGTCTGCATCCCTGCAGCCATCCCTGGGGATTCCAGTCTCTTTCTGTCGACATGGCAGTTTGGGCCTTCTCGCACCAGGCCATTGAAAACACCAGCGTTTGCTTCAATCACATCTTAGTCTTCCAAGTGACATTCCTGATTTCCAGCCGTTGAAAGAGGTCTTGTGCAGCATCTCTACCCAGTGAAATGCGCTGTGTAGTTTCCTGACTACTGCTTCCATGAGCATTGATTGTGGATCTCCAAACGTGGCCACAGAAGTGGAAAGAGCCTGGGACTGGTCCAGCAACAGGCACGCAGACCAACAGAACCGAACTGAGAACCCAGAGTAAATCCGTCCACCTCATGACAGTGGGCCAAAGCTATAGTATTTTATTTTCTTTAAAAAAAATCATTTTATTAGGGGCTCTTACAGCTCTTATAACATTCCATACACCAACTGTATCAAGCATATTTGTACATATGTTGTCATCATTTTCTAAATATTTATTTTCTATTTGAGCTCTTGGTATCAGCTCCTCTTTTCCCTCCTCCTTCCCTCCCTTCCCACCATCATAAATCCTTGATAACTTATAAGTTATTGTTGTTTTCATGTCTTATACCAACCACCACCTCCCTTCACCCATGTTTCTGTTGTTCATCATCCAGGGGACAGGGTGATTAGGCATCCTCAATCATTGTGATTGGTTCCCCCTTCTTCCCCTTCTTAAGAGCTCACCACACATTGAATCCAGGCTAGATAAACCCCTCAGAAACAGAACTGGGGTAGCACATGCATGTGAAAGTTGGACATTGAATAAGGAAACCTGGAGAAGAACCCATGTGTTTGAATCACGGTGCTGGTGAAGAACGTCCCAAGTCAAACGGGCTGCCAGGACAACAAGCCCCTCCGTCTTGGGAGAAGTACAGCCGGAATGCTCCTTGGAAGTGAGGATGGCGAGACGTCACCTCATGTCCTTTGGACATTCTTTCTGAAGAGACTAGTCCATGAAAAAGGACAGTATTGGGATCATGATAGTGATAGTGTATGTGGGTGGAGGGGAACATTAAAGAATTAGAGGAGAGTTATATGTTTCATCGGTATAGCACCCTGATTGGCTTGTCTCTTCCTTGGGACCCTATTGTCTACAGATGGGCTTTGGGTCTCCACTCTGCACTCTCTCTCATTCACATTGGTATGATTTTTTTGTTCTGGGTCTTTGATGCCTGATATCTGATCCCATTGACACCTCATGATCACACAGGCTGGTGTGCTTCTTCCATGTGGGCTTTGTTGCTTCTCAGCTAGATGGCTGCTTGTTTGTCAGCTTTCTTCACCACACTTGCTTATGCACCTATTTTGTCTTCAGTGATCGTGTCGGGAAGGTGAGCATCCAGAATGCCAGGCTATTAGAACAAAGTGTTCTTACATTGAGGGCGTACTTGAGTAGAGACCCAATGTCCATCTGCTACCTTGCTACTTAACATATAAATATATGTACATAGAGCTATTTCCCTATTGTTATATAAAAATATATTTACATATGTACATGCCTGTATCTAGATCTCTATAAATGTCCTTTGCCTCCTAGTTCTTTCCTCTATTTCCTTTTACTTTCCTCTTGTCCCACTATCATGTTCTGTCTTCATTCAGGTTTCAGTAATTCCTCTCTGTTACATTGCCCTTGATCAAGCCTTACCAGGCCTCCTACACCCTCCTTGCTATTGATGTTAGATCACTTTCTACCTTACAAATCCGGCTAGACCAGAGCATGCACACTGGTTGAGATAAGAGCTGGAAACACAGGGCATCCAGGACAGATAAATCCCTCAGGACCAATAACGAGAGTACCGATACAAGGAGGGTAAAGGGAAGGTGGGGGGAGAAAGGGGAAGCCGAACACAGTGATCTATATATAACCCCTTTCCTGGAGGATGGACAACAAAAAAGTGGGTGAAGGGAGACATCGGTCAGTGTAAGACATGAAAAAAATTTTTTTATAAATTATCAAGGGTTTGTGAAGAAGGGAGGGTGGGAAGGGAGGGGAAAAATGAGTTGATACCAAGGGCTCAAGTAGAAAGCAAATGTTTTGAAAATGATGGTGGCAACAAATGTACAAATGTGCTTGACACAATGGATGTATATGTATGGATTGTGATAAGAGCTGCATGACCCCCATTAAAATGATTTAAAAAAAACTTTCAAGGGGCTCAAGTAGAAAATGTTTTGGAAATGATGGCAACACAGGTACAAATATGCTTGATACAACTGATGTATGGAATGCTATAAGAGCCTCCAATAAAATGATTTTTTTAAAGAAAAAGGATAGTAAACAAACCCAAACTCACTGCCATTGAGTCATTGCTGACTCTTGGGGACCCTTGTGAGTTTCTGAGATTTTAACTGTTTATGGGAGTAGAAAGCCCAACGTTTCTCCCGTGAAGCAGTTGGTGGTTTCGAACTGCCAACCATGCAGATTGCAGCCTGACGTGTCACCCGTACACCAGGGCTCCTGTGGAAGGTTAGCAAAAAAGAGGAAGACCCTTCAGGAGACGGATCAACCAGTTGGCTACAACTATGGGCTCAAATATAACAACCGTGAAGATGGCACAAGACTGGGTAGGGTGTCATTCTGTTGTACATAGGGTCGCTATAAATGGGAAGCAACTTGCTGGCACCGAACACCAATAACCTAGGCAGCTGATCTGTGACAATGAGCTAAGGCACATTAGATGGGCGAGAGGTAGTCTTTCAACAGGTGTTGGCAAACTGAAAGTCCATTTGCAGAAATATGTCTCACACCATGTACACAAATGACCTCCAGGTGGGTAAGAGATCTACATGTAAAACCCAGAACTATAGAGATCATCAATTTAAAAATAGGGACAAACTTAAGGGTATGGTATGGCATAAATATATTCAACGGAAAATGTCCGAACAACAGAAGACAAGCTATATAAATAGGGCCTCCTAAAACCTCGACATTTTGTGCATCCGATGATTTTACCCACAGAGTAAAAGAAGAATCCAGAGATGGGGACAAAACGGAAAATAACATATCAGACTAGGTACTAATCTCTAACATTTATAGAAAGCTTCAACATCTTGACAAGAAAAATTGAACAATTCAATTTTTAAAATAGAGAAACAGACTTCACTACGTGGAACATTCAGGTGGCCAACAAACACGTGATCATTAGTCACTGGAGAGATGCAAATCAAAACCATGAGACAGCGTTTCACCCAAGAAGTAATGGCAAAATTAGTGCTTACAAAGGGTAGGGTAGGGGGGGTATGTGTAACCTCCCTGGCTTCCCTATTGCTATGAGGCTACGGTCAGCCATGTTTCTGCTCTCCTTCCTTCATTACTTGCTCTGGTACCAATCTTCCTATGCTGGGCTTACTGCAGGGCCCACACAGAATTCACAGACAATATTCATGATTAAAGGTGCATGTTAGGAGATCTAACAGGTTATTATAAGCCAAGATCAGAAACATGAAGGAGACAGTCATTGGCCCCCAGGCTCGCCTTCCTCAGCTAGCAGCCAAGTCCCTCTCTTGTCCTTGGCCTCTGCTGCCGTGGGTCTGGACACCAGCCGGTTGCTTTGCCTCACAGTCTCATCGTCTCAGTGCTGCTCCTCTGTACGGTCACATGGTCTCCTTGTCCAGCCTCTGGTACCTCTGGCGTCTACGTCCGTCCGTACCTTCAGACAGAGAACTCAAAATTGCAGCACTTCCCACAGTCTTGGGAATTTTCTCTCTGCTCTTGCTTTAAAGGTAACTACTCCTTTTAGCCAGGGGGCGGTAACTGAAACTGACCTCTACGAGTGTCACACACACCATATGTGCATAGTCCTACTGGATCTTTTGGTTGGAGTTACAGAAACATGGAGAGTAGAGCCATATTAAGGAATTTCACTCTACCACAGTTGTGGGGGTGGGGTGGGGTGGATGGTGGGGTGGGATATGGGGAGGAATCCTCATTACACTGCTGGTGATATTGAAATATGGTGCAATCGCTGTGGGAAATGGTATGCTGCTTCCTTAAAAAACTGGAAACAGAAATACTATATGACTCAGCAATCCCTCAACTTGGTATATATCTTACAAAAATAAGAGCCATTCCACTTCTTGGTAGTCATTGTTTGGCTTGCTTTTTGTCTTCAGGATTGTACAAACAAAGCCATGTTTCATCACCACTTGTTGAAAATGTCCATCAAAAGCTCCGCTCTTGTCTTCTGCAGCTGATCTGGGCACATCAGTTTTGGTACCCACTGAGTGGCGCCAAAGGTAATTCCTCAGTACATCACGTGTATCACAGCACTGTTCACAGCAGCAAAGAGATGGAAGAATGGATAAACATACTATGGTACACACACACAATGACATACTACGTTTTAAAGAATAACGATGAATTTGCCAAATACGTCATACACGGATAAACATGGAGGACATTATTTTGTGTGAAATAAATCAATAGCAAAAGGACAAATGTTGGATGAGATCACTATCGTTAAACATCAAGAAAAAGATTTCCACACAAAAAGAAACAGTCTTTGAAGGTTATGAGGCATGGTAGGGAAAGGGGTGGGAAATGGGACCATCTAGAGGCAGGTTTCCCAATGTGGATGATACCGACCCTTCGAAGGGCGTTAGAACAATCCGGGGGGAGGAGCTGTCAAAGAAGATGCCTACACTTTATCCTGGATTATGGCTATAGTACAAGTGATCTTAATGATCAGATGGGGTGCTTGATAATGCTTTTTTCTGAAAAGGGGGCTGTAGGTCAAATAGAAATGGGAGCCTAAAGTCTAGAAGATAAACAGGTGTTAACTTGGATGAAGGAGAAGGCGATAGACAGTAAGAGAGAGGTCAGCCCAAAACCGAGGGAGCGTGGGAAGACACTGAGAGAAGTGAAAGGGCGCAAGGCAGCAGAGGAACATATTGTTCTGCGCACCATCCTGCACCTCTGGTGGCCTAGGAGGAGACGCCTGGATCGGCACCCAGGCTGAATGGGTCGGTGAGGAAGCGTGGGAGTGTATGCACACATTCGTGTGGCTGTGTGTGACAGAGGAGATTTGTACGCGGATATTTATCTTTGCGGCAAAGAAATCCATGAATGTGGTGGAGCAGACAGAGGACAAAGTTATGAAAACATAGACACAGCCAAACACCTTGAGGGACTGAGCCTCTGGCTCAGTGCTGGGGCGCACCAAAATTACTTGGGACAACCTGGCTCACAAAGACAAGGTTCTGCAACCTTCTCTGATGAGTAGCAACTGGGTTCTTCTTTTTTTGTTTGCCATTGATTTAATTTATTTTATTAGATATATATTTACTGGGGGCTCATACAACTCTTATCACAATCCATACATACATCAATTGTGTCAAGCACATTTGTACATTCATTGCCCTCATCATTCTCAAAACATTTGCTCTCCACGTAAGCCCCTGGCATCAGCTCCTCATTCATTCCCCTCCCTCCCCACTCCCCCCTCCCTCATGAACCCTTGATAACTTATAAATTATTATTTTGTCATGTCTTACAATGTCCGATGTCTCCCTTTACTCACTTTTCTGTTGTCCATCTCTCAGGAAGGAGGTTATATGTGGATCCTTGCAATCGGTTCCCTCTTTCTACCCCACTCTCCCTCCACCCCACCTTCCCAGTATCGCCACTCTCACCACTGGTCCTGAAGGGATCATCTGTCCTGGGTTCCCTGTGTTTCCAGTTCCTATCTGTACCAGTGTACATCCTCTGGTCTAGCTGGATTTGTAAGGTAGAATTGGGATCATGATAGTGGGGGAGGAGGAAGCATTTAGCAACTAGAGGAAAGTTGTATGTTTCATCATTGCTACACTGCACGCTGACTGGCTCATCTCCTCTCCGCGACCCTTACGTAAGGGGATGTCCAAGCAACTGGGTTCTTAAAAGCCTAGGAGCAGCCCTCTCAGGTTCAATTACTGGTTTCTCTCCATCGGGAGGAAAATGGAGTAAAGAAAACTGAAAGATGCAAGGAAATAATGAACCCAATGGCCTAATGGACCACGCAAACACCAGTCTCCATGACCCAGAGACCAGAAGAACTAGATGGTGCCAGGCTACTATCAACAACTGCTCTAATAGGGATCACATTAGAAGGTCCTAGCTGGAGTTGGAGAAAATGTGGAACAAAACACAGAGTCACAGAAAAGATCAGGCTTACTGGTCAGATACAGATTGGTGGAACCACTAGTCACCCGTCAGGTCTGGAAATGAACTCACCTCCGTGGTTCAATTTTCAGCCAAACAATGGGAAGGTTTATAAGGGAAACAATAACATTAGAGCGGCACACACACACCTTAGACTAACCAACCATTTGAGATCAAAAGGGCAGCATTTACCCAAGGATAAAATTCAGAAGGGTTAAAAAAGAAGGGAGAATGGAGCTAGGAAACATAGGAGGGAAGTGTGAGAAGTGATATCACATTGTGGACATGGCAGACAAGGACATGAAATACAACGTGTGCAGATCGTTGCATGGAAAACTGATCTGCTTTGTACACCTTCACCCAACTCACAAGAAAACGAAAAATACAAGAAACAGTCGTTTCGCTTAACTACTTAAGAATGTCCACCTTGGGGTGTGCGGGACATCAATTCTCCGGCCAAGGACAACATTATGTACCAAGTACTGTTCTAGGTGCTAGCGACAGAGCAGTAAGCACATACACACTTGCCTTGAAAACAGATTGTGGTCTAGCAGAAAATATCAACAACGAAGCGATGAAAAGTAGAAATGGGATGGAGTGCATAAAAACAGGAATGAGGACAGGCAGCCTGGAGTAACTCTTGTGATCGTCGATACAGTGAGGGGAAGATTGTGATCGTAGATACAGTGAGGGGAAGATCACTCTTGTGATCTTAGATACACTGAGAAGGTGACATTTGAGGACAGTTTTGAGGGACGTTAAGGAGTCAATCGTACTGTGCGTTTTGGAAGAGTGAATTCAGGCCAGGGAGCGTCCGATGCCAAGGCCCTGTGGTAAGAATGGCCTGGTGTGCTCTCGGTGGCCAGTGAGCTAGGTTAGAGAAATGAGGGAGACTGAGTAAAGGCTGATTCCCATCCTTTAGGATAAGGTGGTCCAGTCTTTTAGTGAAGCAGCAGCTACCATAATGCTTGAATCATTTCCAAAGGATTTTTCTTCCCACTAAATTTCCTGCCTCGGTTGTACCAAACTCCATCTTGGGGTCTTCCCACAGAAGCCCTTGGGGCCATTCGTGTGAGTCTTGCTTAGGAAAACTTGAGACCCTTCTGGGCGCCGCTTTGGCAGTCCGTGTAAGACTTCCTTGCTCTTTTCCATTCAGCAGAGAAAGGTGATTTCCAGCGTGTAAAATTTGACGACATCAGCTCGAAAGTTTTTCCTTAGGTCCCACCTCTGTGCTTTTGGAAAAGTTGGCAGTGGTCGCCAGGATATGCTGTTGGCCATCCTTTGACTACAGATCAGTCAAGAGGCTTGGGCTTCAGACAATGCTAATCTGAGTCTAGGCCTGGATTTATTAGGCTGCCTGGCATTTTAGCTCACAGATAAGCACACATTCACCCTAGCCTTTGCTGTATTAAGCCTCCCAAAGCAACTTTCTGAAGGCTCAGAAAGAAAACAGTATTCCAAACTCTAAACCCACATAAGCTTTTCTTTGGGTCTTGACTTTCCCCTCCTCCTTGCTTTGGCCGTGGTGGGTTTTGTTCTAGTGCAGTCACGGAGCTGTCCTCAATGCCCCACCGATACTCCTGGAAGTCTGATCAATGAACTCAATTATCCTTGCCTTTTACAAGAGAAGAAAAACTATTTGTCGATGACGCTGCACAATGTGGAGAACAGTGATGAAGTGTCCACTCTGAACACAGGCCGGGATTCTGGGCTGCTCTGTGTCTGAGTCTGCCCCCAGGGCTGTCGGTGTGTAGACAGCACATAGTAATGGGCACAGTTCTGAGGTCCAGCTCCAGGATCCTGATGGTTTCTGTACCTGACACTGGTGCATATCCCCCGGTGGACCCCCTCAGAGCAGTTGAACTCAATGTGACCTCTTTCTGGCCAAGCCTTGAGTGAGCTGCAGAAATGTCTTGTCCCCAAGAGTCCCCTAGACTTGGGTTGCCACCCATTGGTTCAACAACTGTTTATTGAGCGTCTGTGTGCCATGCCTGTTCTAGGCACTGGGGCTTCTAACTCAGTGGCCTTCAAGTCACTGTTGACTCATGGTGACCCTGTGTGCCAGAGTAGAACTGTGCTCCCTAGAACTCTCAGTGGCTGATTCTCCCAATTCTAGGCCTTTCTTCCAAGGAGCCTCTGCGTGGGCTCGAACCAGCAGCAAGTGCATGAACAATTTTGACCACCAGGAACATCAAACCATGCCTTTGAGTTGACTATGACTTCAAAGGGGAAATGAAACAAACAAAAATCCCTGTGTGCATAGAGCAGCCCTTTTAGTAGGAGTTACAGACAATAAACCCATTTGAATCCTGGACTGGAATTCCCAAGGTTGCAGTGGGTCAGAGAGGCAGCTAGGACCTCTCTCTAGATCAACCTCAGGAAGGCTCTGCTAGACCAGGGGCAGAGAACAGTGTTTTGTGAATCAGGCCTGGGCTACCCAGAGGTACCAACCTCTACCCAGGATCACACTAGTGGGAGACCACTCCTACTAGACAAGGTCAGCACTCCTTTGTTTATGCCCAGACCTCCATCCCACATGGCAGCAAGCGTTGCTCACTTGTGCCACTCAGGATAAAGACCCCCCTTAATTCCTATGGTGGTTGAAGAATAAAAGTCTGAGGTGGAGGGATGATTTGTCCCTGAGAAGGGAAGTTGAGGGAAGGAAGTAAAAGAACAGGATGAAAGAGAGAGCCCAGAGACACGTGTTTGGAAAGATAAAATGACTCCTGGAGCATCTCCTTTCTCTGCTCCCCAGAGCTGTGCGTAGCAGTTGCATGCAGCTCCCTCTCAGAGCTCCACCCTCCATGTGCATTAAGCAAAGTTCACAATTCAGGGGAAAATAAACTAGGCATTTTATCTGTGACACGGCTGATATTATCTCCCTGGATAATGACTTATTACCCTAAAACTGTGGAAAAGATTGAAGCAATGAGGCTCGAAGCCAACAACTGTTTCAAACTCATTAACTGGACTTGCTTTTAGCCATGCAGTTTCCTCCAGATTGGAGGCAGTTTGTGTGCGCACTGAGGTCGCCCGCGCTGGTGATTATGAAGAAGTTTGGGGGAATGGGGCTTGGAGGCTGGAAAAGTAAGTGAACAGCAGAGTGGGGCCAGCAAGGAGAGTGATGGGTATCTGTTGCGGGGCATTGTGGGAAAGGTGGGCAGCAGAAACGTCTGCACAAAGTGCAATGGGGTATGATGGGAGCCACGTGGGATGTCTATCGCTCTCGAATTTTATCTAAAACCTAAATAAAATGTTCTAAGTTGTTGAGAATGAAGTGTAGAAAATACATAACCAGTGACTGTGACAGCAACGGGCAGAGCCACAGCCAGAGCCATCACCTCTACTATCCATCTGTTCCAAATAAGCACAATGAAATGTTCCAGAATTCCCATTTTTCCAAGTTTATCATGGTCCACACAGTCCAATGCCTTTACATAGTCAGTGAAAAACAAATGAACATCTTTCTTGTATTCTCTGCTTTCAGCAACATCCATCTGACATCAGCAAGGATATTCTTTGTTCCATGTCCTCTTCTGAGTCTATCCTGAACTTCTAGGGGTTCCCTGTCAATGTGCTGCTGTACCCATTCTTAAGTAATATTCTCCTTGTGTGCACTATCAATGACATTGCTCATTTAAAAAATCATTTTATTGGGGGCTCACACAACAATAATTTTTAAATTATTCTTTTGTCATATCTTGCCCAGTCCAACGTCTCCCTTCACCCACCTTTCGGTTGTCCATCTCGCAATATTGCTCAATTATTTTTAGCATTGTCCTGGGTCACCTTTCTTTGGAATGGGCACAAATATGGATTTCTGCCATTCAGTTGGCCAGATAGCCCATCTTCCAAATTTCTTGGCATAGACGTGTGAGTGCTTTCAGTGCTTCTTCAACTTTCTGAAACATTTCAATGGGCATTCTGTTAATTCCCGGAGCCTGGCTTATGGCTAATGCATCGAGTGCAGCTTGAGCGTCTGCCTTCAGTAGCATCGCTTCCTTCTCACATGCAGTCTTCTAGAGTGGTGCATTGTCCATTACTCTTTCCATCTTCTCTTGATGCTTCCTGCATCATTCGATATTTTACCTACAGAGTCTTTCAAAACTGCACTTCTAGGCTTGACTGTTTCGTGAGTTCTTTCAGTGTAAGAGAGGCTGAGCATGGTCTTCCTTCTTGCCTTTCTAACCTAGGTCTTTGCACATGTCTTTATACTATTTGGCCTTGTCTTTTGGAGCTGATTTTTTAAAAATTTTCTATTCAGCTCCTTAACTTCATCTTTTCTTCCATTTGCTTTAGCTACTCTACAATTAATAGCAAGTTTCAGAGGCTCTTGTGAGATTTGCTTTGATCTTTTCTTTCTTTTTAATGACGTTTGCTTTCTTCATGAATATGCTTTGTCCTTCCATAGCTCATCAGGTGTTCTGTCCTTAGTGTTCAATGCAGCAAATCTGTTCTTGAAATGTTCTCGAAATTCAAGTGGGTTGGACTCAAGGTCATATTTTTGGCTACAATGGACTTGTTTTAATTTTCTTCAGCTTTATCCTGAACCTCAAGTTGATTTCTATGTATTCCATTTAGGGAAGTCCATGTGTACAGTCACCTTTTGTGTTGTTGAGAAATGGTTATTTGCTATGAATAATTTACAAAATTCTATCATGCAGTCTCTAGCTTCATTTCTCTCCCCAAGTTCATGCTTTCTAACTACTGTTCCTTCCTCTTTATTTCCAACCTTTGCATTCCAATCACCAATAACTATCAATGCATCTTGATTGCATGTGTGATCAATTTTCAGACTGAAGTCATTGGTAAAATTCTTCAATTCTTCATTACTAGCTTTTATGGTTGGTGCATACAGTTGAATAATAGTTGTATTGATTGGATTTTCTGAAGGTGGATAGGTATAATCTGATCACAGATAGCATTGCACTTCATGATGGATTTAGCAAGATCCTTTCTGACCAAGAACCGCCATACCTCTTAATTATGTTATTCCCAGCATACTCAATCATAGGATTTTTAAAATTCAAAATGGCCAGTACCAGTCCATCTCAGTCCACTAACATCTAGGACATGGATCTTCATGCATTCCATTTCATTTATGACCACTTCCAATTTTCAGAAATTCATACTTTGCACATGCCAAGCTCCAACCATTCGAAGATTTTGGCAGCTGTTTCTCTTTACCTTGAGTCGTGTCCCATCAGCAAGAGAAGACCCCCAGGGCTCTGCTCCCATGGGCCATGCTCGACTCCCTGGTGAACTCCCCTCCATGAATTCAGCTCCACATCAGTCACATTTTGAGTGCCCTCAGACTTGAGGGGCCCCTCTGCCAGCACTATCTCCAAGAGTGCTCTGGTTCCTTTGTTTAGGCTTTAAGTATTTGAAAATGCTTTGAAGCTATGCGTAAGGTTTTCAGGGACTTCTTCCTTTGAAGTAGGGAGCCCAGTGCTTATTTGTTGTCTGGTCTTAGCCTGGACATTCCACTGAAAACGATTCCCTTTGGGTTACCCTGTTGGCCTTTGAAATACCAGTGACATAGCTTCTCACATCCCAGCAACACACCAGCCACCAAAGTACGACATTGACAGACAAGTGGTAGAGTATATACTATATATTAATTAAAATAATTATATTATAATAAATATAATACATACTATAAAGGAGGAGAGAGGCTCCTTTATGAGAAAGCATAGAGTTCATAGGAAAAAGGAATGACTCCCTAATGGGTCACCCGTACAGAGTGGGATAGCCCATCAGAGGGCAGAGCACCTGATGCTGGTGGGGTCTGGAGTGAGAGGCAGCAGAGAAGTGTCAAGCATAGCAGAAAGACCAGGCAGAGAGGGGACCAAGAGCAAGGCTATGGTTCTTGGTCTCTGGCGAGTTATGAAGGTAGAGTCTACACATCTTTGCAGATCCTGCAGGCAGGGGCTGTAGAAGTACATGAATCTAAACCTGAGTCTTGTGTAAGGCACATGGATAGCAGAAGAAGGCTTCAAGGTCATAAGTCATGGCTCATGAGAAAAATATGGCCAAATCTTGCCAGGAGCCAAGTAGCAGAGACTGTTGGATTCCCATTTAATAAACACGGTTACCTTCTTCCCGGCTAAAAGAACCTTGGTTCTGTTAGAGAAAGTAGTATGCTTGGCTGCAAACTACCCTGCTACAAGGACATGAACCATTAAAACCAGAAACCCAAATCCATTGCTGTTGGGCTCATTTAAAAAAAAAAATTATTTATTTTTAACTCATTTTTGAAGTCTTTAAAAATTTTCAACACATTTATTGGCATATAATTCATATATCATACAATTCAACAGTTCAATCACATCAAGAAGAGTTGTACAATCATCACCACAATCCATTTTAGAACATTTTCTTCATTTTTTGGGTAAATGATTGACCTTTAAAAATTTTTATTATTATTATTATTTTTTAATCATTTTATTAGGGGCTCATACAACTCTTATCACAATCCATACATACATCAATTGTG
>NW_022109768.1:5471560-5478711 GCF_000313985.2 Echinops telfairi | reverse complement strand
CTCATTTTGACTCAGAGAGACCCTATAGGACAAAGTTGAAATGCCACGCAGAGTTCCCAAGGTTGTAGATGTTTATGGAACCAGATTGTGCCTCACATTTCTCCCATGAAGCTGCTGGTGGATTTGAACCACCCAACTTTTGATTAGCAGCCTGATGATGAACCCATTGTGCCACCAGATTTGAGAACCAACCATTAGGGTGATGATCATCCAAACCAGAATGAGCTATTACCTCAGTACATTAAAGTAGTAAAGACTAAAAGGAAAAAAAATGCAAAATAACAGGTGATGCCAAATTGTGGGGGAAATAGTTGGAGGGACAGTACAGAAGTGTAGCCATGTTAGAAAATAGCTCAGAGCTCCCCAAACAGCTGAACACAGAACTGCCTTGTGAGCCAGTAATTCTACTCATACAAAAAGCAAAGGTAGGAAGGCAAACAGAAAGTTGCGTATCAGTGTTCATGGCAGCACTTTTCAAAATAGTCAAGAAACAGATACAAAATGTCCGTCTACAAGTGAGCGCTGTTGTTAAGTGCCCTGTGTCTTACAGAATGACATACTGCCAGGTCACAGTCCTTGCTTTGTTTCAGCCTAGGGATGCAGCCATGGTGCCAATCATCTCCTTTAGCATCTTCCTCTTTTTCTCTGCCCTTCTACTTTACCAAGCATGATATCCTATTCCAGGGACTAATCTCTCCTAATAACATGCCCAAAGTACCTGAGGTGGAGTCATACCATCCTCATTTCTACGGAGGCTTCTAGCTGTATTTCTTCCAAGACAGATTGGTCTGTTCTTCTGGCAGTCCGTGCACTGTAACTATTCTTAGCCAACACCATCATTTAGGTGAACCGATGCATCTTCAGCCTTCCTTCTTCCGTCTTCAACTTTCACCTGCATATGAGGTGATGGAAAATACTATGGCTTAGGTCAAAGTCATGCCTTTGCTCTTCAACTTGAAAGAGATCTTGTGCAGCAGATTCTCCCAATACAATACATTGTTTGGTTTCTTGACTGTTGCTTCCATGGGCATGGGCTGTGGCTGCAGGCAAAATGAAATCCTTGACAACTTCTGTCTTTTCTCCATTCATCATGACGTTAGCTATTGGTCTAGTTGTGAGGCTTTTTGTTTTCTTTACATCAACTTACATCAGTCCACACTGAAGGCTGACGTCCTTGATCTTCATCAGCAAGTGCTTCAAGTCCTTTTGGATTTCAACAAGCAAAGTTG
This sequence comes from Echinops telfairi, assembly GCF_000313985.2. Lineage (NCBI taxonomy): Eukaryota > Metazoa > Chordata > Mammalia > Afrosoricida > Tenrecidae > Echinops > Echinops telfairi. The sequence continues at coordinate 5,477,482 of NW_022109768.1, read as the reverse complement.
TGTCATCTGCATATTCACAATTTGTTAATAAGCCTTGCTCCAATGCTGATCCTAAAGTCTTCTTCGTATAGTCCAGCTTCTTGGGTAATTTGCTCAGCATACAAACCGAACAAGCATGGTGAGAGAATACAAACAAGGCACATGCCTTTCTTGATTTTAAATCAACAGTATTCCCTTGTTCTGTTCCTATGACTGCCTCTTGGTCCACGTACAAGTTCTTCATAAACAAAATTAAGAGTTGTAGAATTCTCAATCTTCTAAATGCTATCCAATGTTTGTTATGATCCACAGAGTTAAATGTCTATGCAAAGTCAATAAAACGCAGGTAAACACCTTTCTGGTAATCTCTGATTTCAGCCAAGAACAGAACCCTTGACAACAGTGATATCAACAGTGGTATCCCTTGTGTCACGTCCTCTTCTGAATCCAGCTTGAATTTCTGGCAGTTCCCTAGGGCAGCTCACCATTGTTGAATGATCTTCAGCAACATTTTATTTGCATGTGATATTAATGATATTGTTTAACCATTTCCACATTCTGTTGGGTCTTTGCTCTACCAAGGGGCACAGATTAGTCACAGCTCTTCCAGTTGGTTGGCCAGGTACCTGCCTTGCAAATATCATGACATCGATGAGTGACGATGATCAGATAAACAAAATAAGGATATATGTCCAATGGACTGGACTACTGCTCAGACTTAAAGAGGAATGCAATCCTGATGCATGAAATCCACAGCAATAAATCTTGAAAACATTATGCCGAATGAAATAAGTGGCAAAAGGACAAATGCTGCATGATCTGACTTATGTGAGATGAGCAAAACGGAGAGAGCAAGACTACTTGCTGTTCTCAGGTGTGGCGAGCAGGGAGTTTTAGCACAGGGTACACACATTGAGTTCATGTGGCGGAAGAGGATAGTGAGAAAGCTTGTACAACACGAAGAATGCGATCAGTACCACTACCGTCCGCCTGGAGAAACTGCTTAAAGCAACTACAGTACCCAGTTCAAATTGTTTAAGGAAAACTAGTCTGCCTGATGAGTGGGATTTTTCTAGGGATTTCTGGGAAAGATTTGCTTTCCCGTTACAATCCATTTTTCCTTTTGCTCCCTTCTTATTTCTTGGAACTTGAATAAGAAGAGTAGCTCTCCAGCAGTCATTTTGTTAGAAGAAGGGTGTAGGTCATTCCCAAAGGTTGGGAGAGCAACCACCTAGAAAAGGCTGAGGAGCATTGTGCTTGCCCCACTTGGTTTACTCTCAGACCTCTCACCGGGTCTCTCTGACCTTATTAAGTTTAGTTTTTGTGGGGGACCAGCCTCCACAACCGACTGGGTCCTAAGGGGGTGGTTGTGTAATTGAAGGGTAAATTAAAGAAACAACAAAGACATGCTCACCTCTTCCATGGAGACCAGAACCAGAGAGAGTGTGAATGTATTCTCTCTCAGACTTCTATAATCTTGGGCATGCAAGCCACATTGTATACATATGTAACAAGAAGGGGATGTGCTAGGGACATACACGTGACAGGAAGGGGATGTGCTAGGGGCATACACGTGACAGGAAGGGGATGTGCTAGGGGCATACACGTGGCAGGAAGGGGATGTGATGGGGCATACACGTGACAGGAAGGTACATAGGCAACCAGCTGGGCGGGTTCTAGAATTAAGATGGTGGCTTAACCTTGGGCGTCACTGAGCTGGTTTGACCTTCAGTGTCTATGAGGTCTTCTTCATGGGAGCAATCTATGATCCTTATCAGCATGGAGTGGGCCCAACTTAGGGTGGGGTGGTCTGATATTTTTTTATTTTAATGAATCATTTTATGGGGGGCTCTTATAGCTCTTATAACAATCCATGCATCAAGTGTGTCAAGTACATTTGTACATACGTTGCCATCATCATTCCTGAAACTTTTTCTTTCTACTTGAGCCCTTGGTATCAGCTCCTCTTTTGTTCCCCCTCCTTCCCCCAGCCTGCCACCCTTGTGAACCCTTGATAATTTAGAAATTATTTTTATTTTCATATCTTACACTGTCTGCTGTCTCCCTTCACCCACGTTTCTATTGAGTGTGGATGGGTTGTACGTCGATCACGGATTGGTTCCTCCTTTCTCCCCACACCTTCCCCCTACCCTCATGGTATTGCTACTCTCATTATTGGTCCTGAGGGGTTTATCTGTCCTGAATTCTGTGTGTTGAGAACTCTTAGTAGAAAAGTCATATTAAGAAATTTCTATTGTTCTTCCCCCTTGGGGTGGGGGTGTTGGGGGTGTTATACATTGATCATTGTGATCAGTTCCACTTTTCTCCCCCTTTTCCCCCTACCTTTCCCCTACCCTCATGATATCATTACTCCCATTATTGTTCTTGAGGGGTTTCTCTGTCCTGGATTCCATGTGTTGAGAACTCTTAACTATATCAGTGTACATGCTCCAGTCTAGCCGGATTTGTAAGGCAGAACTGGGGTCAGGATAGTGAGGGGGGAGGCATTAAAGAACTATAGGAATGTTACATGTTTCATCGGCGCTATACTGCACCCTGCCTGGCTCGTCCTTTCCTTGTGACCCGTCTTTGAGGGGATGTCCAATTGTCTACTGATGGGCTTTGGGTCTCCACACCAACCCCTCTCATTCACATTGTCATGATTGTTTGCTTTGGGTTTTCTGATGCCTGATACCAGATCCAGTTGATACCACGTGATCACACGGGTTGGTGTGCTTCTTCCATGTGGGCTTCGTTGCGCTCCTGCCAAATGGCTGCTTGTTTAACTTCAAGCCTTAAAGACCCCAGATGCTATATCTTGTAATAGCCAGGCACCATCAGCTTTCTTTACCACATTAGCTCATGTTGTCTTCAGCCATTGTGTTGGAAAAGTGAGCATCACAGAATTCCAGGTTATTAGAACAAAGTTTTCTTGCATCGAGGGAAGACCTGAGTAGAGGCCCAATGTCCATCTGCTCCCTTAATACTTAACCTATAACTATATGTACCTAGACTTATATTCCTACCATTACATATGAATATATTTACATGCCTATGTTTATAACTCCATAAATATCTTTTGTCTCCTAGCTCTTTCCTCAATTTCCTTTTACTTTTCTCCTGTCTGCTATCACATTTGACGCTCTGCTCTTGATCACAGACAACCTTCAGGAAGATAAACTGCAAGCATGTAGTAGCAACCATGAGCTTTCCAGCAGCATCTTAAAATTGGCATTATTACGGGGGATGTTGTGGGGAATCACTTTTAGTAAGGAGAATGTGAGTGGGATTCGTCTCCCACTTAGGAATGTGAGGGCCTCCCTCCACCAGAGGCTTGGCCTCCCAGGCTCCTTAAATATGATCATAGAAAATTTGTCTGCACACACTTTCTTCCCAGCCTGCCACAGGTTTTCTGCTACTGCCTTTGATGTAATTGCTAGGATGCTGAATATGTTTCAGTGGAGCTCCCAGACTAAATCAGACTAGAAAGACAGGCCTGCTAATCTACTCCTGAAAACCAACTAGTAGATCCCCACTGCCATGAGGCTGGCACAGGACCCATCAGAGCTCATTCTGCTGCCATACACCGGGGGTCATTTGGAGGGGAGCAGCATCAACCAGAGCAGACTCTGCCTGAGAGAGAGGGGACCACCACTTGCCTCCACACAGCCCACGTGAGCAGTGAAGGGCTGCACTGAGCAGCGCTTGGCTGCAGTATTCCAAGGCAGCCCTCCAGAGAGAAAGCTCGGCCTCCCTGGACCTCGTCCTGTCCCAGCTCCAGAGACCAAGGGGACAAGCTCGAGTTTACAGTGCACCCTCTCACTCTGAGATGACTGCCCACTCCAAGCCTCCAGCTGGTGTGATAGTAAGTGCCGGGAATTTTCCAGCCATCCAGGAAAAATTAAAACACCCAGGAAGTGACTGTTGTCATACCAAAGTCATTGTGAAGTTTGAGAATCAGGCTGAGATGCTGTTAAGGGAGTAAGTACTGGGGAGAAATCAGGTTTTGATAGAGCGAGTTGTGAACAGTTTGGGGGGGGAATTAAGATAATTTCATTTCTGTACCTCCACGGAGAGAGAAAACATTTCATGAAACTGTTTACAAAATAAACCTGCTGATTTCAATCTCCTTAAAGCCATGCCAATTCTTTATGTAGGAATACGGGAAAATTTTCAGGATAGCTGACAAGAACATTACAAAAAATGTTATGTTGTTGGTAGGTGCCGTTGAGTTGATTCTGAGTCGGTAGCCCCACGTGACAGCTAGAACTTCCCTAGAGGGTTCCTTACGTTGTAATCTATATGAGAGCAGATGGCCAAGTCTTTTCTCCCATAAAGCCACTCGGTGGATTCGAACTATCAACCTTTTGGCTAGCAATCAAGCACTTTAACTATTGTGATGCCACGGGTCCTTGCAAGTTACATAGTGTCTTAGGCTGAGATTTCTAGAGAAACAAAACCAATGCACTCAAATACGTATAAGAAAGAACTTTATATCAAGGAAGAACGTTATATCAAGGAAGTGACCCAGCTCCGTCCAACGCTAGTCCATGGGTCAGACGCCAGCTGGAGCCCTCTCCAGACTCACACAGCTGCAGGCGGATGAAGCGGGACAGGGATGCAGGATGCAGGGACCTTACAGGTCAGTGGGCACAGAGTTGTAGAAGCCAAGCAAGCACCAAGGAAGCAGCAAGCGGAAGATGGGCAATTGAGAGCTCAGTTCTGTTCAGTGTTTCTCTTATAATGGTGCTGCACCCCAAGGAGATGTCATCAGGCTTCGACCCAATTGATAGATTGAACCCCTACTGATATTCACAGGTATATCAAGTTGGCCTAAAATCTAACCATCATAAAAATAAATAAATAAAATCTAGCCATCATATATACTGAAATCCATTTTCTAAATTCTGTTCTAACATATGTATATAATATGCTAACTTTTACATAGTAAAATGGAGTCGATAAGAATATATATATATATATTTGCATGTGCATAAAGAAATATGAAGGGACTTCCAAAAGTTTGTGGGGAAATGGAATTAAAAGATGATGGAATTCTTCCATGCACTTTGAAGCCCCCTTCATATTAGAAGAACGTAGAACACACAGGGTCGTCTATGGGTGGATGGAAACAGTGGGAGCAAGGCTTAACAGAATAGACCTTTTTATGCATGTTTGGATCTTGAGTCATGTGAAGTATTATCTGTTAAGTAATTTGAATTAAGAATATCAATGCAACAGAATATTTGATTTTCTTATAGAAAGAGAGTTATAAGGTCAGCAGATGACTCAAACAGGAAGCTCCCAGACTCACAGTCCCATAACCTATTGCCTGAGTCGATTCTGACTCAGCCAGTCGACCTGCCCTTTGGGTTTCTGAGGCTCTACATCTTTGGGCAGTGACTGGTCGGTTCAAATTGCTGCCCTTTTAGTGAGCAACTCCACGCCTGACCTGCTACATCTCTGGGGCATCCCCTCAGCACCACACAGTTAAGTAAAAAAAGACAGCATCGACTGCATTTTATTCATTTATTCATCTATTTTATTTTTTCTGAACCCCCTACTGTAGTTTTAAAAACACATGGTTCCTCACACCCACCCCATCCCCTTGTGTCACAAGACTGGAAAGTTTCAGTGAGCTGTGAACTAGAGGCAAGGCCAGAAACTAAATAAAAGAGCTTTTCTACTTTTTTATTTTGGGAGAAAAAAATCTGATATGTGATGTTAACAGGAAGAAGTAATAATTAACACATTACTATATATAATTTTACAATACATTTTCAAACTTCTTATAGACCAATTTTTTTTTGTAACTTAGAGAATGTTTCCTTCAGTAATATAATATGACTGAGCAATTAAAAAAACTGTCTTCATTTAAGGCAAACTACAAGAAATGGTTGACAAACTATGGCCCTGGGGCCAAATCGGCCAACTTTTTTTTTT
>NW_022109768.1:5464836-5470312 GCF_000313985.2 Echinops telfairi | reverse complement strand
CAGAGTAAGTAAGTAAGACCCGTTGAGACTCATTTTCCAAATTCGGCTCTAAAATGAATAACTGAAACTGAGGTCACTGTATAGCCAAATACATCTCAACAAAAACATAAAGACCATTTAGTGACGAGGCAAGGCTAGTCATATCACACACACACATACACACAGACACAGAGTTCCCATATTGGCAATGGAAAATCATTGTTCTGGGTTGAAGTTTTCTATTGCATACACTCCTCATTTGGCATCCTGCATCCTGAAACAAGATGTAGTTGGGTCTAAGTTCAGCTGCCAGGCACAGAAAAGGTCCAGCATGCATAACCTAGAATGTCATCGGTCCATGAATGTGGCCCTTAAATTTTTAAAAAGGTGACACATATCAGACTCTTGCAATGGGCTCTGTGGCTTGAAAGAGACCTCTGCATTGTATGAGCATCTAACTAATTGGAACTTGGACTTGTCACATCTTTTTTAGCAATGGCATTGTAACAGCATGGACCCATCCATCATCTTGTCTTTCTTATGAAAATGGTTTCCAGTGGTCAGCTTGTCATAGTTAATTAGTCTTCGGGTGTCTGAATAGTCAGAAGCAAAGCGACTCTGAGAGCTAGATTTTCAGATATCATGAGCAGTGAACTCCAGAAGTATCTGATCTTTCTTGCCTTTTAATTAGAGCCCTTTCATCCGAGAGGGAGAGTGTCCTTGTAAGAGGTAGGGCCCAGCCTAGTGCTGCCTTCTGTTCTCAGTTCTGGAGCTAACTTTAGCAACCACAAGGAAGTGGATGAAACTCTGAAGTTTCAAAGGTGGGAAATTCAGGGGCTCTCGAGTAGCAGTGGGCTAGCTGATGCCTGTTCAGACGCAGAGGTTGTTGAGGTCTTCAGGATTTAAATGTTGCATACAAAATAGATACTGCTCGGTAACCCCCAAAGCACAGTCATTTGTCAAAGAAAAACAACCATTTATGTAGCTCAGGATTCCAGTGGTCATCGTTTCATTCTGGGCTCCACTGAGCTCCTTCATGGACCCCTAGTCAGTTGTGTGTCCAACAAATGGCTTTGTTGGACTCGCTCACAAATCTCCAACTTCGACTGGGACCATGGAGCTACTCATCGCTGCTTCTTAGCCTTCAGCAGGCTGACTCAGGTTTGGCCACATGGTTGAGACAGGGGACTCGAAAGAGAGAGTAGATGAGTCCTTGAAACCTGAGCATGGCATTAGAATAACATTGCTTCTACAGCATTATAGCCCCCAACCCAGCCCAGAGTCAAGGAGGTAGAGAAATAGACTCTACCCTTTAGTGAAAAAAGACCCAAAGTTACAATGCAGGAGCGAGGATACAGCAAGGGGAAGAACTATGGCCATTTTTGCAATCTGTCTCCAGGATCCAAGAGATTAAGAAGCTTGCATAAAGAGTGTATTGTGACCAGCACAGGTGAAATGGGAGGTGGTCAGTACTTTAAAGTCTGGATGCTAAGCCCACAAGAGGGGAACGAACCAGAGGAATCTAGTGGCATTGACTAGAAGTCATGCTACTCTGGCTGTCACTTGATCTCCATAGAGAAGCCATGCCTGTGGTGCATTGATAAGGGTGACATCAGAAAAGAAAGAGAGTCATTTTTCCATATACACCGGGACTCAAGAGAAAAACGCACACCCTGCATTGGACAGCCGAGTAGAGAAGACATTTCTGTCCTCAGGGAAGTGATCTCTTCAACCAGGAGGCAGTGCATTTGATGCTACAAGCAGGCAGACGTGACTTCTAATTGGGGTTTAACACCTTTAAGAGGGAATGGTTTCAGAAAAGTCACAACCTCACAGAGGCTCCGTTTCCTCATCTGTAAAATGAGGATAACAATACTCATCTCAGAGGGCTGTGAGGAGTGCACACATACACTGTCAAAAGAGATACCTGGAGTACTAACTGTTCTTCATGAGTACTCCCTGCTACTACCCTCCTAACATTTGTCATTGCTCTGCCATGGATGACCCAAGAAGAAATCTGTTTTTGCAGCCCTGGCTATATTTAGGATCTCTCTCCCTGGCCTTTAAAACCAACATTTCACATGGTCAACCCAAACTCAATGTCCACGAAGCAGAACCATCAATCAGCTCATAGCCTGATGGATGTGACTCCGTGCAGGTGTGGCCTTCTCATAAGGAGGGCCCTGAGAACCCCCCCTTGTCTGCCTTCTCCTTCCTGCTGGTTGATCACAATGGCTGCCAGAGCCACCGTCCTTGGATCCACATGGCTTTGCACCACTGGCCTGTGATCTTCCTGCATTCTGCATCATTGCATGCGGCTGCGTGAGTCTGAGGAGGGACTTATAGGCTGCTATCAGACGTATGGACTTGAGTTGGACTGAGGTGGGATGATATACAATTACTTATTGACATACAGCTCTGGGTGGTGAACCCTGGGGGTGTAGTGGTTACATATGGGGCTGCTATCTGCAAGGTCAGCAGTTCGAAACCACCTGCTGCACCTCGGGAAAAAGAGCAGTCTTTGGACTTCTGTAAAGAGTTACAGTCTCAGGAACTCACAGGGGCAGCTCTACTCTGTCCTATAGGGTTGCTATGAGCTGGCATTGACTTGATGGGAGAGAGAGAGAGAGAGAGAGAGAGAGAGAGAGAGAGAGAGAGAGAGAGAGAGAGAGAGAGAGAGAGAGAGAGAGAGAGAGAGAGGGGGGGGGGAGATATTGGACTGCTAAATGAAAGGCTGGCAATTCAAACCCACCAGCCCATCCATGAGAAAAAGATGCTCAATTTGTTTCCATAAAGATGTACAGCCTTGGAAACCAATGAGGAAGTTCTGCTCCATGCAACAGGGCACTTATGAGTCGGTATTGAACCTGCACCTCTCTCTTGGACTGTGGCCTACGACACTCACGCATGCAGCAGCTCTGCTCGTTCTGAAGTAGGTATCTCACACACAGGCTGATTGCTGAATTAAAAGGCTCAGGCCGAATGACAGCACCCTCACAACCCGCTGCAGGAAGCAAGCCTGCGCCCGTCTCCAGCTCCAAGACTTTGTTTGGACATGAAAACCATTCACCCAAACAGGATGACACACACTTTTGATCAGAAATGAGAGAAGGCAGCTGGCAAACTCTTCAAGTGCCTGCAAAGAAGGACGTCTTTCCCACACGTTTCCCCCTGGGCCTCCCTCCTGCCCCTGCCATCCTTCTAGCCCATCACAGCGCAGTGGCATTTGGCTCAGCCGCCCATGCTCAGGTGCAGTCCCATACATTCAGATGAATTGGAAGCAGGCGGGGAACTGGTGAGCCAGGCCGGCCCCAACCTCCTTGCAGTAAAACTGAGCATTTCCAGTCTCCGTGTGCCGCGAAGGAGCCCTGATGAGATAGTGTTTAAGTGCTTGCCTGCTAAGGGAAAGGCCGATGGTTCAAACCCATCAGCCGCTCCACTCTAAAGGAGAAAGTGGCCAACTGCTCCCATAAAGGTTGTAGCCTAGGAAACCCTATGGGGACCCCCCCGGGGACCCCCCCCCCACCCCCACCCCCGCCACCCCCCAGAAGTGCAGCTACAAGGTGGCTTCAACTTGCGGGCTGGCTTGTTTGGTTTTCAGTACGTGCTGCCGATTCCACTGGAGGTCCCCACATGGAGCTAAAGAGGAAATGCAGCACAGATCAGGCAGCGAGTAGACATTTGGCATTTAAAAAATGCCTTTTAAATGTCTGAATAGATGGTATATTACCCTGGAGCCTTTTCAAAGTCTGTGAGCCATGCCAGGAATGCTGTTCCTAAGACAGAAAGCCCAGCGCTGGAAGCCCCTCAGAGGTGCCTGGGAGAGAAAGGCAGCAGCCCCCGACATCTCAGGTAGGGAAGACCCCCGTTCTCTTCAGGGAATCTCTCTTCCCCCGAGACTCACAGGATGCGGATGGGAAGCACCCCGCGCTGCTCAAAGTAGTCATTCGACTGTCGGGTGGGACGAGAAGGATCATGCCGCTTGGCCCTAAACTGAAGTCAAAAATGTAGTCCCCAGGGCACAATTCCGACGTGTCTTCAGAACAACAGAAATCTCTCGAGGTGTGTCCAGGACTGGCGTCAATTCTGACTCACGGTGGCTCCCGTCTGTCCGTGGAGACCTGTGCTCCATGGGGCTTCACTGGCCGCTTTCTTGCAGGTAGATGGCCAGCGTTCTTGTCCCTGCCTCTTTGTCCACTCCACCCTCCAACCTTGGGCCGAACCATTGTCCCCACCTGCGATGGTCCCCTGGGGGAAAGAACGTCTGTGGAGGGCTGGCTGTTGCTTGTTGGGGCTTCGGCCAAAATCCAGAGGCGATGGCTCAGGAGGAGGGTGATGGTTAGACCTCAACAGCTCCGAAGGCTTGCTTTTGCCCTTTGACCTGGAAGTCCAGATGTGACTTGTACCCTTAACCACTCCATTGTGCGCAAAGGCCAGGCCAGAGCCCACCAGCTGTTGACAAGGGTCAGAGCACAGAGACTGCACTGGATTTGGAAGTCACCCGGGCCCCCTCAGCAGCTCTGGGCCTGCCTGGCCCCCACACTGGGGGCAACAAGAAACCAACCTCTGTCTTGGGTCGAGGGCAGATAGGTAGTGGTCCTTGTTTGCATTTGAGAGGAAAGAGTCCAGGGAAAGGTGGTGAGATGTGCTCTGCCGATGGAGGCCAGCAAGGGCCATTCTGGAAATAAGAGCAAGTGGAGCCCAGCAAGCAAACAGCAACAGGAGCCCAGCTGAGTGGGAACGGGACGGGCCTGTTTCTCAGGAGTGCTGGCAGGCTGGAGGGCCAGCCTGTCCTGAGAAAGATTCTGGTGGGGGGGGTTGAGACTCATCACTTCAATTAGCTGTTGTGCGATAATAACTTTAATTGCCCAACAAGCAATGCTTACGAAGGAACACCCGTGGGCCTGGAGTGTAGCACAGCTCATTTTCCAACCTGGTGGCATGGGAGAGGCAGGCCAGGCCGGGCCAGGAGAAAACAAAATTCAAAACTAATAGCACTGCCAAGGGGCTGATTTTGACTCTTTCTGGCCTAGAGAACTGCCGCTGGGTTTCTGAGACTGTCGATCTTTCCAGGGGAGCAGAGAGCCTCATCTTTTTCCCACAGAACGGCCGGTGGTTTAGAACTTCAGACTGTGTGGTTAGCTCAGCATGTAACCCACTCTGCCGGCAGGGCTCAGAACAAGCTCATAGCAAAGGGAGGGCACAAGGGGTGTTGGATAAAGGAATCTTCGTTCTTTCTTTGCATTTGTCTTTCCTTTATCTCCCTCAAGAGGTGTCTGTCCAGCCCTGTCTGTTTTTCACATGATCCAGTAGTTATTTTATTCTTAGATGGCCAACTTAAAAAAAATGAAGATGCTTTTTTATCCATATAACATGTTTTTCCAGTTTTACTGGCATTTCATTCTCAATCCATGCCATTCAATAGCTCCATCATATCAAGAAGAGTTGCGCAATCACCACCACAACCAATTTTAGAACATTTTCTTCCTTCTTGTTC
>NW_022109768.1:5449611-5464388 GCF_000313985.2 Echinops telfairi | reverse complement strand
ATTGACGAATATGTATGCTGTTTCTGGGTCTTGTTATTATAAAGGGATGCTACATTGGATATCCTTATCTAGAACCTTACCCCATTCCTGATTTCAAAACAAAACATAATGCTCTGTACTGTGCAGGAGGGGAAGATTTATGGAGCAGACGGACCATCAGTTTAACCGCCAACAGTTCATGCATTTTAATGAACTGTTAATCAATGGACCCTCATTGAGTCAGTGTTTGCCCTGTTTCCTGTTTCCGTTCTTCTTCCTTTCCTAACATTCTGAATGCTGTCCTTAAGTAAGGGCTGCTCTTTTGATCTTAAATGGTTCATTAGGGTTCTAACGCAGGGGTGGGTTCATAGTCCTGATGGTTCAGTGGGATGCAAGAACTATCTCATCGACCTTAGGATGCTGTTCTTGTTGGGTGCTGATGAGTCCATTCGACTCCTGGAGACCCCCCTGTGACAAGGCTGCACTGCTCCAGAGGGCTTTGTTGGCTGTCATCTTGATGGAAGCAAATCTCCAGGTCTTCCTCTCCCAGAGCCGGCATGTGGGTTTGAACTGACAGCCTTGCAGTTAGCAGTCAGGTGCACCACTGCTATTGAGTTGATGCTGATTCACAGTTAAGCCTATAGGACAGGATACAACTGTCCCTGTGAATTTCCGAGACCGTGAGTCTTTACAGAGCAGAAAATCCTGTCATTCTCCGAAGGACTGGCTTGTAGTTTTGAACTGCTGACCTTTGGATTAGCAGCCCAATTCACAACTACTGTGCCACCAAGGTTCTTGGCACTACCACCCCCACCCCCACCCCCACCCCCTGAAGCTCCTGTGAAGTTGTAATATAGATGAGAAGAGGGAGTTGTGCAGAGCAGTGCTGGGTCTCTCTCAGAGTGAAGGTTCCTTCTTTGGGGGTGGTAGTGCTGTGGGAGAAGCGCTGGACTGCTAATGTGAGGTCAGCGGTTCAAACCTACCAACCACTCCTCAGGAAAATTGGGGGAGGGCACTGTCTGAGCGTGTAAAGATTTACAGTCTCAGAGATTCTATATAGGGCCAATGTCAGTCAGAAGGCAAACTATGGCAGTAGGTTTGGTTTGGTTTTTAGTCTGTAGTAGGAATAAGATTTTTGTTTTGTGTGTGTGTGTGTGTGTGTGGCATGATAGTGACACTCATGAAATGTACAGTCCTAAAGTTTTGCCCCTTAGGTAAGATGCCCCTTAGGTGGGAAAAAACGAGAGGAACTTGTAGTTGCCTTCCATCCCTGGGCTTCCAGCTGTGAGAAGATAGTCGCTTTAGAAGGAAATAGAAGCAAAATGGAGGGAAATGATATTATTCTTTTGACATCCTCGGGCTCTAACCCAGAAGGTCAAATCTTTTGAGGTCAATCCATACTGTGGCTTCTGAGAACACGAGGACTTAGTCCAGCCTTGTCCCCCTCCTGACTCAAGCAGTCAGCTCTCTCATTGCACCAGGATGTCCAGCCTGGGGGGTGCACCTGGGGTCTACTGAGAAGCCCAGGCTGGTTTCAGCACTACTCTCTGACTGAATAAATGAAAAAAAAATACTAAGTACATAGAATTTTACTGAAAACCCAGACCTGTGTAATATTATCTTAAATGCCCCGTGATTTAAGGTTTCCTTATAAAATTCTATGCTTAGAAATGGATCTGGTTCCCAACATAGATGGGAAAATAGTAATTTTCCCCTCTTATTTCTGCTGTTGTCTGTCAACATATATGTACTTAGCATTGACCACCTACCTGGCACTCTCAGGTGCAGGAGACAGGACGCGATTTCCCCACAGTCAAGAAACTTACATTTACTTGGAGAAGTCAGGCAATAACTGGTTACATAAATCAAAGTGCTCTGAGGCAATGAAGAACGTAGCTTGGTCTACAGGAACAGCTTACGGAGGCTGGATGCTCCCTTTGTCCTTTCAAAGTTCGACCGACAGCAGTCGCAGCGCAGTGTATGAAGGGAGCCATTCGGCCTTAAGTTCACAGACAAACCAAGATAACTCAGCATAGCTTTCAACTAAGACTCCATGGAAAGAAAGGTAGATGTGACTAGGGTCCTGGGTTTTATGTCCTTGGATATTTCAGATGGTTCCAGTGGTGGGGGGTGGGGGCAGTGGAGGACTCAGGAATGAGGCAGTATAATCAATATTCACCATAATTAATATAACCAATAGCAGCTCAAGAACATTTAGCTGTGTCGGCAACTCGACTTTTGTCACATGTTGATTTTGGTCAATAGGTAGGTGGCGACTTGAGCACTGTCTTGAGAAGAATTATGAGAAAGGATGCAGTGATTGATTGGTGATGTCTGCTATGAGTCCAGTAATAAGTGTGGTGGTCCATCTGCCTGCTCTAGTCCTATGCGTGATGATATTGAGAATCATCCAGATTTAAATACAAAATGGATCATAGTGGTAAACAAGTGGCCATCTAGCTTGGAAGCAACAAAACCCACATGAAAGAAGCACACCAGCCTGTGCGATCACGAGGTGTTGAAGGGATCAGGTATAAGGCATCATCAGAACAAAATACCATATCATAGTGAATGAGGGGGTGGGGTGTGGAGTGGAGACCTAAAGCCCATTTGTAGGTCACTGGACATACCCATACAGAAGGGTCTTGGGAAGGAGACGAGCCAGTCAGGGTGCGATGTAGAATGATGAAACATACAACTTTCCTCTAGTTCCTAAATGCTTCCTCCTCCCCAACTATCATGATCCCAATGCTACCTTACAAATCTGGCTAAACCAGAGGATGTGCACTGGTACAGATAGGAATGGGAAACACAGGGAATCCAGGACAGATGATCTCTTCAGGACCAGTGGTGTGAGTGGCCATAGAGTGAGGGTCGAGGGAGGGTGAGTTAGAAAGGGGGAACCGATTACAAGGATCTACATGTGACCTCCTCCCTGGGGGATGGATAACAGAAAAGTGGGTGAAGGGAGATGTCGGACAGGGCAAGATATGACAAAATAATAATTTATAAATTATCAAGGGTTCATGAGGGAGGGGGAACGGGGAGGGAGTGGAAAAATGAGGGGCTGATGCCAGGGCCTTAGGTGGAGAGCAAATGCTTTGAGAATGATGAGGGCAATGAATGTACAAATATGCTTTACACAATTGATGTATGTATGGATTGTGATAAGTGTTGTATGAGCCCTTAATAAAACGATTAAAATAAACAAACAAACACATAAAAACAGTTAACAAAAATAAAAAATGGATGATAGCATTTCAGCAACCACTCATGATTTAAGGAACTCAAAAGAATACAAAATGTTCAAAACACAGTAAACTCTGTAGCAGATGGTGAAGACTTACTGGGTTTTGGATACCAGTAGAATGTTAGCAAAATCTCTGGACTGTTGTTGTCATCATCTCTGGACTCTGGTCTTTTGAGGCCATTTCTAAAAGTTACCAAGCTGAGAAGGTCAACTTCTTTGGCTAAGCATCAATTTCTTCATTGAGGAAGCAAATTTGGTATACAATCCTTATCCTTTTCACCTCATAGATTTTATGAAGATCAAACAAGAGAGATCATGAGTAGGAATGCACTTTGCTCAAGGCCAAGAGCATTGTTGGCATGAGCTGACTACTTGCAGTGGAAGTTGCTTCTTCTCTCCTCACCCTTCATTCTTCTTTCCAATGAAGTGGCCATTTATGCAGCAAAAAGAACAGCTAAATGGCTAGCCTGCATGCTCTCAGAGTGAAATGATTTAAAGTCATGTGCTGACAGCCTATATATTTATTATGAGTTGGGTCCAGACTGGAGATGTATCTAGACACACACACATAGAATAGCCTCTTGGCACCTAACAATGAAACATATTGCAGCCTTGTAATAAAACAAAGTCACCTTCTTCCCAACTCCTAACAGCTAAACGCTCCTTAAAATAAATAGGAACGATTCGCTGTACACACATATCTGCGTAATGGAGTTTGTTTGATTTTTAAAATCATTTTATTGGGGGCTCGTACAACTCTTATCACAATCCATCCATCCATCCATCCATCCATCCATTGTCAAGCACATTTGTACATTTGTTGCCATCATCATTCTCAAAACATTTGTTTTCTGCTTGAGCCCTTGGTATCAGCTCCTCATTTCCCCCCCTCCCTCATGAACCCTTGATAATTTATAAATTAGTATTATTTTGTCATATCTTATACTGTTCGATGTCGCCCTCCGCCCATATGCATGTGAAAGTTGGGCAATGGATAAGGAAGGCCATCGACAACTCGATGCATTTGAATTATTGTGTTGGTGGAGTGTGTCAAGTGTCCCAGACTGCCAGAACACACGACTCTGGGTGGGGAACGGCCATCATGCTGGGTAAAGTGACAAAGAGGAAGACTGGCAAGGAGGTGGATTGACACAGGGGCTGCATAAGAATGTTGAAGATGGACAGGACCAGGTTGTGTTTTGTTCTGTTGTGCTTTGCATCCCTATGAGTTGAACCAACTCAGTGGCACCGAACAACCAGATCAACACAAGTTAGAATTGCCTTGTTGGTTGTGGATGGTGGGGGGTGGAGGTGTGCTGGCGCCTGTCTCTCTCACAATACAAGAGCATCTTTGTACAGAAACCAAACCTCTACAGAAGTACAGTCCCTGACAGAGTACTCAGGAAGCAAGGGCAGCACAGAGGGACTACCTTTGCTGCAGTGAAGATCCTGTGAAACTTTTCACTACAGGTTAGTAAATAAGCACAATTCAGCTCCTGCTTACCTTGCTAGTTGAGTCATTGTTCCCTGCTCACCCTTCTGGCATTTTAAAGCCTGACTGCTTCCTGGTGATTTATCCCCGTGGCTCTTCAGGCAGAGAGATGAAGCGCCTCTGTTTAGTCACCTCAAAGAAACAAACAGACACAAAGTTGACCTGGAACCCAACTTAATCAACAAAATTTTAATAGAGTGCTGACAGACCTGAGGCAAGCTCTTGGAGCCATACACAGGTGGCACAAATCATTTCTAGGCTTGTTAGAGAACACGGAGCATGTTGCTGCAGGGAGATTACTGCCTGCCCAATTAATCTGCATGTTGCCACCCTGGCATTTATTCATTTGGGGGGCATGGAGTCCATCTGGAAAGCCACTTGTTAGAATTGGTAAGACAAGATTTCCTCCTTTTCTTAGTTATTAGAGGATAAATACACACACACACACACACACACACACACACACACACAATCAGGCACAATTGAGTTGATTCTGATGCATGAGAACTTCATTTGTGCACAGTAGAATGGCTCCACAGGATTTCCAATGGCCAAAAGGTCACCAGACCTTTCTTCCAAAGCACCCATAGGTAGACCTGAACTTCTAACTTTTCAACTGCTCCACCCAGGGGCTCCCATCGGAGAATAGAGAGGACAAGAAAGAGAGAGAATGAGACCTTTTGGTTTGACAAATCAAACATCTCTGCAGCACCGCTGAATTCAAAAGTAGCCATATGGCTGCTGCAGGAAGACCCATTCCTTCTATAGTGATGAAAGAAGAGCATTCGGTAGATCTTTTCCCCCCCTTTTTTAATGTTAGCATCTCATAGGTCAGAGCCTCTGAGTCACGAAGCTACTCTTTAAGCAAGAAATGAGAGGCTTTGAAGCATCAATTCATGTTGCCAATCAGGCCATGCTGCCACTTGTCCATATGGTGCCTTGGTGAGATTTAGAACAAGGAACCCCTTCCTCAAGACATTTTACTCTCATCAGCTGGCATAGCACACGGTCATGTCAGAATGAGACACTTACTCCCACCTGCCAGAAATGTGTCAAACATGGAGACCAACAGCCTCTTCAGTGTGAAAGCTCCTCTTCAGATGTGTGTCACGCTTATGTACACATGACCCAAACAGTTATACAAGCTGACACAAGCTTCTGAACAACATTTGGCAAACTACTGGAGAAAGATGGCTAGCTGTTTGCAATACTTACCTATGTAGAACCTCAGCTGAGAGTATATGATAAAATAATCTCAAAGTGGTTTAAGTCATTCATATTTTTAAATAACTCTACAAAACTGATGTACTATTAATCCAGAAAGAAAATTTTAAGCATAAAAGAACTGGAAAAATTGCCAGGAAAAAATGGAGCGGCTTGACTATATAAAAGCTTAAAAACCTCAATAAATATATCAAAAAGCAAAATCATTATAAACTTAATTTAAACAGACAACCAAGAAAAAATTTTTCTACACATATGACAAAGGATTAATAACCTTAATAAATTTATATACTCTGATTAGGGAAAAACAAAACCTCAAAGCAATAGGAATTTTTTTGTGAGATATGTATAGAAGTGGCAGAATAGATAGTAAGATTCTGAGTTTTACTAGAATTCAACAACAACAACAACAACAACAAAAACCATACCCACTGGATGGAATGTGTCCCCTGCAAAATATCTGTCAATATGGTTTGGCATGTTTCCCAGAAAGGTGTAGTTCTCCTCCATTCTGTGAGCTGAAGTAATTATCCTCCATTTTGTGATATGAGCTATAAACCCTAACCTAGATATGTTAATGGAAGGACCCCTGGCATAACGGTTGAGCACTTGGTTGCTAAGTAAAAGGTTAATGGTTTGAACGCATGAGCCATTCCACAGGAGAAAGATGTGCTGATGTGCTTCCATAAAGATTCCAGCCTGGGAAAACTGAAACAGCAGTTCTACTCGACCCTACAGGTCCACTATGCATTGGAATTGAGTCTATGGGCAGCAATGGGTATGTGTTCATGAGACAGAACTCAGGTGGATTGTATCTTGAGTCACAACTTAAAGGGAGTTCTACTCAAGTCTCCTTCCTCCAGTCATTCCCTTCCCTCAAGTACCTGATACAAGGGGAGTTTCCTTGTGATTGTGGTTTGCATCCACAATCTATGGGATACTGACAAAGCTCTCCTTTGCTCTGGATCCTGCATCCAGCTCATCATTACCCGACACCCTTTGAACTTGATTTAACAGCCTGTCTTCTGACATGCTGACTCTGATCTTCACCACTCTCTGCACCCTGCACACTTGTAGGCTGTCACATGGCCAGCCAGGCCCTTGAGTCAGCAGGCTCTCATCTCAACTGCTGACGGGGCTTTCTCAGCCTCTGTAACCACACAAGTCAAAAGAAGCCGCCATCTGTCCCACGGCTGTGGGGCTTGCCAGCCTCCACAGTCACGTAAGGCACTTTCTTGGTAAATCTCTCTGTCTTTATCTCTCTCTCTCTGTCCCCTACACCCTCTCCACCTATCTATCTATACTCTTCACTGATTTGTTTTTCTACTCCAGAGAACTCAGCCTAAAGACATATAATATCAGAAGAGTTTAGTGCTACTGTAAAAGGTATCTAATTGTGGAAGCCATCTTGGAATTGGATAATGTGCAGAGGGTGGGAGAGTTTTAAGTTACCTAACAGTTAAAAAAAAAAAAGGGCGGGGTGGGGGGGGCAGCTCTGGTGATGGAGTAGGTTATGTGTTGGGCTTTTACCACAGGTCAGCAGTTTGAAACCATCAGCTGCCTTACAGGAGAACAATGAGACTTTCTACTCCTAGAAGTAGTTATAGTCTCAGAAACCCACAGGGCAGTGAGACTGGTAAAGAATCTTGATCACCTTGAAGAGATTATTGGCAAAATTTTGGATGGCAAACCCAGTTCTGGTGAGAACTCAGAGGGAAATGAGAGCGCTACCCAGAAGTCTCTGTTGTCTGGAGCGGGGATCAGCAAACTGCGGCTCGCAAGCCAGAGGCAGTTCTTTATCTAGGTATGCGTGGCTCTAAAGTAAAATTGAAAATGAAAGTAAAGCTAGTTTCATTTATAAAAATTGTAAAGGATATTATTCAGATAATATTGATTTCATTTGTAAAAATATACTTATGGCGCTCAAATAAATTTTTAATTGTTGTGAGGGACCGGATTGGCTCTCCCACCTAAAACGTTTGCTGACTCCAGATCTAGAGATATGGACATTAAATGTGCTTGTGGTGAGGCTTTAAAATGAAATGTGATTGGACAATGGATAAAGTGACATGCAAATAACAATCCTTATAACAAGCCAAGAGAGAGAGGGAGAAGGAGAGGCGGTTGAAGAAAGGTGAGTTCATTGATGGCCCACACTCATGTGCCAGTTTGTCCACGAAGAAAGCAAAAGGTCAATCAAAAGACAAGCAATAACGAATCAGGCTATCAGAAGAGACTCTGGGACTTGCTTTTGAATGTAGCGTAGCTAAAGCAAATAGAAGAAGTTATGAGTAAAAGCTGGAGAGAAGATTTCAAAAGGCAGCAGGAGAAGGAAGAAGAAAGGCATCGCAGTGAAATATGCAAAGACTTGGAGTGAGAAAACCAAAAGGGGAGAACCCTCTCAGCACACATCAGACTGAAAGACCTGAAGGAAGAAAACACAAGCTTCGAGTTGCAATATTGAATGATTGGTTCTATAAGCTGTAAGGAGCCCTCATGGCACGGTGATTAGATACAGGACTGCCAACCTGGCCGATAAACACATGTGGGGTTAATTGAAGGGCGGAAGGATAAATGGCTCCGTAAGCCTTACCTTTCTAATTCTCGTGTCTCTTGCTTTGTGATGGTCGCACCTGGGTGCAGCTGCCTTAGCCAGTTCTCTGCTTCAGCTGGCAAGGCTCACTTCCTGCAAGACATCTGCAAGGAGAAGCCACATGGACCTACCCCGATGCAGCCCTGGGTGCTGGAGCAGTGATTTGGAGAACCCTACCAGTGCTGAGATGCTTATATATTCACTGACTCGGCTTTCCTCCTGCATTCGGCATCATTGTGTGTGTTTTGTGAGATGGAGGAGGACTTTGTGGATTGGTGTCGGACATATTGGTTAATGTTGGACTTGTGGACTTGGGAAGCACTGGGTTGGGATGTTTTCTTGATATGCACTTACACTTTATATAAAACTGTTTCTGGTTTATTTATTTAAAATCATTTATAAATATGACTTTCTGTGGATTTGCTTCTCTAATGTACCCAGACTAACACAAAGTCTCGCCATCCTTACTTCTAAGGAACATTCTGGTTGTACTTCTTCCAAGACAGACTTGCTTATTCTGACAGTCTACAAAATTTCTAACATTCTTAACTAACACAATAATTCAAATGCATTGATTTTGGTTTGGTCTTCCTTATTCACTGTAAAACTCTAACACACATGAGGCAACTGAAATGACAACAGTGGAGGTCAGCTGCACATTAGTCTTCAATGTGACATCCTTACTCACGTTGACATCGTGGGCAGCAACTTTTCCCAGTGCAATATATAGTTTTTGGTTTCTTAGCAGTTGCTTCCATGAGCATTGATTATAAAATGAATATTTGAGTAAAATGAAGTCCTCGACAATTTCAATCTTTCTCCATGTATCATAATATTGTCGATTGGCCCTGTTGTGAGGATATTCTTTACATTGAGGTGAACTCCATACTGAAGGCTTTGATTTTCATTAGCAAGTACACCAAGCCCTCTGCTTTTAGCAAGTGAGGTTGTGTTATCTACATTATCAAAGGTTATTCATAAGGGAGGAGCTTCTCCAATCTGGATGCCACATTCTTCTTCATATCATCCAGCTTCACAGAGTATTTGCTCAGCACACAACTTGACTCCCTGACACACAGCTTTCCTGTCATTACCCAGACAGAATGCCCTGTGTCTGCTCAAATGACTGCCTCGTGGACCAGGCACAGGATCCACATGAGCACAATTAGTGTTCTGTAATGACCATTTCCTCCAATGCTATCCAAACAGTTGAGATGATAGCCAGTAAAACACAAGTGAACATTCTTTGAGTATTCTCTGTTTTCAACCAAGATCCATCCATCGGATGCCAACAATGATATCGCTCATGCCATGACCACTTCTAAATCCAGCTAGAATTTTTGGCAGGTCCCTGTCAATGTATCAGGAAACCCCAGTTAATGGAAAAGGACATAATAGTTGGTAAAGTAGGAGGTCAGTTAAAAAGAGGAAGACCTTGGATGAGATGGATTGCTATAAATAGCTGCAACTATGGCTCCAGCAGAACACTTGTGAGGATGGCTCAGGCCCGGGCAGTCATTTGTTCTGCTGTACATCAGGTCAATGCAGGTGAGAACCGATGGATGGTACCTAACATCACACAGCACAGCACAGCACAGCACAACACGCACAACCCTAATTCACTGCTCCTGCTTTTGGAACATCCTCCCACATTTTCATTTTGCAGGCTGGCCCTGATGATGCTCCCAACTGGTGAGGTGAAGGGTTTTGAATACCCCTTCCCTTTTCCACCTCTGGACACAGGGGGACGCCCTGGACTAGAACAAGAATATCACATTGCTTTGTGTATTTTATTTTCCCTCAAAGTCAAATCCTCTGCATCTTCCAAGCACGTGCTTATAGCTCATCCAAAAGAAAATTGCTATGGCCCTGGTAGACCTTGCTAGCTAGGAGCAAGGTCTGCTGAAGTTAGAAACTAGGAGTCTGGCTATTCGTTTTTAGGACTAGCCTGTGTCCCCAGCCACTCATTACATTTTCCATTTAGCTTGAGCTTCAGGGAAGAGAGGATATACGAGGGGCAACATGTATCCAGGAGAGAAGTTAGGAAGAGTCCTTATGTATTAGTCTCCCAGGGATGCTGTGCCAGAAGCCCACTTATAAGACAATGTGAAATGGAATGTGGAATACTTATAAGACAATATGAAATGTATAGTCTCACCATTCGGGAGACTAAAAGTCTAAATTTAAGGTGTACGCAGAACCAGGTTCTCTTTGAAGTCTCTTAGGAAAAATTCTTGTTGTCTCTCCTGGTTTCTGGTGGTTCCGGCATTTCCTGGAATTCCATCATCACAGGGCTGGCTTCCTCTGTCTTTGTGTCTCTTCCCCTCTTTTATAAAAGCCCCGCTCAGATCGGATTAAAACCCACAATACTCCCTAGAGCTTCATAGTCACTAACACAGCTTCAGAGACCCTGTTTCTAAACAAGGACATTTCACAGGGGTTGGGATTTCAGCCTACCTTGTGGTGGGACACAGCTGAGTCCCTAAACGATGTGTCTGCATCTCCTCTACTGTGGACAATAGACGTTCCTTCAGCACTGACTCCATGAGGTCTGACTCCCTCGAAGGAAGGAAGGTAGACACACCAGGAAGGTGGTGGCAGCCCCTTGGGGGTGGAGCACCTGTGAGGGAGAAACAGGAAGCCCCAGAGCTGGCTGGTCAGGCTTCCACTCTCCCAGGAATGGGCTGGAGAATCCTTCTTGGGAATTATTCATGACCAGTGTATTTTTTAATTTTAGGCAACGGGCATATCTTTTTATTCATTAAAAAAGATGAAATACCCTCTGCTGTGCTCAGAGTGACTGATGGATTTCTTTATAAAGTAGTTAATAAGCAAGGCAGTTTATGGCCCCCCAAAAGTGGTTTCTTTTCTTTTTTCTTTTGTTAATGGTCAGAGGGACCTGAGAAATTTAGACTGGTGATATTTCAGATCTACCTTCAGACCCAGACTTTCAGGCAACTGATCTTTGCTACCAAGGTAGAGACACGAGGCTGATCCATTACTTTGAGAAACCCATTCCCAAGAGGGCAGTGGCACTGGGGGTGCAACACTCACCCCACTATGCTCCTCTGCCCTGGAACGGAGCCCGGGGAAGTCACCCAACAGGGCTCAATGGTCCTCCTCCTTGAAAGTTCAGGTGACCAGTTTCCATGGACTTGATTCTGACTCACCGTGATCCCACGTGTGGGCCAGTAGAATTGTGCTTGACAGGGTTTTCAGTGGGAGATTTTTCACAAGTAGATCATAAAGCCTTTTGTCCAAGGTGCCTCTGGGTGGCCTTGAACCTCCAACTCCTTAGTAGCACCTGTCTTCAGATACCAGCCGCTTCATGAAACTTTTCACATGTGTGTTTCTGAAGGACTCTCCTTTGCAGTGTCCTGGTGTGTCTGTTCTTTTCCATTTTGCGAATCCATTTCTCAGGAACCCTGCTGGCACAATGGTTAAGGTGCCTGATTACTAACCGAGAGGTTAGTGATTTGAATCCACCAGCTGCTCTGTAAGAGACACATAGGCAGTCTGTTTTTGTAAAGATTTATAGCTTGGAAACCCTGTGGGGGCAGTTCCTCTCTACCATATGCAGTTTCTTTGGGGTTGAATTGACTCACAGTGATGGCTAATCCATGCCTTAGTCCCTTCTGAATTATGCACAGAATGAACTCGTTAAACATTTACTGGGTTTAATTGAAATATCCTCGTAGGCCCACTGGGGCAAAGGAAGGGAAGTTGACAGAAGTAGAGATGACTCACCTTCTTTAAGGAGGGGCAATTTTCTTCCACAACCTGAGATTCCTGAGGGGACTGTGGAGGATAGGCCTCTCCTCTGGGGATGGAGGCAGTAAAGAACCTGTGAAGCAGAGGCTTTTTTTGTTTGTTTTTCAAGGAGCCTTGGCAAACCAGACGGATATTTGGGGTTAACAGTCTGATCTATAGCCACCATCAAACATCCTGATCCCCTGGCTATGAGGGAAGAAGGAAGGCAGGATCCTGTTAGCTTGTGAGAAAGTGAAATCCATCATTGGGATAGAAAAGTAGAAACTGAGTACAAAATTTTCTTCCACAAGAGTTTGGCCAAGGAAGGTACTCTGGGCATTTCCATGGCCAAGGTCAGGGCGTTGAAATTTGGGAGAGGTTCTGGGGCCCTGGGAGAGGAGGCCTCTTCAATTGACTCTTGCTTCCTCATTGTGTTTTCTCCTCCTTCTCTCTGTTGAGATCTACTAGAGCAGCGGTTCTCAACCTGTGGGTCACGACCCCTCTGGGGGTCGAACGACCCTTTCCCAGGGGCCACCTGATTCATAACAGTAGCAAAATTACATTTATGAAGTAGCATCAAAAAGAATTTGATGGTTGGAGAGTCGCCACAACATGAGGAACTGTATGAAAGGGCCATGGCATTAGGAAGGTTGAGAAGCCCTGGACTAGAACTCCTGCGTTTTGGTTTCCCCTCCTAAGCCAGCTTCTCTACCCTTGGAGGGCCACTCAAAGGAGGCTCACAGCAGGTGAGAAGGAGGAAGGAGGTAAGAAAGAGAGGCAGGCAGCAGGGCAGCAGGAAATCTGATGGTGGAGCCAGAGGTCAGACTACTCTGACCTTGGATTGAGGGTTCCTATCTCTGCTTGAGGTACGAAGACACATAATATTTCTCCCCATCATTTTTTTCTCCAAGGATTTTTTTTTTTTTGTTGAAAACAGCCAAAGAACAAAGTCCCAGGGAAGAAGAGAGTTCCACCTTTCATAGCTTTTCTGTGTTTGCTTGCCCTTTCCCTGGGCTTCTGCTTTTTACTCTCAACTTTGTCTTTTGCCTTCTTGGCCTGTAGACAGGAGATTAGAGCAGAAACAAAATGAGGGAAGAATCAAGGCAGGAGGCAATTAGCATAAAGAAAACACATGAGCTATCTGAGGGAGTAAATTTGTGGAAATAATTTTTAAAAATAGGATGTTGATAATCGATACTATTTATTAAGAATCCAGTATTTGTAGGGTTAGATCAGTAACTTATCCCAACCTGCAAAGAAGATAGACTGTCTCAATTCTCAATTGGGGGGGTGGGGGTGAGGGGAAAGCAAGGAAAGGATTAAGTCAATAAGTGTCTGAACAGTGAAATAAAAGGAGAAGCCAAGGATAAGTAGGAGAAAACAAGCTAGCATGGCACAGGAAGGTGAAGCCAAAAATGACATACCATTCCTCCCTGTTTCGTGCCTGCGACAGCCATGGTAAGAAATCACCATACCCTAGATACAGTTTAAGCTTCTTCCCAACCCAATGCTCCAAGCAGCCTTTACCGGTTGGGAGGTGTTAGTACTCATTAAGATGTATTTGCTGTAATTATTGTCGTAAGAAAACTTGATAGGTTTACACAAGGCCACGGATGCTTCAGAGGGACAATGGGAGAGGACCACTGGTAGGTTTTCCTGAAGAACCTTCTTGGTGCCCGTAATAAGAGTTTCTACTGAGTAGCGGTGGCAGAACCCATACTATAAAGGGTTAAGAGGAAGACAAAAGGTGACCAAGAAGGAAATGAGAGCATGGACCACCTCTTCCTAGAGTTTTACAGCAAAAGGTACAACGGTTGCTCAGATGGGCAGCAGAGTCCAGGGACAAGGAGGAGGTGGTTGTACACAATGGAACCCACAGGGAGAAAGGAGGTGGGAAGGCCAGAATCACAAATGTGAAAATGCTTTAAAAAGTATTAAGTGCTTTGCAAATGCGAACAAAGAATATAAAAATAGGAAACCATTTGCCTCACCTTTTTAAAATAGAAAATAAAAGGCAGATGAACAATGGTCTCCAAATGTCATGTTGTTGTTCACTGCCATGGAGACCCTATGGGAAATGAGACAAGACGCTGCCCGGCATATGCCATCCCCACGGTGGGAGGGGATCAGGCCGTTGAAAGCCATAGGGTTTTCTTTGGCTGATTTTTTCGAAGGAGATCACTAGGTCCTTCTACTCACTCCCTCTTTTTAAAAAAATCATTTTATTGGGGCTCTTACAACTCTTATCATCTTCCATACATACATCATTGTGTCAAGCACACTTGTACATTTGTTGCTATCATCAGTCTCAAAACATTTTCTTTCTAGTTGAGCCCTTAGTATCAGCTCCTCATTTTTCCCCAACCTCCCTCCCTCACAAACCCTTGATAATTTATAAATTATGTGGTGAAGAATGCTGATGGTACCCAGCTATCAAAAGATGTAGTGTCGGGGGTCTTAAAGGCTTGAAAATAAACAAGCAGCCATCT
>NW_022109768.1:5446877-5448859 GCF_000313985.2 Echinops telfairi | reverse complement strand
AACGACCCTGTAGGGCAGACTAGAACTTCCCCTGTGAGTATCCAAGCCTAGGGCTCTTTGTGGAAGCAGAAAGCCTCCTCTTTCTCCTGAAGCATGGCTGGTGGTTTCAAACTGCTGACCTGGTGGTGGGCAGCCCAACACGTCACCACTAGGCCTGCAGGGCTCCTGGTTCCCACTGTGGGCGGGGAGAATTCTAGCACTAACCACCACTGTCCTCTTTCAAATGTCAGACTAGTCAGTAATTAGCTTTCACTGGATTGATAGGATCACCAATATGAAGCAGTCAGGCTACTGATTTGGGATACATGTTCTGAAGCATATTTGTCACCGCCCCCATCATAATTTTGGTATTTTAGGAACAGATTTTGCCGTGAGTAATTAGAGAGTTTGGGCTTGCTTAAAAACTACAGCTTCATCACAGATCCTGCTGAACTAACCATGAAATCCACACACTTTGCTCCTGGGTTCCTACCGAGCTCAGCTTTGATGAGGAACCAAAAATTGCTGCAACCACCTCCTCACTGTGTACCATCCTGCTGATGAATAACAAGTGACATCCCACCCAAAGAATTTTTTCACGAACACCCTCCTACAAATCATTTCTATTACATGCTCACAAAACTAACAAATTCCAGCACATATTACTGTAGGAAAACCAAACCCCAAACCACCGCTTCCTTTCCCTGGTGGCACCACCAGAACTGAGTTTCTTCGTCCCAACACTCTGCCACACTGGTCTGCCTCTGGCAAAGGGGGTAGGGGGGGCGGGGAGTTTTAAGCTTCAATCAACGTGGATGATGTTTTTCTTGAGACCTGCCTTTCCAGAATTTCCATGACATTTTTTTCCGGCCCGGGTACTGAGTTGACAAGTCGCAGTTTGTTGAGCAACTCTTCCGTCCAGTGCATTATATATGTTGTTTCTAATCAGTAGAGCCCTTTGGGAGGTAGGTAGATGCAATGAGAAGCTGCTCGGGACTTGTTGTCCAACTGTGCAGCGTGCAGCCAGCATTCAGCAGCGCAGGGTCGGAGTCTCTCCCTAAGCTGCAGAGAGATGCCCTGCTGGAGGTCATGCCCTTCCTGGGGCAGCCTGCTCATTGAGTGAGGCCAGAGTGCAAATGCCTGGCCTTTGCAGCCCAAGGAGGGACATTCTGTCAGGAAGGAGAACTCCCCCTGGCTGGACAAGGCTTTCCATCTCTTCCTTTGTCTGGCTCACTTTCCTCTCACCTGCATCGATGCTTGTATGAGTCTCCAGGGCTGCTGTAGCAAAAGCTACAAACTGCGGCGTAAAAGAATAGATGTTTGTTGTCTCAGAGTTCTAGACGTTGGTGGTACAAATCCAGGATGTCTGAAGACCTCGGGGAATAGCCATTCGTTCTCGGCTTCTTGTATTCCCGGGCGATCTGTGGGGCTCTGGGCTGGTAGATGCATCTTCACATGGCCATCTTCCCACTGTGTGTCTCTCCGTGTCTCTTTTGCTTGATAAGGGCACCACTTGGGTTGGGTTAAGACACCTTCTACTCCAGGGTGACCTGTGTTAGCTGATAACTCTTCAAAGAGCATTTGATTTGGCAACTCAGTTCAGGATTGCAGGTCCTAGAAGTTAGGACTTCAACATACGTTTTCTGAGGGACTCAATTCAATCTATCTTGCACCCCAAACTCCACCTCCATGTGTGATTCTAACCCTCCATCCCCTGCTCTGCAAACAAGCAGCAATACCTTGCATGGTTAGTGAAAAGATTTAAAAGGTGGAAGTGAGTAATAGTAATGACTGAACATGAAAAACATAATTCACAGCCATGTATTATACCTGTGAGGAATGTTAATATGTCAAGATACTTTGTTACATGTATATTATCACAAGTTAAATGTCAAAAGAGAGTTAAATGAGAGTCGGAGTGGTCCGTGTAATATCCAGTACATAGCACGTGCTCAGTAAAGACTGACCATCCTATTGTGGCTCAAAGTCACACAGTCAGAAAG
>NW_022109768.1:5443909-5445700 GCF_000313985.2 Echinops telfairi | reverse complement strand
TTTAAATGGTGGAATTTCAGATGTTATGACACAGTCTCACCCCAGCAGTTGCCTCTCTATGGATTAAAGGAGATCAGCTTCACTAGTGCTCTGCCATGTCATCTACCAAGGCTGCGGGAGTGTGAAATTCTGCACCTTGGGTGAAGGTGTTATAACCCAGGCTCCCATCACATGGTTTGATGATGCAGTTGTACAAAACAGAGCAGGAGGAATTAAGGCATACACTGCTATGAATGGGGAAATTTTTCCTTTTTTCAAATGAGGCCTACAAAGAGACAGAACTAGTGAGGCAGAAAGCAATTTGGATTGGCACGAGCTTTCTGGCTCGTCGAATGGCTCCTCTGGGAAGTGAGAGGGGAAGACAGAGATGCTGCGCGGGTCTGGCTCCAGGGCTTTTGTTTTTTTATAAAGGAGGAAAGCAAAGGCATTTTCTCCCTGAACGTAAAACAGAACATATTTACTGCAGAACTTTTGCAAAATGCAGATAATTACAGAGATGAAAATGAAAAGCCATTCATAAAAATTCCTTTCCCTGGAGTCTCTGCCTCTTGGCCTTTGGAAGCCTTCCCTTTGAGATGGTTAGAAATGATGCGCACACAGGTCCTATCCTTTCTACAGGAAGCCTCTGCTTTCAGAGGCTGTTCGTGTACCAGGTAATATTCACTCACACCCTCACTATCGTTGGCTTTGTAGGCCTCTCGACCATGCAACATGGCCCGATTCTTCTAATCCTGGGCGATGTTGAGTGGTGGGTGCACTAATTTGCATTCCCATGGTGATTCTTTTTAGGGTCCTTGTTGAAACTACTGCTTCCACTGATAATCCATCTATTGGAAAAATTCTTTGGATTTTACATAGAAAAAGTATGTGGTTGAAGAATAAAGATGGTGTTATTTCTTGATTTTTTAATCCTTTTACCTCTGATTTCCTTTTTTTCTCTCCTATTTCTCTGTCTTACTCTGATAGGTAAGACCTCCTAGAGAACACCGTTGAATAGACCGAGCAATTAAGAAAAGACTTACCTGGTAAAGGCTTCTAATGTTTCAGAAATAGAAAAGTGCAAGAATCCTTCAGGATTAAAACCTATAAGCTACAAAGGAAAAGACTTTTCTTAGCTTGATGAAAAATATCTTCCCAAAGCCTACTGAGAACATCATACTTTTGAAACCTACTGGCCATTTCTACAAGTATAAATAAACATAAGTCATATTGTTGGAGGAGGCTTAGAAAGCAAAAGATAAATCAAAGCTTTTCTGGAAAAAATGACAAGTGTGCCTTTAATCACTAAAGGCCCTTGAAAAAGACCCCCAAATGGCAAGAGTGGTTGATGCAATCATTCATGCATCAGAGAACGAAATTTTAAGGTTAAAAAAAATGAATTCATAGGGGTAAAGATGAACATTACTGCTTTAGGATTCCTCAGATAACAGACCAATATGGAAAACCAAACCTATGGTCAGAGTGACTCCCACAGACCCTAAAGGGCAGAGTAGAACTGCCTGAGAGGGTTTCCAAGGCTGTAAACCTTTATGGAAACAGATAACCTTGGCTTTCTCCATGGAGCAGCTGCTAGACTCTAAGCACTGACCTTTGGGTCAGCAGCTGAGCACTTTGACCTCTGTGCTACCAGGGTTTCTAGAGAACAGAATTAGTAGGCAATGATATCAGTATCTGTATCTACCTCAAGAGAGGGAGATTTTAAGCATTTGGCTCACACGATTGTGAGGGCTGGTCAGTCCAAAATCCATGGTCAGGCTGGAAACTGGGAGTCTTGTGTCCACAATGAGCAGG
>NW_022109768.1:5439701-5442156 GCF_000313985.2 Echinops telfairi | reverse complement strand
TGAGCTAGATGGCCACTTGTTTACCTTCAAGCCTTTTAGACCCTGGAGGCTATATCTTTTGATAGCCAGGCACCATCAGCCTTCCTAGCCACATTTGCTTATTCACCCATTTGTCTTCAGTGATCATATCTTGGAGGTGAGCACACAATGATATGTTTTTTTGTTCTTTGATGCCTGTTAACTGATCCCTTTGGCACCTCGTGATCACATGTGATCACCAGCAAGAAGCTGGTGTGCTTCTTGCATGTGGGCTTTGTTGCTTCTGAGGTAGATGGCCACTTGTTAACCTTTAAGCCTTTTAGACCCCAGACGCTATATCATTTGATTTGGCTGCAATCTTTAAGGGAGTTGATAACCAAATTTTCTTCCATGGATCCAGAGGATGGGTTTGAACCACAACCTTTCAATTAGCAGTGGAACACTGATATACCACAAGAGCTCCTCCATCCCATAGTGCAATTCCATAGTCATGGTTCTGAAAAGGGTAAAAACTATATGCTTCATCTGGCCAACTTTCTGGAGGTCTGACTTTACCCATGATTTAAAAATATCTACCATAGGGATCTTAGTCTGGATATCATGAAGCTTTAAAAATTATCTGCCAAGTTTGTGTGGTGAATTTTGAGGCACAGAACTTAGAAGCTGTTGCCGTTAGGTCTGTCTTTCTAGGAGAACCCTGCTTTCTATAGGCATTCCTGGAACCAGCTTCACAAGGAGCCCTGCCGGCACTGCGTAGGAGCTCTGGTGGCATAGTGGTTACATGCTGGGCTGCTAACCACAAGGTCAGCATTTCTAAATCACCAGCCACTCCACAGGAGAAAGACAAGGCTTTCTACTCCCATAAAGAGTTACAGTTTCAAAACCCACTTGGGCAGTTCTACCTATCCCACAGTCCCTGTGGCTCTGAGTCAGAATTGACTCAGTGGCAATGGGATCAGTTCAGTTCAGAGGCCTGGGAGACATAAAGCGTTGCAATCTCAGAACTCCCAGGAAGCAGGTCTGTTCTGTCCTGTAGGGTTAGCAGTGGGTTATCTACCATCATCACTTCCAAAAGGGGCTCTTGATGGACATCCTCTGGTAGCGCTTAGTGGTTCACTAGTGGGTATGTGGCCTGAATTGGCCTAATCATAATGAGGAGGTGTTTATGTATTCCATCAGTGACAAATGAAAAGCTCCGATTGTCACTGAAAACCACCGTGCCTGTGAGCCACCCTTCAGAAGTGGCTGGTGCTGGGATGGCAGAAGGGAGGAATAGAGAGGAGTGGGATGTGGATGACATCCCTAACTGCTGATCGCGCAGTGCCCGGAATCTGTTCTACCTCCAGATTTCAGATATTTTCAGACCTCCTCTTCTAGTTTAAGCCAGTTAAGTCGTGATATTTGTGACTAGAATCAGAAAGTTTCCTAATTGATACAGAAATACATAACTGTCAGCAGAATGTCAAGCAATCTGGGATTTAAAAAAATATATAAGTATCATTTGGCTCATAGGTTCCTTCAGTCAATGGCACGGGGGTGGCCATAGCTGGCCTCCTCTGGCTTCTGTACTGCTGACAATCAGAGGTCAGGCATGCTCTGTGCTGCATCCTTCTTTACCTACTCTGACCTGAACCGTTCCTCCCACAGTACCCTAATTTTATGCCTGGGTTGATAATTCATTGCAATGACTACACAGAATTCCCAGACAATGCTCTCCATTGTAGGGGGTTATTAAGGAGTTTAATAGGTTACCACAAGGCAGGGTCAATAAGCAGTCAGGACGGTCATTGGTCCACAGCAACAACTCTCTTCAGCCAGAAACCAAGTCTTTCACTGATGCTCGGCCTCTCAGCCACCTGGTCCCTTGGCCTCTGCCTCTGTGGGCCAAGAAATCCGTCTGTCCCTCTGCCTCACAGTCCCATACTCTTGGTGCTGCTCCTCTTGCTCTGTGTCAGCATGGTCTCCATGCCATCACCTCTGGTGTCTCCGGTCTTGACCTCTGCCACTTCAGAATCTGGAATGGGTTCCTCCAATGGTTCTGGGCTTCCCCTCTCTGCTGCTGCTTCAAAGATGGCTCATCTTTTCAGCCAGGGGGTGCTAATGAAAATCCACCAACACGCTCCACACTTGACCTTTTTGCATGTTCCCACTCAATCATTTGGTGGGAGTTACAAAGACTTGGGTAGAAAAGTCATATTAAGAAATTTCTGTTGTTCGTCCCCCTCGGGGTGAGGGGTTGGGGGTGTTATACGTTGATCATTGTGATCAGTTCCCCCCTTTCCCCCCCGCTTCTCCCCCCACCTTTCCCCTACCCTCATGATATTATTGATAGCCGGTGGGTCTAGGAATAGTACATTAGTTATACTAATCAGTTCCCCCCTTTTCCCCCCGCTTCTCCCCCCACCTTTCCCCTACCCTCATGATATTATTGATAGCCGGTGGGTCTAGGAATAGTACATTAGTTATACTAATGGTT
>NW_022109768.1:5436801-5438836 GCF_000313985.2 Echinops telfairi | reverse complement strand
GACCTCATGACTAAAAGAAGGAAAAAAACCTAGCTCTAAACGTTAAAAAGAAAGTACATCTTTATAATAACTATAAAATCCCCTAATCAAGCCTTTAAGAGGCTGACTGCATCCCCATCTTCGCCTGGGGCCCATAACTATCCTTAGCTAATCTTTCTCTGACAGATAAAGAGCTGCTATATCCGTTCTCATAGCTCCACTTTAAACTTTATTCAGAGAAGTGGGGAGAGGGAGCCCTGGATGGGAATAAAGAATGAATGTTTGATCCTGGGCAAGAGAAAGAAGAATACCTCACTTAATTATAAAATAGATGCTCGTGGAAAATGCAAACCCAAGATGCATAGCCTGTGGGTTGTTCAGGACAAGTTTAGACCCATTTCTGATGATTTGTTCAGCATAAAAATTGAATAAATATGGTGAGAGGATACAACCCTGCATATACCTTTCCTGAACTGTATGCCTTTGTTCTGTTCACACAACTGCCTCTTGATTCACGTACAGGTTCCACATGACGTGTTCTGGAATTTGCATTTCTCAAGTCTATCGACAATTTGTTATGATCCGTGCAGCCCCCTGCCTTTGAATAGTCATGTACTAAAGATTGCGGTTAGTAGCATGTGAGTCTGCCCTGCCTCATAGTGCTCCCATGTGCAACAGAACAAGGACACCTTAGGCTGCTGTCCTCGTGACTGGCTGCAAATGAGACCGTTGTGAACCACAGGGGTTTTGGGTTTGTTTGCGTTATTCCGTTAATTTTCTTGATGAGACCACAGGCAGCAAAGCACCTACTCAGTGCACAATTCGGTGACATGGATGGCATTTTTCAAGTTGTGCACCCATTCTCACCCTCTTTTTTCACAAATCATTTGGGGCGGGGGGCTCTTACAGCTCTCATCATCACAATCCATCCATCCATCCATTGTGTCAACCACATTTGGAAATATGTTGCCATCATTGCCAAAACACTTTCTTTCTACTTGAGTCCTTGATATCAGCTCCTTGTTGCCTTCCCCCTAACTCTCACCCTCTTTTTCTGAGTTATTTCATGAACATAAACTCCCCCCACCTCACAATTCCTATCTAATCTTTGTAGCTGCTCTTGATACTTTGATCCCAAGTAGACAGTTCTTTTCTTTAAAATATTGTTGATTGTACATTACATCCAACAAGTCATACCCATTAGTTTCCGCTCATCTATTGCTATCCCCCTTGGCGGGCCATCTCTTGTCCCACTTGCTCATTGTGCCTCCCATTTCCTTCCTCTTTCTTGCTTGACCCTCTGAATGTTGTCATTGGGTAAATGCTGCCCCGTGGATCTCAATTAGCTGATTCGTCTAACATGGTGGTGGACTCATTGCTAGACTTTAAATGTGACAAAGGGAGCATAGTGTGAGGGGTCTCACCAGTCTCTATCCAATCAGGAAGCTGGTTTCTTTGCATTCTGTTCCACAATCTCCACCCCCACCCCCCTCCCCACACTTTCTTCAGGAACTTCCAAGCTGATCCTTTTCAAAGAAGTTAGTAGTGTACCTGGGCATTGTATAATTCTTCTGATCTGATGTTTGTATGGTCCATTAGTCTTGTGGACCAATTGTTTCCATATGTCTTTTAGTATTTATTAGGGACAGAACAGTAGTTGCAGCTTCGATGGCTGCTCACGAGCTTCTGAGACACAAGTTACATCACCAAAATAGGATGGAAAACATTATCTTTGTCCACTATGTTATGGCAGTTGACCTTGATGTCCCATGAGACTAGCACCCTTATTTCCTTGCACAGCAGCTCATTCCTAAGGCTTCTTGGTTATGTTTAAGAAGTTGTTTTAACTTTTGTATACGCCACCAAATTAATAGATATGTTTGCAGCAAAGGAAAATACACATATATAGATATCCTCTGTCAAATCTATACATAGCTAGGGTTTTACTTTCATTCTTCCTCCTATACCTGTTCAGCCTGTGCCGATCCAAACATCTAAGTATGTTATTGCTGTTAGGGGCCGTCGAGTCAGCTCTGACCCATAGCACCCTTATGTA
>NW_022109768.1:5433647-5436439 GCF_000313985.2 Echinops telfairi | reverse complement strand
TTTTTCCAAAGCTATGTATCTAAATATTTTTAAGAAACAACCTTATCGCATTCAAAGTACTTTCCTTTGCACTTAATACATTTGTCAAATCTGTGATCCCATTCTTGGAAACAACTTTCAAACATCTGTTTGGATGGCTGACAGCAGCCCCCTCATTTTTTGTTGTTTTTAAAAAAATTTTCTTCACCTCTTCTATATCTTAAATTCACTGTGCTTTCATATCCCGCTTCATTTGTGGAAACAAAAAGTAGTCACACGGAGTGAGGCTAGGTGTGTGAGGTGCATGAGGCAAGAGAGGCATGCCAGGTTTTGCCAAAACTGGGGCATTGAGATGGCTGCGTGAGCAGGTGCATTGTCGTAGTGGCAAAACCAGGCCCCTGCCTGCCACAAATCAGGTCTTTTTTGTTGCACACTGTTACAGGATTTTTTCAGAACCTCTAAATAGAAAGCTTGATTAACAGTCTGACCTGGTGGAATGAACTCCAAATGCACTAGCAGTCAACATTTTTGTCCATTTGGGAAGTTGAAAGATGTCCAGAATGAGGTTTGTCATCAATTGATATTTCACCTTTTTCGAAATGAGAAAACTACTCATACCTTTGGGTTTTTCCCATAGCACTGTCTTTGTAAGCTGTGTTCAACATCACGACAGTTTCTGGGGCATTTTTATAGAGTTGGAAACAAAATTTCACAGCAGCATGCGGTTCTCTTAAACAGCCATCACAAAAAAATGAAGTTAAAGGAAACTGCTTTCACACAAAAATTTACTGTGTCCAGAGAGAACCTTCCCAGGAAATGCCACTGAGTGCACTACCTATATAAAAAAGGCACGGGAAGCAAGCTTGAGGAGAAAGCGACAGGACGGAAGGTTCTGGAGGGATCTTGGGGGAGGAGGATGTGTGGGGAGGGAGCGGTGAGCAAACAATGCCATCAACAGGAGAACAACTAGGGAATTAAACTCAACAATGAGGAGGACATAGAGATCCTTGGGGTATGGAAGCAACAGCAATCTAGCTGAGAGGAATTATAAAGAGGCAGAAGAAGGGTGAGCACAATGGTGGGGTAGGAGGAAGGTGAAAGGAAACAGAGGAAAGACCTAGGAAGCAAGCTATGGGTAGAGGTATAAACATAGGTGTCTACATATGTAAATACATTAATTCATAATAATAGAGGTATTGACCTATGTACATATGTTTATATGGCAATACATTAAGGTAGTGGACAGACTTTGGGCCTCTGCTCAAGCCCTGCCTCAATGCAAGAACACTCTGTTCTAACAATCTGGCATTCTGTGATGCTTATCCTCCCTGCGTGATCGCTGAAGACAAAATGGGTGCACAAGCAAATGTGGTGAAGAAAGCTGATGGTGCCTGGCTATCAAAAGATAGAATGTCTTGGGTCTTAAAGCCTTGAAGTTAAACAAGCAGTCATTTAGCAGAGAAGCAACAAGCCCACATGGAAGAAGCACACTAGCCTGTGTGATCATGAGGTGTTGACAGAATCAGGTAACAGGCACCAGAAGACCCAAGACAAACAAACAAAAAATATCTTGTTGAGAACAAGGGGGGTGAGAGCAGAGAGCCCAAATCCATCTGTATACAATGGGCCATCTCCTCACAGAAGGGTCACAAGGAAAGGATGAGTCAACCAGGGCGCCATATAGCACGAATGAAACACACAATATTCCTCTGGTTCCTTGAGGCTTCCTCACCTCCTACTATCATGACCCCAGTCCTGCCTTTCACTGTGGGCTAGCCTGGAGCATGTACACAGATAGAGATAAGAGCTCAAGACACACAGAATCCAGGTCAGATAAACCCCTCAGGAAAAGAATGGGAGTAGCGATACCCGGAGGATGGGGGGAAGATGGGGAGAGGTGGGAAGAAAGCAGGAACTGATCTCAATGATTGACACATAACCACAACTACCCGCAAGGGGCAATGAACAACAGAAACCATGGGTGAAGGGAGACAGTGGTCAGTGTAAGATACACAAATAATGATAATTTATCATTTCTCAAGGGGTCACGAGGGTGAGGGGGTGGCGAAAAGAAAAAAGAGAAGCTGATACGAAGGGCTCAAATAGAAAGTAAGTATTTAGAAAATAATGATGGCAACATATGTGAAAATATGCTTGATGCAATTGATGTATGGATTGTTATAAGAGCTGTAAAAGCCACCAATAAAATGATGTTTTAAAAGTTGCTCAATGCTCACCTAGCAGGCAACATGCAGACTACAAAAGCTTTGCTCTACTAAGTACAATTCCTATTTTTTGGGAGTACCCCCTCATATGAGGTAATTGAAAATCCCATGGCTTGAATCAGGCCCACCTTAGCCCTCAAAGTAACATCCTTGCTTTTCAACAGTTAAAGAAGTTTTGTGCAGTCGATTTACTCAATGTAATGTGTCCTTTGTGTGTTTGGGCCGGATCCAGACCAAAGCAGCCCCTTGTCCCAGCTTCTCGAGAAGACAAATGACCTGGCTGGATTCCAAAACACCTGAACTTCAAAGCACCTGCCTTCAGTGTTTCACAGAGCTTACATCCCTGGACAGAACACAGCCCTCCTCCCCCTAGCATTGTTTCCTAGCACTGCTAGAACAAGATGACCTCGTTGAACAGAACACAGCTCCCCTCTCCCTAGCATTGTTTCCTAAGAACAGCATGATTTACTAACAAAACGTCACCTTGCCCAAAACTTGCAACTGCAGCACAAAGAACCTCCTTTCCCCTTACTGGCCCATATGCCTTTAAGCTCATACCCTATAGAAGTCCCATTGCCTCACTGCTAT
>NW_022109768.1:5429173-5433228 GCF_000313985.2 Echinops telfairi | reverse complement strand
GTTATTAATAAGCCTTCTTCCAATCCGGATGTTAATTCTTTATTTAATTCAGCTTCTCTGATGATTTGTTCAGCATACAGATTGAATAACTATGGTTACACAATATAACCCTGTCTCACAGCTTTCTGGATTTTAAACCATGCATTTAAACCTTGTTTGCACAATTGCAACTGGATCTATGCATAAGTTCTGCATGGATTAATATGGAATGTATTGATCTGATAGGCAACAGACTGCCCTTGTACAGAATGTTACAGGAATTTCCCCCTTAACAGCAACCCCCATGGTCAATGTAAACAGAGCTCCATCATTTAAGAATTCAGTTTGTACAAAGTCACAGTTCATGGATTGCAATGCCTAGCTGGACTATACTCATAGAACCTCCTTTTCTCAACAGTTCCTTAAGTTCAATGTCATTGGATAAATTATTGGTGCTATCTATGGAATCACCTTATACTCCAGGGGATGATTGATAATGGTCTTCTTGTCACAAAATGATAACAAGACTGTTAAAGTAAACCAGAGTCATTCATAACCCAGGGACAAGCAGACAGATTCTGGGCTCCCACTTAATTCTACCCCCCAATCCAAGAACAGCGAGGTCTTATGATACTCACCTTCATGAAGAGATAGCTGGAGATATGGTGCTTGTGTTCGTCCGGGTAGACTAGAGAAACAAATTCATGGACACACATATGAGTATAAGAAAGAGATTTATATACAAGAGCGATTGAACACTGAGTAAACATCCCAGCCCAGTCCAGATCAAGTCCCTAAGTCCAATATTAGCCCATATGTCTGACAGCAAGCTATAAAGTCCTCTTCAAACTCACAAAACACATGCAAATGATGCCGAAAGTAGAAGATCACAGGCCAGTGGGTAGAAAGCCTTTGGATCTCAGTGCTGGCAGGGGTCTCTGGCATGGCTTATCTAGCACCCAGGGCTGCATCAGGGTGAGTCCATGTGTCTTGTCAGCTGCTATGTCTCCCAGGGTGAGCAGAAAGTCTCCCACTTCCAAGGAGGAAACTACTGGAATTCCCAGATCCTTCTATGCACACAGAAGCCTCATTGGCTATGACCGGATTGACAGGCTAGACTCCACCCCTACACACTTAATCCTTAAATGGACAATTATATAACTACCACAGTGCTACAGCAAAGTGTGGTGAAGAAAGCAGATGGCACCTAGGTATCAATTGGAATAATGTCTGGGGCCCTAACGGTTTGTATTCAAACATGCAGCCATCAAAGTGAGGCTTCATCTAAGTCCACATGGAACAAGCACAACCAGCCCGTATGATCCAAAGAAAACAATAACATAATCCAAATATGATGAAGGGCTTAAATTATGAATACCCAATTTGTAGACAGCTATGGAGGACAGTGGGGTTTCAAAAATCTATCTGCACAGTCCTATCCGGATTAAGCCTCTGTCAGATCTGTCTGGCCAAAGCTAAGAGATGAAAACAGCTTTGCTACCGGACAGAGATTATTGTAAATTTGATTATGGTGGATGGAACTACCATATAATGTGAGTTTGGGCCAGTTGACTTCCTTCTTGATCCATCCTGAATTTTTTTCTAGGTTTAAATATCTCTCACTTGTTCCAAGACAGAAATGTTCTCTCGTTTATTTTCATATTTCTGGTAGTATTTTCTTTTTATTTAAGAATTTTTGTTTTATTATTTTTATTGGTTCTGTTATATTTCTCAGTTTATGAAACACAAAAGGAGTGGATGCATAGAGGCAATAACTGATATAATAGTTTACTGGGGATGGTGAGGGGGGTTGAGGGTAATTGGGGAGCAAATCGTGAATATGGGAGGGTGCACTAGAACGGATTGTGATGATGGATACACAAGCCTTTTAAAAAGTGATTTGACTATGGAAGTGTATGCTATGTGAATTTTATATCACTAAAACGACTGGAAGGAAAGAAAAGTTCTGCAAGAACACCATGAAGTGCTCTCAATAATCCCAGGTTATCCAGAGTCTGTTATGATCCACACTGTCCAATGCCTTGTCAGTGTTCATAAAATACAAGTAAACATCTTTTTGGTATTCTCTACTTTCAGCCAAGATCCATCTGACATCACCAATGATATCCCTTGTTCCAAGTCCTCTTCTGAATCTGGCCTGAACCTCTCTCTGGTAGTGTACTGTCAGTGTACTGCTGCAACTTGTTGGATGGTGTTCAGCAAAATTTTACTGTGATATTAATTATACCACTCTATAATTTGTACATTCTGTTCAACCTGGCTGCCTATTCAAACATCTACTCATAGATCACCACCATTTCAGGTTTATGTATGTGGCAGTATTTCTCTCCATTACCTTTAACAGGGGAGTAAACCTCCCAGGACCTCCTTCCCTGTGATAATTGCCCCCCCCCCATCAATTTCCCTCTTATATTGTCCTTGACTTCAATACTTGTCTCACCTCTAGCCAGTGACTTTTACCGCCCCCCCCCCCCATTCTGCTCCTGTCCTTGATAACCATCTTTTTTTTTTTCAGTGCGGAAAACCTGTTCTTGACCTTTTATAACAGTGGTCTCACACAAAATAGGAGACTTTATATATCACTTTCTATGAAGGATCGAACAACTTAAAAGAAACTTAGCAAAGACATAGTACTAAACAATACAATCAACTAACTTGACCTAATAGACTGTACAGAACAATCCACCCCCAAAAGCACAATATACATTCTTTTTCAGAACACATAAAACATTTTTCCAGAATAAAAAATAGTATAGGCCTCAAAGGAAGTCTCAATACATTTTAGAACATTGGGAAGTTATAAGTCATCTTCTCAGATAATAATGCTGTAAAATTAGAAGCAAGCAATAGGATGATCAAGGAAAAAATAAAATATAGAGATATTTTATAATACCCTACTTAAAAACTACTTAGTAATAGAAGTAATAAAAAATTTAAATTCCTAGAATCAGAAGAGAATGAAAACACAGTGTACTGAAACTTTTGGGACACAGCAAAAGTGTTTTTCACAGGGCAATATATAGTAATAAGTGAATATAGTTAAAAACGAAGAAAAATCAACACTAATCCACAATCTCCAACAATAAGAAAAAGAGCAGCAAAATAAGCCTACAGCTGGGATGAGCCGCTGACCTCAGACAAAGCAAGGGCTATGCAGTTGGGTGTAACTGACTACTGGGTGGGTGAGGTTGGGGGCTGGGCAATTCTCTGGCCACCAGTAAGTTGTGGGGGACCCCACCTGTCTTGTATCAGTCACCCATGTGGGCACTTGTGCTGGTTCTGAGCAAGCAGAGCTGCCTCTGGCCACTGCCTGTCAGGTCAGCCGACAAGGCAGCACTCATGTTTCCTCGCTGGCAACTTTTGTTCAGCTTCTTCTGGTCACTATTCCATCCACTTCTCTATTCTTTCCTCCTCAGCTTAGGGTACCAGGAGGATCATCCGTATCCGTTTCACCTAGGGTCTCCTGTCTTGGTGGTAAAAAGTCTGTTCCTTCAATTCCTGGAGCCTTGGTTTTGGCTAATGCCTTCAGTGCAACTTGAACTCCTTCCTTCAGCGCCATTGGTTCTTGCTCATATGCTATTGCCTGAAATGGTGGATTGCTGACTAGTCCACAGCCCCTTACATGGAAGGAGAGAATTCTGTCACCGAGCTGCCACTGACTTGATATGAGACGCAGAGATTTCTAAAGCTTTTTCAGCCTGGTGATTCCTGTGTTTTCACGGACCTGACATTTATGTTCAATGTGGGTCTGGTAGAAAGGCCCACCTTGTTTTGTGACCTACCCTTGGCCATATAGTTTGACTGAGGCAGCCATGTTTATTTTTTGTCCTGTGTTAGTCTGGGTACTTTAGAGAAACAAATCCACAGAAACTCATGTAAAAGAGAGAGTTTTATATAAAGGTTAAGCGCACGTTAAGAAAACATCCCAACTCAGTGCTGCCCAAGCCTACAAGTCCAACATTAACTGATATGTCTGACACCAATCCACAAAGTCCTCCTCCATCTCACAAAACACACAGTATGATGCCGACTGCAGGAAGAAAGCCGAATCAGTG
>NW_022109768.1:5417254-5428963 GCF_000313985.2 Echinops telfairi | reverse complement strand
CTCACTGAGCCATCTATCTCTCCGCCCTTCAATTAACCCCATATGTGTTTATCGGTCAGGTTGGCACAATAAACTAACTACCTCAGTTCTGTTCTCTTAACTATAGCTGATGAGACTAGTAAAATTCTCACTCAGAGACCTGGAATGTCTAGATTGCTTCACTCTGTTTTCTAGAAGTTACGTAAAATCAGGGAAAAATAGACACAGCCTTCCGCATGTGGATGGAAGATCAGGAAAAGGAGACTGTTGAGCAACAAGGAGGTCATCTGGAGTTTTGCTGGTTCCGGTCATCTTTCTAGTTGCTACTTTTGAAAGTGTGGCTACACATTGGTTCTGTGAGCTATCTCGTAACCTTTCCAATAAATTATTTATTAGTCTTCTACTAGCCAGACTTGCTTTCCATTGTACACAAATAAAAGAATCTTCAGTA
This sequence comes from Echinops telfairi, assembly GCF_000313985.2. Taxonomy (NCBI): domain Eukaryota; kingdom Metazoa; phylum Chordata; class Mammalia; order Afrosoricida; family Tenrecidae; genus Echinops; species Echinops telfairi. The sequence goes on along the minus strand of NW_022109768.1, from coordinate 5,428,533 downwards.
TTTTCAACTCAAATTTGGGATGAGATCTGTGTCTCTACAAAATATGACTAGAATGACCATTGTGGTGGGTCACCTGGGAGTGCACTGCCCCATGGGTAACTCCTGTATCAGAGATGCCCCCAACAGAGATAACCTAATGTCTTTCTTACCTCTCAAAGCCCCATACAGATGTCTGAGGACCAAATCAAAGGATCTCAAACTAAGAATCATATTGATTATTGTTTCCTCAGCTACCCTTCCAACCCATCCCCAAATCCTTTGGATTCTATATCCAAAATCTATCCCAAATTGATTCTTTCTGGGTATAGAACAGCTACCAGACTCTAAGCACTGTGACCCTGGCTTGGATTGCTGCTATGGATATGAACTGACCTCCGGTCTCCTTGTGTCCACTCTTCTTTCCCTCCTCTCAGTATCAGATCCACATGGCAACTAGATTGATATCTGTAAGAAAGAGCATGTCTCCTCTGGAATATTCTGTATTAGTTAGGATGGAGGCTAACCTGGTTTAACACAGACCCAAAGTAGAGTGATTCAAACAAAGGACAGCAAACAGTTTAGGCAGTTAGATGGCTACATTATATACAGCCATGCAGGACCCAGACTTCTTCCACTCTATTGCTCAAAATACTACACACTGTTGCCCTACACTCCCCATCGTCAATGTGGACTCTAATCATATCTATGTTCCGGTCCTTGGATGAAGAAAACAGGTGGGACAGCACATTGCTAACCACTTTAAGAGCAATGTCCACAAGTTGCACACATTGCTTGTACTCCCATTTCATTGCAAGAGCTTAATCGCATGGCCACACATAGCCACAAAGAAGATTGGGAAAACGTATGTTCTAACCGGGCGGCATGTGTCAAAACCAAGGAGTTCTGGGACTAAAAGGAGCCAAGGAACAAAGAATAGACATGAGGGACAACGAGTGATGTCTTCCATACCCATGCATGTAGAATGAAGCCCAAATTCCCCCCCACCTACTGCAGAGTGTGTGTAAATTGGTAGATGTTTACTGAGCATCTATTCAGGACCTAAGGGCTGAAGACACAGAGGCTACCAAATTAAAAGGCTTATGGTTGGGGCACTTATACTCGTGTATATAAAAACCAGATCCGTAAGAGAGACACACCAGATGGGCATGGGAGGGTAGAGAGATTAGTAAGAGTAGGTCATGTGCGAAGTATGGAACAGCTGAAAAGGCTAGTTGCTCTGAACTAGCCCTCTCCCTGAATTTGATCCTAATGCAGGCATCCTCGGCTGTCAGAGGCCAAGACCAGTTAAGGAAGAAAGATCATGTTGCCTGGTGACTCTTGTAAACATTATGCAGCTCTGAGCCTCCCCTCCCCTCTGTTAGTGCTCTCCCCTTCTAGAGTTCTTCTCTGAGAGGAATGACAGGGGGGAACTTCAAGGTGTGGAAAGCAAGCAAGGTACCTTCCTGGAACTGAGAGATATAATTTCTTCACTCTGAGAAGGCCAGGGAGGCCTTCCTATGCCTGTGGGCTATGGAAGGCATCCAGACCACAGTGCAACCTTGTTGAAAGGCCAGGAGGAAATCCAAACTTTTTACTACGGTCTCTTCCAAGACGCTGTGATCCCATGCCTCTCCTTCTCTCCTGGCACTTGCTCCCCTATGCCAGGGGCCCACGTGCCCACCAGGAACACAATGACAAGCGCCAGCGGCGATTGTAACCAAAGTAGCTGCCATAGAGAGGATTCTCACCTGGGGCCACCCCGTGTGTGCTACATGAGATTTTCGATGGCTGATTTTTCAATTAGTAGATCTCCAGGCCTTTCTTCTCAGACACCTCTGACTGGACTCAAATCTCCAGCTTTTGGGTGAGCATCCAAGCCCATGGACTGTTTGCCCTGCTCAGGGACCCCCATCTGGATGGACCAGGCCTGTCTTGCGGCCTTGTTCTCCTCTCCGGGATTCTCACTTTCTCTTCCTTCTGCACATCACACGTCTGGCTCCTTCGCATCCTTCGAGCTGTAGTTTTCGCCTTTGTGACTTTACTTACTGGTCCACTCCACTCTTTTCCAGTCAATTCCCAACATGCTTCTCTGTTTTCTTGACTTCATAGCATCACACATTTTGGACTTTGTGGTATCTGTTTGCTTGTTGACTTATTTATCGTCTGTCTTCCATGACCCAAAGGAGCCCTGGTGGCGCAGTGGTTATACATTGGGCTGCGATCCACAGATCAGCAGGTCTAAACCAGCAGCCAGCTCTGAGGGAGAAAGACAAGGCTTTCTACTCCCGTAAAGAGTTACAGTCTCAGAAACCCACCGGGCAGTTCTCCCTTATCCTAACCTAGAGGGTCTACTGAGTCGGCATCAACTCAATGGCAGTGAGTTTTGTTTGGCTTTGTTTTCTTCTCGGACTCACCCTCCAGATGTGAGCTTCCAGAGAGCAGGGATCTTGTCTGTCCTCCGGACTACCCTGCACTAGGGCAAAGGACAGTGTCTGGCAAATGGATAGGCCCAATATGTGTGCTGAGTGGATCCATGGGCAGCAAAGGATCTAGTACTACCAGAAGCTCGCCTTGGAAAATTTGAGAACAGTCCACCACCCTCGCTGATGCTTCCCAAAGGTGCCCCCTCTAGTGTAAGACTTGGCTTTCTGTGAGAGGTCAGGGCTATTTGTTCTTGAACTTCATTCCTTACTGGACCAATGCAATCGATGTTCATTCCTGAGATGGACATAAAGCCTGCCTGCTACTGACATCCCTGGGATCTTGAAGAATGAATGAATTGCCTGAAAGAGTGAAAATAATTGGTTGCAACCTATTGATTCACGTGCAGAATGACTTCCAAACCATCCTGTGTTAACTGATCTTCCAAACTACACCCTCTTTTGACCTCCACACAGCCTATGATCACCTCACCCCACGTCCTCGGAGGCAGGTGAAAGGTGTCGTATTTACAGCAAGCAAAGCTGGGCAGTGGAATTCCCAGTGAGTTTCAATAGCACAATAATAATAATCCTGAATGTAATTTATGTCATTTCCCTGCCAAAGGTAGCTCCCCGAAGCACCATGCAGGAAAACATCCACTGTCGGCATGTGCCAAATGTCTTCATAAGGAAGGGTCAGGGGATTTAATTAAAAGGGCCCCTGTGCTGGCTTTCAGAAGCTAGTCAGACTGACGCCTGCTCTGGGAAGGTGTGTGGGAACAGGACTCCGGGCCCGTGTCGTGTCCCTAGGACATTCCCCTCAGACCATTCATCTGAGAAAGGGAGCGCCTGGGTAATGCATTCAGCTGCTAACTTAGAGGTAGGAGGTTCAACTCCACCCGGAGGACCTTGGAAGAAAAGCCCAGAGCTCTACTTCTGAAAAAAAATCAGCCAGTGTACACGCTCTGAAGCACCGTTCTGCTCTAGAACTGATATACAGCACGTCGCCACGCGCTAGAACTGACACCACACAACCGGTGTACTGTTTACCTGGGGAAAGGCAGCTGCTTATGCTCACTGGGGCATGTCTCTGCCCCTGCGAGTTCTGTCGTTGAGGCAGCTTTTACCAGGGGTGAGAAAGAGCGGGCGAGGGTGAGCCCTGATTTGAGATGCAGAGTTATGCTGCTTACGGCGATGGGCATCAATCAGGGTAGTGGGTGCACAAGCTGATGAATTTAATTGGTGGCACTAAGTGAAAATGTTAAATCTGAAAACACTGTGTGATTTTTTAATGTAAAAATATCGAAAATTTTATAACGAAGCTAAAAAAAACCAAAACCCACCAAGAAGTGAACTTCGACGGAAACCTTGCTATTGCCGTGAATGCAGGGCGGAGCCGGCTGTGAACCCCATAGGGAAAGCCATTGAAGGGAGGCTACTTTTTGAACAGTGCTTAATGCAGCATTAAGCAAAGGAGATGTCTCTGGATCATGAATAAGTGGGGCTGTCAGTAGAACTGTCACCATTGAGTTAAGTAAAAATTGGAGCATCAGAAAAAGCGTCTTAAAAACCCAGCAGTCATTTTCACCCATTACTTTACAAATAGGCTCCTACTTACTGAGTCCGATGGGAATAAAAATATCATAAGAAGAACGCTTTTAAAACAGCTCTTCTTGAAAGCCGTGTCATTCCCTGGTAGTGAAAGAACCGGGACACACAAGGGAGAGATGCAAGTTTCTCCATCCATCTTAGATGTGCAGTCTGATGCCTGGTGGAGCCCTGCTTTCAACCAGCAAGACGTGCCGGGTGCTTTTCAGCCGGTCCCTGATGGGACACCAGTCCCCTGAGCTGGAAGAGGCTGCGATGTGTGCCTGCCAGCTCTGCTGGTTGAAACCACGGGCACTGGGACGCAGAGCCACAGTCTAAACTGCTGACCTGCCAACCCGTAGAGTCCCAGGGAGTCGCTTCTGCTTGGAGAACACAGCTCTGATGGGCGGTAGCAGCTAATGAATTCTTACTTGGAGGCAAACATTGACTTCACCCTTGAACCCCGTAGGAGCCTTGGGAAAGCTCAGGGGACTTGGAGGTTTTTGAGGAATTTTCATCTTAGCTCTGAGGATTTCAGCTACAGAGTGGCCATGGGAGGTTGAAAGGTCAGCATCTGGCAGGCCGAGGTCGTAATGGGTGATGGGGTCCAGCAGCCTGCCTCCAAGCAGAACTCAGTGACTAACCACACTGCCCATCGGATGGAAAGGGCTTTCTAGCGCCCAGTGTGCATGGGGCTTGATGCGAGAGTCAGAGGGGATGGCAAAGGTCTCCTGTCCCTTTATAGAGGAGGAGGTTGGGGATCAGGAAGGGCAGCCACTTGCCCCAGGTCACCAGGCTCAAAGGCGTGCTGGTCAGAAACCACAAGGAGCAGCCTGGGTGAGACCACAGATAAGCATAGGCTAACATTTTAGAGAAAACCAGGGGCAGATGCAGTGGAACCCAAGGCATGGGAAGAATGCGCCCACCCCTGCTAGGGAATGCCAGGGGAGGGGAGGAGAGGGGACAAGAGAGGTGGGAGCGCCCCTCCACGGCCACACCCAGGCTTTACAGGGGAGGCTGGGGACCCCAGGAGGAATGCTAGTTATACATGCAGGCTGTCCAGGGAGGGCAGGGCGGCCCACTGCTCCGGCACCGGCGCAGCCAGACGAGAGAAATGAGAGAAGGGGAATAAAGAGGCTCAGCCCGGGAAATGGAACCCTGACTCGGTCACGGTGCCGAAGGAACCGGTCAGGGAGGCTTTCTCTGAACTCTAGCCCTTGCTTCATTCTAAGCTTACAGGCTTTGGTTTCTGAGGGCTGAGATGGTGCGTGGAAACATCAGTGGCCGGGGCAGTGATAGGTCAGCGGTGGAATTCTTGCCTTCCGGGCTGGAGGCCGGGTTGAATTCCGAGCGAATGCACTTTAGCCATAGTCACCGCGTGTCTGTCACCGGTGGGGGTTGATGCTATTGCTATGGCATTGAAAAGGTTTCAGCAGCGCTCCTGGATGAAGTAAGACTCGGAAGAAAGGCCTGGTGACCTGCTGCTGAGAACCCAGACAATGAAAAACTATGGATCACAATGGATTTTATCCTGCAGGGACACCATGACGTAGATGCTAACACACTGGCAGCCGAGAGTTGCTTCGCCATATTAAACCGTTACTACCTTACTTCGTTCAGAACGTCGTTGGGCATAACATAAAGATGTTAGGTTTTACAGGTGGGAAATGTCTCGGCGCTTGGCTTAGCGTGAGAAAGAATTCACGTGGAAGCCTGGTCTGTGATCCAAGTGAGTTTGTATAGAGGAGGGACGTTTTAGGTTTCATAGTCACTGAACACGGGCACCCTCGTGGGGACTGCACACCCACGCGTGGTGGCCTGAGGCCAGAGAGAGAGACCAAGGCCCAGATCGAGAAGGGCGAGGAAGATGAACAAATGAGCCAGAAGGTCTTGAGTTCCCGGTATTTGGGGCCTTCAGCTGGGAGGCGTGGTTGAAGGTATGGGTTGACCCCATTGGCTGAATCAAGCCCACCTGGCCTTCTTTAGGCCATCCAGGTGTACCGCCCACCTGGCATCAGCTTGAATTGGCGCATACACCGTAGCCTTTATGGCTGGCTGGCTAAGGCTCGCCGGGTTCTCCGCAGCAACCTCCTGTAGGGATCCTCCAGGCATGGAGAGGGACACCCCCCCTCCCCCCTCACCATTCCCTGCTTCTCGCTACCTAACAAAGACTGTTGCGTTTGAATTGTAGTGCTGTAGATGAGTATTAAAAGTACCATTGGCTACTAAAAGGACAAGCTGTCTTGGAAGTTGTAGGGTCAAGCATGGTGAGACTTCATCTCATGTACTTTGGACATATTGTGAGGAGAGACCAGTCCCTGGAGAAGGACATCTTGCTAGGCCAAGGCCGTCAAGGAGCAGGATTGACACAGTGGTGTCGTCACCCTGAGCTCAGGCATAGGAACAATGGTGAGGAGGGGGCAGGACCGGATAGTGTTGGAAATGACCCATTGGCATCCAACCACAACATTCATTGAGCAAACATTTCCTGCATACTGTTTTTTCCCAAGGGACTATGGGAGAGCAAGGGGTGAGACAGGATTCCAGTCTGGAGATTCTCAGGACCCAGTGGAGAAGGCCAAAACAAGAGAAGCATTGCTTATTTAAAAGCCCTGTAAACGTAGATGCGAAGGGCTATGGAATGACAACATCTAATTGGAAGAATTGAGGACTGCTTTAAAGAGAAAGTGATACCATCAGATGCACTGCATATTTTACCACATGGGGTTCTTATGTTCTCTCGAACTGGTCAGAGAGCAAATGTTTTTAGGCTTTGTGGGCCATACGCTCTCTGTGTCATGACTCAGGGCTGTCTTTGTTGGGCACAGGCAACCACAGACAAAGCAGCTGGGTGCCAGCAAAACATTCTTTGCAAACTTGACAGCAATCAGGTCAGACTGACCTGTGGGCTCTGTAGCTTGCCAACCCCTGCCCTTGCCCTTGGTATATCACAAATTGTTTAATGGGCAGAAGAACCCTCTGGATAGGTACAGATGAGAGAGGGTTAGCTTGCCCAAAGTAATACGGATAGCAGATGGCAAAAGCAAAATTTGAACTCATCCATCTGCCTGCGGAGACCAAAGTCCTAACCACTAGGCTTCACTCATCTTTAAGAGAACCATCCCCTTTCTCTCTGCCTCTGCGACGCCTTGTTCCCGTGTTTGTCCCACGCCTTTGAGGAACGAGGAACGGGGTGGGGCATCATCATGGTAGGTACAACACAGTGCCAAGGTTTGGGGAGCAACAAAAGATGAAGATAACACCGCATCCCTGTGTGTGTGCAGTTTCGAATTCGATCAGAGATAAGGCATAAACAGGAAAGCACTGGGAAGGCAGGAAGACTTCCTCCTCACTCTAGAGGTCTCGGATCAAACCTCACATCAGACCACTCCATTTATGTTTGTCCTTCATTCAGCTCTGGTAGCTCCAGTATCACCTTCGGAATTGACCCCCAACTTCCTAGAGAATCCCTGGTGGCACAGTAGTTTAAGTGCTTGGCTGCTGATGGCAGAGTCAGCAGTTCAAACCCATCCACTGCTCTACTGGAGAAAGGCAAGATAGTCCAGGACCCTACCGAGTAGTTCTTTGTCATTCTCCCCTCCCACCTCCCATGCCCAGGCAACCACTCATCTGCTTTCTGTTGCATTGTTTTCTGAGCAGGACGTTTCTTCTGGTCTTGTCCCAGGCCAATCATTCTTCCAGGGTCCCAGGCTCAGATTTTCTGTGAACCCTATTGCCTGGTGTAGCTGGAGTTTGATGAGCCCTTGTTCAGTTCTCAGGATGATACTGAATGTAATTTAATTCCTCTTGCACATGATAATTCTTCTGTTAACACTTCTGCTTTGGAGGCTAATATGAAGTTACTAATAATAGCTACCATTGATGGAATCTCTATTCTGCACCAGGAATCAAATGATTATATAATAAACCCCAAATCAAACCCAATGCCCTTGGGTCCATTCAACAATAGTAACAAATCTTCTGTGTGACAATTTTGCTCATTAATGCTTTCCTTCTGTCAGTAATGAACACCGAGGTGCAATGTGCGAGTCATGGTGGCAGTGATGGTGCAGTGCAGGTTATGTCAACTTGGCTGCACCTTGATTCTCAAGTCCGGCAGTTATATAATAATGCAATTTAGCAGCTGTGAAATCATATAATTTGGTAGTTATGTAACGATGCAGTCATTCTCCACTTTGCAATGTGCTATGGTCATCTTCCAGTTTTGCACAATGCCCACTTTCACATAAGGCCCTGGTCTTGGGAATCACATTGTGACCACATTGGTACGGGAGGAGTGGGTGTGTATCCATATCTGAAGAGCTCTGGATGCACAGTGGTGAAGTGGGTGGCTGCTAAGGGAGAGGTGGCAGTTGAAGCATGCGGCAGTCTGCTTTTAAAGACTGCAGCCTTGGAAGCTCTGCGGGACAGTTCTCCTGGCTTAAAAAGCGTGCTATAAGTCATAATTGACTCAACCTTGATGCTTTTGGTTTTGTGTATAGTACACACACACACACACATCTTGCCCCAGCTTCACCCCTCCCTCCACTTTCTCCATCATACTTTTGAAGAACATTCTCATTTCTCCATGTGGAGCAATAGAAGATACTGTGACGGACGTAGTCAAATGCCTTACAGAAATCTAGATACACCATGTCTATAGATTTTTCTGCGGTGGCAATTTGATATCCTATTTATAACAGATTGTTTTCCTTCTGAAATACACTATTTACCTCATTAGAAACTTATCTGGTACCCTGTATTATACCCTAGATAAAATAAAGAATTTTCTAGAGTTGGAATCACTCACCATGTACTATTATTTTTCTATATTGATCTTGCTTCCAGTAGACAAGTAATTTTGGATATTTCATCGGCAGTCTGTATTTCAAACAAATATTGCTCAGCTGCTGTAAAAGCCTCTTGATGTGGCTGGTGTCCAAACTGCTCAGGAAGATGCCTCTGTTTGCTATGGCAGGAGATGTGAAATTCAGGAAAACTCCAAATCTCACAGAGATGGATGAGTGAACTGAATTCCATTTGGAATTCATTTATATCAGTCTTATATCTGTGGAACATTTTATATGAGTTTAGCATTTTCTTCCCAAGAAAGATAGTTTTTCCAAACAAAACACAACTGGAACACAATAGGCCTGCTAGGTGATGTGGTCTTTTTCTTTAATAATAGCAAAGATGTTCTCTAAAGTTGTAGCACATCTTTACATCCAAACATTTAAAAGTACAAGTTAGATGTATAGTACGTATTTGGGAAATACCGACAACAACCAATACTTTTCTTTCTAGGCACATGAAGTTAGTTTACTCAGTTTCATAGGTCATAAAGCGTAAGTGAATATTTTCACTTTATTATAGAGCCCCCTCTCCTCTCTCAACTATTGGGACCTGGAAGACGAGCCTATGACTCACTTTCAAGGCTCCCATGAAGGCCCCTGGATGGCACTTTCTGTGCTTCTGTTCCACCTTTAAGGAACCACTTTCTCCTATCTAGGGACCTGCATACATATTTTTTTTCAGATAAAACTCATTTTTCTGTTTACCTTTATTCATTTATTCAGCAAGTAGTTATCAAACACTTCCTATATTTTAGATGCTAAAGATATAACAGCAAACATGACAGAAAAACATTCATGGAGCTTATATTCTAGTAACGAGACAGCCAGCAGGTAAAAACATGAGTTCAAGTACATCTATAGCTTTGAAGTGTGAAGCAAGAGGCACACGATGTGGCTTGGCTGCGGTGTGCTTGGTCTGTGCCCACATGACATTAGGAAGAATTCCCACAGCACTGGTTGTTGCACCAGTAAATGGAGTAAAACAAGTGGCCAAGAGCCCTGGAGACCCGAATCCAAGATGATCTGCATACCTCATGGGAAGAGTCTGATACAGAGAGAGGGATCAGGGAAAGCCCATGAAGAAGACCAGAAGGCTAGGTGCTATTCTGAAGGAAGAGGTTTCGGGCTGAAAGAAAATTGAGTTCAAAGATACCCAGGTGGGAGTCTACATGGTATGTTCAAGAGACCTCGGAATGGCCTGGGCAGCAGCAGTTGGGTGGGTGTTGGTGGGGAGGAGAGTGGAAAAAGAAGAAGTTAGAGAGGTAACAGGTGATCAGATACTCTACCTGTGAGTCATGGAAGGATTTGGGGTTTTACTCCCAGGTGCAATGAGTACCCATGGTTAGGAAAAGGGAAGGTTCTGGCAGAAGCGTGGTATGTTCTGTCTAACATTTCAAGAGGATCCCTTTAGTGACTGTGTGACCAGACTGTGAGGCGGCCACAGAACAAGCAGGAAGCTGCTTAGGAAGCTACCGTGGGGTCCAGGCGAGTGGTGATGGTCGTTTGAACCATGGTGTTGCAGTGGAGACAGGGAGACGTGGTTCCACTTTGAATCTACTTTGAAGACAGCAAACCAGGATTTTCTGATGGATTAGAAACACACACTTGGAGAGACAAAGAAGAATTCAGAAAACACTTTCAACGTTTTTGTTCAGAGCCACTGGAGGAGTGGACTTGCCATCTGCTGGAGTGAGGAAGACCACGAGAAGAGCAGGCTCAGGGCAGACGTGGGCATGTCATCACCAGAGATGCTTAGTTGGCAGCTGAGTGAAAGGGAGAGACCTAGACTGGACACCTAACTCGGGGAGTCACTAGCGCCCAGATCTCATTTAGAACCACAAACATGGATAAGCCCAAGCCAGGGAGGGAAACTAGGGAACAAGAAGACTTGCTTCTTCCTGGCTAAGATGTGTAGAACTTCTGCTTTCTGCCCTCGAGTAATTGTCCCAACCCAAAGTTGGGACCAGTGACGTAGTGGTTAAGCATTGGACTGCTAACTGCCAGGTCAGCGGTTCAAAACCATCAGCTGCTCCTTGAGGGAAAGGCAGGGGTTTCTACTTCTGTAAACAATTACGGCCTTGGAAACTCCTAGGGCCAGGTCTGCCCTGTCCTGTAGGGTCATAGTGATTTGGCAGTGTGTTTGGTCTTTAGATTTTTAAGGTAAACTCAAGTTGGGGAAAATTTAAATAAGTTTAAGAAAATTAAAAGTTTGTCTATATCTGGGAGAGACGGGAAGAAATATAAGATCTGCTTGGGATATAAACCAGGATGGCAAGGATAAGGGCCACAGGAGGTTTCCAGGAGGGTATTTGTAAGAAAGAATCAAGTTGCTTCTAACATGCTGCCAATTGTATCTTATAAATTCATTCAATCTGTCTTGAAATGGACTTACCTAGTATTTGCTTCCTATTCTACTCCTAAATCTTTGAAGCAATGAAAA
>NW_022109768.1:5347550-5416497 GCF_000313985.2 Echinops telfairi | reverse complement strand
GTGCCCTCCTGTCCTTACTGCTCAGGTATCTTCTGTTTTGGCACATAACAGTCACCAGCAGTGATTGAAGTATGCAGCCAATGCTTTGGGATGGACCCAGAAGATGGTCTTCCTGTAGGACAGATGGCACCTCCGGCACCCCCCAGACGAGCCCTGTGAGCCATTGTTGCCTTGGACGTGTGCCTCAGGCCAAGGGTCCAAGCAACTTGTAAGTGGGCCCAGGCCAGGGAACAGATGGGTGAGAGTGGAGACAGCCCCAGAGCACAGAAAGACCTGAGGACAGGCGGTGCCCAGGGAGAGTGCAGTGCGGGACTGTCACCCCCAAGAGGCGCGGGTCCTTTAACACAGAAACGATGGTCTGCCACAGGAGTGGAACATTTAAAAAGAGATTTTTTTCTCTCTCTCACATCCCAGTCAAACGCCCTCGGGCATGGAATGAAGTGACAGGCACGGAATCTCAGCCTTTATCTGAGTTGACCAAACCGGCTCCTTTGGGGCAGAACACTGGGGCTTTCCATGTCTGATGGTTTCTCTCTTCCCTGGCAATTCTTGAGGGTGGAGAGTGTGCTCGGTTTGTGAGGTCCTGTGCAATCTCAACACTTGATTGATGGCCCCCTATGGCCTGGGCCGGCAGAGCTAATGTGTTCTCACAACACTGCTTCTTCCTTTTTGCCTGGTATTTCCTGTATCTGTCTGTCTTTCTGTCTTTCTGTCTGTCTATCTATCTATCTATCTATCTATCTATCTATCTATCTATCTATCTATCTATCTATCCTGTCAAGGGTGGGTGGCATCCAGACCCTGTCTGCCAGACCTCTGACATGCTGGAGTTGCCACTCTCTGTGTAGGTAGCAGACTCTGGGTCCTGCCAGCCCAGCGTCATGTGGGGAGCAGGGCTGGGATGGCAGAGAGTATCATGTGCTGATCTGCTGGTCTCCAGGTAGTTCATTCAACAGGCAACATGCTTACCTGGCCAGGAAATTTGGGGATGCATGACTCCCAATGTGTGCATGCGGAGACACCTGAGGAAATTTCTCTTGAGAGTTAGAAGATGGAGAAGGGAGGGCAGTGGACCCTGGGTAGATAGGTGAACTGGCACAGGGACCCCACAGATGGCACAGGAATTGTCCCGTGATAGGCCCGAGTTCTTCTTCATTGCAGCTGACTTGCAGGAAAACAAGTGGAGAGTTGAGTTAGCTGATAGCTAAGCTTTCTAGACTCATTTATACCTCCTGCGGGATATCTAAGTTTGAACCACTCTGACTCCTTCATTGCGAGAAGGTGGCTTGCAACAGTCAGGAAGATAAAGAAGCATTTTATAGGCAATGGTAGCTAGCGAAGCCCCAGCATCAGAGGTGTGCTCTGGCTGGCCGCCATCTGTACAAGAATGTGTGGATGTGTAGAAAGGTGTGTGTCAGGGATTTTTCCTCGCACCATGCTTATTCGATCTGTATACTGAGCAATCTGGATTCTATGGAAAAGAATTCGGCATCAGGAGTGGAGGCAGGCTTATTAACAGCCTGCTGTATGCAGATGACAGCACCTTACTTGCTGAAAGTGAGAAGGACCGGAAGCACTGACTGATGAAGACCAAGGATTGCAGCCTTCAGGATGGATTGCAATGCAATGTAAGGAAGACCCAAACCCTTACAACTTGACCAATAGGTCACATCATGGTAAATGGAGAAAAGGTTCAAGTTGTCAAGGATTTTGTCTTACTTGGATTCCCAGTCAAGGTTCATGGAAGTAAGAGTCAAGAGGTCAAATAATGAGCTGCAGTAGGCAAATCTACTGCACAAGATCTCTTTAGAATACTGAAAAGCAAGGATGTTACTTTGAGGACTAAGGTGCACCTGACCCTGACCCAAGCCATGGTATTCCCCATTGCATCATGTGCATGTGAAAATTAGACACTGAATAAGGAAGACTGGAGGAGAATTGATGCATTTGAATTGTGGTGCTGGAGAAGACTATTGAAAGTACCACGGACTGCTATAAGGACAAACAAATCTGTTTTGGAAGAAGTAAGACCAGAGAACTCCTTAGAGCCATGGATGGTGAAGCATCATCTCACGTACTTGGGCTACGTTGTCGGGAGAGACCAGTCCCTGGCGAAGGACATCATGCTTGGAAAAGTGGAGGGGCGGCAAAAGAGAGGAAGGCTCTCGATGAGATGCATTGACCCAGTGGCTGCAACAACGGCTTAAAGCCAGGAACCACCGTGGGGATGGCACAGGCCTGAGCAGTGTGTCATTCTGTTATGCATAGGGACAGAACCTAACTGGATGGCACTGAATAACAGCCATCAGGTTGGTCCCCAACTACTGGTAATCTTATGATCCACCAAACAAAACCCTGTCTAGTCCTGTGTATCATATGGTTGCAATCCACTGGGTTTATCCTTCGCTGATTTTTGGAAGCAGATCACCAGGCCTTTCTTCCTGTTCTATCTCAGACCGAAGGCCCTGTTGAAACCTGTTCTGCTTCAGGGCAGCACTTCTGCCTCCAATGGCAGGCAGCAGGTGGTTACGGCAGTAATGCATTGGCCAGGAATGGGCCCCAGGTCTCCTGGATGGAAGGAGAGTGTTCTACCCCTGAACAGCCAATGCTTCAGCCTTGTTGTAGTGCTTAGTTATTGAAGCAACTGGTTGGAGCCTTATGGTTTGCTAGCCATGACTTTTAGCACTTTGCCATTGGTAACGTGTTTAGTTCTCATGGCCACCCTGTGACAAAAGTACTAGTCTCATCCTTGTTTCACAGATGAGTGGTGAAAGCAGCTCCCCAAGGCCACGCTGCCCCGGGTCACACAGCTGGTGTGGTGTACACTGGGAATTGACACCTGGGCTTGGGGGCTCTGCTCTTAACCACGAGGCCCTGTTCTAGGCTCCGGGATTACAGCTAATGGTGAGCCGTCTGTGACCAAGGATGGGGTCTGCTTCCTCTCAGTTTTCTCTCCCAAGCAGAGCAGTCAGTGCCTGTTAGTTCACCGACATTCCAGAAACCCCGTTTTGAACCACAGCTCTGGGCTCTAATGGCACAGCTTCCTCCACAGCACAGGTTGTGGAACAAACAGCTTTTGTTTATATCTTGCACCTGGGCCGCCACTCCGGCTGTTTGTCACACTCATTCTGGGGCTCCTGGGGTGCCGTGGCCCTGACTCCTCCTGCCTGCTTATTATTGTAGGAGGCAGCCCAGCGCTGCCGACTAGGTGTGACCAGCCTGGCAGGTCGGTTTGCTCCGGCCACAGATAGCCAGCCACCCACTGCAAAAAGCAGCGCTTTGTAGAGTGCCTCTACCCGCACATTTTCTCTGCCCTGGGAAGTTGCCTAGCAACCTCCCTCCTTCCCACTCTCCCTGGGTTTCTGTGGGATCCATTCTGGTTTCCATCACCTCACTCCAAGCCCCCAAAGCACTCTTCAGGGTGGTTAATCCGCGGGCCGTGATCTGCTCCAGTGTGCCCTGATCAAACTTCACACGGGTTCCATTTTCACAGCCCACTCGGCCTAGCCCCCAAGGCACCCTCCTGTTTTCCCATCGTTCACAGCGTTGTAGATGTCTTCATAACCTATTTGAAATATTAACCTCAAGATCAAACTACTCATGAAAGAGGTGAATATATATATATATATGTATATGTATATGATGTATATTTTTTTTTCTGGGATATCCTAAGAAGCTTATTTAACTCTCAGATAACTCTTTTTTTCTTTTTTTTGCCTCAAAATGTCATAGCATACCACATTATTATATGTATCATAAGATATGATAGTGAGAGATGGATGGGATATGATATATATAAACTCATAGCGACTCTATAGGCCAGGGTAGTACAGCCTGGGGGGTTGGAGATTGGAACTCTTGGGGGGAGCAGGAAGCAGCATCTTTCTCCTGAGGAAGGGCTGGTGGTTTCAAACTTCCAACCTTGTGAATCACAGCCCAATGCATAGCTAGGTTTTTTTCAGGTGGGGAATACCTTGGTTCTTGGCTTTGCACGAGAAAGAATTCACGCCGAAGCTGGGTCTGTGATCCAAGTGGGTTTTTATAAAGGATGGGAGAAGTTTTAGGTTTCACAGTCACTGAACACGGGCACCCTGATGGGACTGTGCACCCATAAGTGGTGGCCCGGGGTCAGAGATGCCGAGGCACAGCCGGGCGAAGAAGATGCAAAAAGGGGCCGGTAGGTCTTGAGTTCCCCATGTTTGGGGCAGTTGGCTGGAAGGTATTGGTTGACCCCATTGGCTGAATTAAGCCCACCTGGGCCACCCAGGTGTACCGCCCACCTGGCTCCGGCTTGAAGTGGCACATGCCCAGTAGTCTTTATGGCTGGCTGAGGCTCCCCTGGTTCTCATCCAACCTCCTGTAGGGGTCCTCCAAGCATGGAGAGGGACACCCAGATCCCTGCTTCTCGCTGCCTGACATAGCCACTACACCATCAGAACTCCTCATGACATGTATAGATCTCAGTATGTGAAATTATCATGCCACATCTTCACTTATTCTGATACCACAAGATGCGTTGCCTTTGTTGCTTCATTCAGAACCTACAACAGTGTTTCCCAAAATGGAAGCTCCTGCTCCCGTGGACGGTGCTGTATGGTTGGGGGGGACTGCGCAAGCAGAGACTCGAACTCACTGCTAGTGAGTCGATGCTGGCTCCTCGTGACCCTTGAGGTCAGGGTAGAACTTCCCCTGTGAGTTTCCAAGACTTTAACTGGAGTAGAAAGCCTCATCTTTCTCCTGGGAAGTGACTGGTGGTTTTGAACTGCTGGCCTTGCAGTTAGCAGCCCAATGCATACCCACGACTCCACCAGGGCTCCTATATACCAAGATACCTGTACTTTATCTTGGATTATGGGCTAGAGAACAATGCTTTTAATTGCCAGGGGGGAGCTTAGTGATTTGTTTGTTTGTTTTTTCTAAAAAAGGGCCAAAGAAGTTTGGGACCCGATGATCTAGAAGAAAGAAATGCACCCACCTCTCACTCAAAGGCCACCCAGCACCACAGTACATGATGGTGGTTTATACCTTTGCCACCATTTTCTCAGCTGTTTTGTAGCAGCCCACTGGTGACCCCTCCCCCAGCTCACTGATCCTACAGAGAAAGTCTGGTGCTCAACAACAACAACAAAAGAATGAGAGTGAGAATCATTCCCTTTTCCTTTTGAGCTAAGATGTTTTCTTACATGTGTGCATCTCCTAGCTCCAGAGTGTAGACTGTGGGCCCTGGTGGCAGGGTGGTCTGCTCAACACTGGCAGCTTGAAACTCTCGGTGGATAGGCTATCTACTGCCATGAAGACTTTGTCTCCGGAACCCACAGGGGCAGCTCTACCCCGTCCTACAGAGTGGCTATAAGTTGGAATCTACTCAGTGGCAGTGAATTTTTTTGTTTTCATTGACAAAAAACCAATACCACCAAACCCACTGCCCCTAGTCGATTCTGACTCACAGTAACCCTAGATAGAGTTATCAAGACTCTAAATCTTTCCAGCCTCTGCCTTCTCCTGTGGAGTGGCTGGTGAGTTTGAACCACAGACCTTCCAGTCTGCAGCCCAATGCTGAACCCACAGCACTTATCCACTACACAGAGGAAAACATTGGTCCTGCAGCAGGAGTAGACATGCAGAAG
Source organism: Echinops telfairi (assembly GCF_000313985.2). Lineage (NCBI taxonomy): Eukaryota > Metazoa > Chordata > Mammalia > Afrosoricida > Tenrecidae > Echinops > Echinops telfairi. Next base: position 5,410,870 of record NW_022109768.1, on the reverse strand, counting down.
ATGAACTGGCCTGTGAACAGCACAGCCAATGACCCTTGGCCATCTACGAGTATAACACTGAGCCAACAGCCCCCAACGTGACAAGCTATTTATAGGACCCCCAAAATAAATAAATATTCTCAAAGTCCCAGGACTACCTAGTCCACCGAACGATGCTCAAACCCCCGAGTCCCTGAGCTTCCCAAAGCCTCTTTAAACGCAGGCTTTGGTTGTTGGTTTGGGGCCAGGTGATTTCAACTCTTAGCAACCCCATGTGACACAGCAGTACGGCCCCATTCGGTTTCTTGGCTATAGCATGTACAGTAGCAGGTTGCCTGGTCTTTCTTCTTTAGAACTGCTGGGCAAATTGGAACCTTCAACCTTTCAGTTAGAAGCAGAGTGCTTACTCCTCATACCACCAAGTTCCTTACCTGAACTCATAACCATGGGTTGAGCTACATTCGAGTCACGCTAGATTTAAAAATTCATCCCCCAATTTCCAGCCTGGATGTCTTATGTTTATGGGAGACTAAAAGAAGAAGCAAAGGAAGATTGGAAGCAGGACTACATCTCACACCTGAGCCCAGCTTTGCCTTCCCCCGACTGCATCCAGACTCTCAGTCCTTTTTCTCCCCTGGGTGCACAGCTCACGGCTAAATCAGGATCTGACAGCAGAAGTGTAGGAGTGGGCAGGTGGGAGGAGCTGGATTCCAGATCCAAAGACGCAGGCACAGTTTAATAATAAGAGTCTCTGCCCAAGTTCCCTTCTCCATGGTAGCTTCACTGGGGTCGTTATTTCTTCTCTATCTCTTAGGCTCAGAAGACTGGGTTCTGTTTACATTGCTGCCGAAATCTACCCCAGGAGAGCTGGAGGACATAGAGGTGGCAGGCAGAGTGATTTCTGCACAGAAATTTATGTGACATATTACTGAATCAATTCGTCACCGCACTTTTTCAGTCTGGCATAATTTCCTCAAAGTTATAAGTGCTGAACTTTGGTGAAAACTTTGCTAACAAGTCTCAGGGAGAAATGTCTTGGGATCCTTGGGTGGATATAATATTAGCTGAGATTACTCTTAGACAGGCAGACTTTGTTTGATTGTGCTTTGCTACATTGTCCCCCACAAATATTGCTCCCCGCCTTTTTTAAACATTGAAGGTTTGTGGCAACCCTGCACCACGCATGTCCTTCTGCGCCATTACCCCAACAGCCCGTCATGCCTCTGTGTCCCATTTTGGTAATTCTCATGATATTTCAAACTTCCGCATAACACAACAGCACACGCCAGAGACCACGGTATAATGTAATCACAACTTCTGTAAGCAGGCAAACCCAACAAGTTAACATGACCTGCTTTGTTGCAATATTTGCTTTTCTGCAGTGGCCTGGGCCTGAACGCACACTATCTCTGAAGTATGCCCACATTAACCACGAGAGCAGCTCCTTTCTGAGGGCGTGCTAAATGTTTTGGATGAACAATTGCTCTGGGTTCTCACAATCTTGCAAAGTAGAGTTATTACTGTTCCCATCACACAGATGAGGAAACTGCGCTTCAAAGGTTGAGGAATCGCTGGTGTGGTGCTGGACAACCAGCTGATGAGCCCAAAGGCCTGCTTCCTAATGAGCGAAAATGAAGTCTAATCATTACTTTCTGAAAGCAAAAAAAGAAAATCCAACTGAAGAGAAATGGAGAAACGTGGTTAATTTCTCCTACAAGCTCCACCATCTGAGACTGACACTTCCTTAGACCTTTCCAGGCGGTGCAAGCAATTTGCTCTTGACTAACCCACAGAGTGATGGCTTGAACAACCCAAAGGCCCCACAGAAGAAAGGCCTGGCGGTGTGCTTCTGTAAAGATTTCATCCAAGAACATCCTATGGAGCAACTCCCCTCTGGAACACGTGGAGTCACCATGAGTTGGAGTTGATCTGTCAATAACCCACAAAGTCATTATACAACTTTTCAATAATACCACCTCTGCCTTCTCCTCTAAGGAGCCCTGGTCAAGTAGTGGGTTATATGTTGTGCTGCTAACCACAAGGGCAGCAGTTCACGGTCACCAGTTGGTCTGAGGGAGAAAGATGAGGTTTTCTACTCTTGTAAAGATGTACGGTCTCAGAAACGGAGAGGGGCAGTTCTGCTCTGTCCTATAGGGCCACCATGCTTCCAAATGCCCTCGATGGCAGTGAGTGCGGAGTCGGCTCTCTCTGATCAGAATTGTTTTGGAGTACTTGGTTCATCTAACAGACACTGTAACAAGCTTATCTTCCCTCGATTTCTCTGTTAAGTTTTTTGGATAAAGGCAAACTAATGTGATGTCCAGATTGAGAGCACAATGGACAGATGATTGGCTACACATGAGCCCTGGCGGTGTAGTCGTTATGAATCAGGCTACGAACTTCAAAGTCAGCAGTTTGAAACCACCAGTGCCCTTTGGGAGAAAGACTAGGCTTTCTACTCCTGTAAAGAGGCACAGGAAACCCACAGGGATAGTTCTACGCTGGAGTTTACTTGATGGCAGTGAGTTTCTTGTTGTTGTATGTTTTGGGCTGCACTTGCCTCTGTACCAGCAGGCAGACCTTTCCCCTTACACTGATGAAAGAATAATTATGTTCCCCCAAAGGCTATGTATCTGCTGTATAAGACCTCTTTAGAGTCTTGAAAAACAAGGATGTTACTTTAAAGACGAAGATGTGCCTGACCCAAGTCATGGTATTTTCAATCAGCTCATATGCATATGCTAGTTGGACATTGAATAAAGAAGACCAAAGAATAATCTATGTATTTGATTTGTGGTGCTGGAGAAAAGTATTGAAAGTACTATGGAAAAATTAACCTGTCTTGGAAGACGTATGGCCAGAGTGCTCCTTATAGGCAAGGATGGAGAGACTTTGACTTATAGACTGTGGACTTGTTGTCAGGAAAGAGCAGTCCCTGAAGGAGGACATCAGGTTATGTAAAGGAGAAGGAAAGCCCTTCAGGAGATGGATTGACACCATGACTTCAACAATGGGCTCAGGCGTATGAACAATTGTGAGCATAGTACATGAGCAGGCAGTGCTTTGCTCTGTTGTACGTAAGGTCACTATGGATCAGATTTAGGGTCTTCCTCTTATTTGCTGGCCATATACTTTACCAAGCATGATGATGTCCTCCTTTAGGGACTGGTCTTTCCTGAAAGCAAACATAGATTTATTTGTCCTTTTGGCAATCCATGGTATACCCAATATTCTTCACCCGTGATAATTCAAAGGCATCACATCTTCTCCAGTCTGCCTTATTCACTGTCCAGCTTTCACATGCATATAGGTAGTTGAAAGATCATGACTTGGGTCAAGAGCATTTAGTCTCAAAATGACAACTTTGCTTTCTAATATTTTTGAAAAGTTCTTTCATAGCAGATTTTCCCAATGCAATAACACAACTTTTTATTTCCTGGCTACGGTTTCCATGGGAGAAAGACAGGGCTTTCTACTACCCCAAAGAATGACAGTCTCAGAAACCCACAGGGGCAGTTCTACCCTGTCCTACAAGGTCGCTATGAGTTGGAATCCACTTGATGGCAGTGAGTTTGGTTTGACTTCCACGGACATTGTGGAGCCAAATGAAATGAAACACTTGACAACTTCCATCTTTTCTCTGTTTATCATGGTATCGCTTATTGTCCTGTTGTGAGAATTGTTGCTATCTTTATGTTTAGATGTAATCTATATTGAAGACTTTACAGACTTTCAGCAAGCAAGGTTTTATGATCCACATGTGATAGTCTGGGTACGTTAGAGAAACAAATCCACAGAAACTCATCTACAAGAGAGATTTTTATATAAAAGTTAAGTGCACATCAAGAAAACATCCCAACCCAGTGCTGCCCAAGCCCACAAGTCCAACATTAACTCATTAACCCATATGTCTGACACCAATCCACAAAGTCCTCCACCATCTCACAAAACACACACTATGACGCTGACTGCAGGAGGAAAGCTGAATCAGTGAACGTCTAAGCATCTCAACACTGGCAGGGGTCTCCACATGGCTGCTCCAGCACGCAGGGCTGCATCGGGGTAGGTCCATGCTGCTTCTCCTTGGGGATGTCTTGCAGGAAGTGAGCCCTTCCAGCTGAAGCAGGAAACTGGCTAAAGCAGCTGCACCTTGGTCCAACATCAGAGAGACCCAAGAAGAGGAAAGGCGAGGCTCACCGAGCCATTTATCTCTCCACCTTTCAATTAACCTTACATGTGTTTATCAGCCAGGTTGGCACAATAAACTAACTCACCACATATTGCAGGCTGTTAGTGAGCCTTACTTCAATCCTTATACCATGTTCTTCTTTATATAAATGCAGCTTCTTAGAATATTTGAATACAGATTGAATAAGTATGATGAAAGGATAGAGCCCCCCCCCCACACACACACACACACGACACACACACACACACACACACACACACACACACACACCTTTCCTGTTTTTAAACCATGCAGTATCCCCTTGTTTATTCTAATGACTGCTTTTTGGTCTGTATACAGGTTCAGCATGACCACAATTAAGTGTTCTGGAATTTCCATTCTTTGCAATGTTATCCATAATTTGTTTGGGTCTACACAGTTGAATGCCTTTGCATAATCAATAAAACTTAGGTAAACATCTTTCTGGTATTCTCTGCATTTGAAAAATGATACCAACATTGTTTGCTATTGTGAAATTGTACTACACAGCAAGAAGAACTTAAATCGTACATGGAAGAATATCAAAGCAAGAATAGATATTCACTTACTCATTTATTACTTTGTGGCTATAAATTGGCAAAACAGTGGTGAATTTTAGTATTGTCACTAACATGGTTGGTAGCACCCAATGAGTTAACTCATAGTTTCACCCGCTGGGGACCTCCTCTCATAATAAACCTTACAGAATCCTTCACTCCCTGCCATCAAGTTATGCCAACTCATAGTGACCTTATAAGACAGGGTTGTACTGCCCCCGTGGGTCCCCAAGATTGTAACTGTTCGCAGGAGTAGAAAGCCCCACCTTTCTCCCATGGTGGTGTTTACCTGCTGACCTTGGGGACCACAGCCCAATACATAAGCACATGCCACCAGGGGCCCTTAAAGAATTCTTAGTAATATTTATGATCAATTTCACTCATAACTAATATGTAATAAACATAGTTATAGATTCCTTAAATATATTCTAGGATAATATAAATATAAAACATATTGGTTTTAAAATATGTCTTCTACATTTAATTAAATTATTAATTAGAACATTATTAATAACAGCCTTTAAATTTTTCATTCTTCATTACTCTTTATTCTTCTTATTTTCTTTACATTTTTTTCTAGAAATAGTCATTGATGTAGATTTACAGATACTAATTGCCACACTATTGTAGCTAAAACACTAGAAACTTTGATAAGATCAGCAGTGATGAAAACAAAGATAAGAATGGAAACATATAGAGGAAGTCATGTATCAAAGCATCTTTGTGATTGGGTAATAATGGCAGCTCTGACAGAGGACTTTAGAAGGTTCAAAACTAGTCTAACATGCAAACATGCTGCACAAACCTTTTATAACAAAGACACGAGAGACCAAATGAAACACCATCGGATGATAATCCTAGAACTCTGAGGAAAGGAATCACTGTGGATTGAGTAATTCCGACTAGGAGGAGAAGTCAAACAAAAGCGGCGAGAGGAGACAGGTGGATGAATTGTTGGATGGCCATCTTTAACTTTTGTAAGCAGTTTTAATCAGCCAACACTAGCTAAAATTTTATAAAATGTGCTATGTGAACAAGGAACAGTGAACTGTACACACATTCACATTCTCCATCACACCCATCAGGAGACGTGTGGTAAGTGCCTCAGAACACACTAACTAACATACATCACTGATTAAATACGAATGCAAAAGATCACCATCTCTCCAAAACAAAAAGATATTCTCAGTTCACATGAAGAAACAAGACAAAGCAGCTCAAACAGTGACCAAACTAGAACCAGAAGACCTTTCTGAGGAAGACATGGCCTTGGAACTAGATGAAAAATCCCAAAGAATGACACTTAGGTAATTTCAATGGCTTTGAAAGAAGGATTTCAAAGGTGCAGACAAAATCAAAGAAAACCCAGAAGAAGATTTAGACAAATTTAAGAAAACAATACAGGAATAAACTCACACAATAAATGAAAATTTTAAAACCATACAGAGGCAGCAAATAAAATCCAGAAGATTTCAGACATACATTCAAGAAGATGAACCCTAGACAGGATAGACCCTGAGATAAAATCAGCAAGCAATATCATCATCAAACTCTCCAAAGTCAGAGCCTGGGCAAGGATCCTGAGAACAGCTTGCAGGAAATGCAAAGTTAACTACAAATGTGAACCAAAAGAGCTAAACTCTGATTCCACACTAGAATCTAAGCAGGCAAGAAGGCAATGGGATGAAAAATATAAAACTCTGGGTGAAGAAACAATCGCCCACCAAGATTCATATGCCCAGCAAAATTGTCCCTCAAATATGATGTCAAAATTAGGACATTCCCAGATAAACACACATTAAAGGACTTTGTAAAAACCAGCTCATTTTACAAGAAATGCTGGAGGGATTTCTTCAGGTAGAAAACCAACAACAGTAGACTATAATCTGCGATGAACTAATGGTGCCACCACCCAGAAATCAACCTATGAAAAGAAGTATCCAAAGTAAGATGAAAATAGGAAACAAGAAATATAATGTTGTAACAAAGTAACAAGGGGGAATCGTGTAGTGACAGAACTTCCAAATTGAGAGGAAGCCAAGCAGATGTATATATGTTAAATTAGATGATGATAAAAATAATATATAATAAAAGAGATTGATGAAAAATGATAGAGTCAGGGAAGATACGAGGAGTAGAAAAACACAGAAAGTAAAGGCAACAGGAATAAATATGGTTACATACACAATCCTGCAATAACTGGTGATCTATGAGTAGATGCATGGATCGGCATACAGGCTGAACAAGTGTAAGAGGCAGAGTAGGGGTATCCCCACAAATATACATAGATTTGATAGAGGGTTTTTTACATTTACCTTTGCTGCAGATATAACCATGAATGTGATGGAGCATACTGAGCACTCTAGACATAACTGAACACCTAAGGGATGAGTCACTGGACCTCGGGGCTCAGTATCCTAGCCTTTGGGGACACCAAGGTCAACTGGCATAATATAGTTGACAAAGACAATATTCTACCTTCTACTTTAGTGAATAGCCACTGGGGTCTTAAAAGCTTGTGAATGCCCATCTAAGGTGCAACTATTGATCTCTATGTCCAGAAGAAAGAAAAGGGATGAAATTTGAAAAACACATGGAAACAATTATCCAATGTACTAATGGATCATGCAAACTAAAACAATGCTTCTAGCCATATAGGTCTATGGATACATGGAAGCTCGCCTTATGAAAAATGCTTGTGTTGTTATAACTAATTGGTTGTTTTTGTTAAGTGCCATCAAGTCAGTTGTGACTCAGAAACTCTATGCACAACAGAACAAAACACTGTTCAGTCACGCACCACCCTCGCCATTGTTCTTATACTTGAGTCCATTGATTCAGCACTGTGTCAATCCACTGCATTTACCCAATGCAATGCATGTTGAAGGTTGAAGTTGTCAAGGATTTTGTCTTGCTTGGATCCATAATCAATGCTCATGGAAGCAGCAGTCAAAAAATCAAAAGATGAGTTGCATTAAGTAGGTCTGCTGCATAAGAACTCTTTAGAGTATTGAAGAACAGAGAAGTTACTTTGAGGACAAAGGTGCACCTGGCCCAAGCCATGATGCTTTGAATTGCCTCATATGCATGTGAAGTAAAGTAGATCAAAGAGGAACTAATACATTTGAATTGTGGTGTTGGCAAAGAATATTGAAAGTACCATGGACTTCTAAAAGTACAAATAAATCTGTCTTGGAAGAGGGCCGAGAAAAAGATGAAGGCCCTCAAGGAGATGGGTTGACACAGTGGCTACCACAATGAGCTCAAGCATAGGAACAATTGTGAGGATGGTGCAGGATTCAGTAATGTTTTCTTCTGTGGTGCATAAAATCAATATGGGCCATAATCTACTGGATAGCACCAGCAATGACAGCAATCATGTGTCTTTTGTTTCTTCATTGCTGTTTCCATGAACTTCAGTTATGGATTCAAGCAAGACAAACTATGTGACAACTTCAATCTTTCACCATTTATCGCCTTTCTAGTTCTCGGGTCTCTTGATTTGTGATGGTTGGACCAGGGTGCAGCTGCCTTAGCAGTTCCCTGCTTCAGCTTGCAAGGCTGACTTCCTGCAAGACATCCCCAAGGAGAAGCCACATGGACCTACCCCAATGCAGCCCTGGGTGCTGGAGCACCCGTGTGGAGACCCCTGCCAGCGCTGAGATGCTTACATGTTCACTGACTCAGCTTTCCTCCTGTAGTCGGTATCATTGCTTCTGTTTTGTGAGCTGGAGGAGGACTTTGTGGATTGGTGTTGGGCATATGGGTGAATAGGTTAATGTTGGACTTGTGGGCTTAGGCAGCACTGGGTTGGGATGTTTTCTTGATGCACAGTTAACCTTTATATAAAACTCTCTCTTTTACATGAGTTTCTGTGGATTTGTTTCTCTAAAGTACCTTGACTAATACACCGCGCCAACACTGAGATGCTTCCATCGTCATTGGCTTCACAAGACACTGCACCCACCGGCCTGTGATCTTCCTGCATTTTGCATCATTGCATGTGACTGCATGAGTCTGAGGAAGGATTTTTGGACTAGTATTGGATGTATAAGTTAATATCAGCCTTATGAACTTGATCTGAACTGGGCTGGGATATTTTCTCATAAAACTCTTAAACATGTATGAGTGTCAATGAATGTCTTTCTCTAGTCAACCCGGGCTACCCCATGGACCATGTTCTGTTTCCATTCATTAAACCTTCAGAATCTGACAATGTTTCAATACTATGCATAGGCCTTTCGAAGGCTACATCCTCTGAAGTGGGGAGCGGAGTCCTTCTGCAGTGTCTGGAAGCTCCCCTGAAAGCTGTTCACTTTGGATGACCCTGTTGGTATTTGAAATACCAGTAACATCACATCTAGCATCTTAGCAACACACAAGCCACCACAGAATGACAAACTGACAGGTAAGTGGTGATATACCTAACTGCCAGGGTGTTTTTATTTTTAAAAATGCATTTCTGCTCTCCTGAGACACAAAAACTTTATGTGCAGTCTTTTGGGTATCACTCCTTCTGACAGTGGCACCCTCAGCTGGGTCTGCAGCCACCCCACCACCCACCCACCCACCAACCCACTAATGATGCCAGTGGAGAAGGTAAACTAGGCTGATGTAACCAAGACGCCCAAGCAGGAAATGACTCCACACGTGTGTCTATCGTGCAACTGTCCTGAGGGAGTGCTCAGGGTCTCCAAATCACCCTCATCATCTTCAACTGGCCCAAGTCGGAAGAAGGTTCATGGAGAAACAAGTACGAAGTTCTCCCAAGGTCGGAAAGAGAACCAACCTAACTGCAAGGGAGGCTGGGACATGTGACTCAGCTTTGTGCCCAAACGAGACAAGAAGAGATACTGGACAACTAGTGGTGACTTCCACAGCAGTATGATTTCAGATGACGGGACTATACTATAGGACAATGGAGAAAGGGTGAGCCTGGTGAAAGAACCGCTGAGCAAACCATATCATGATTATACACAGAGAAATGCTGCATGCTAAACAGTCACTCGGAAGACTTGTGGAGTCAAGACACAGAGCCAGCTTCCACAAATGGTATTGGCTGCCTGAACAAGAGACCTGTCTTTGTCCATGAACAAGGCCAAAAACTGCTGTGTGCTGCTCAGAGTCTCACCATCAGCCAACCTCCTGCATCTACGTCACATTGGTCCCAAGGAGAAGTTGCTCAATTCAAGCTCATTCAATTAGGGATCTGCTAACATTCAGGACATTTTTTCTGTGAAATAGGATCATTTATGATTTGGATGTTGTATGAACACCATGTTCTATACAGTCTTTTACAATCCATAGTTAAAAATCTTTGCAAAGCATATTCTACTAAAACCTTATGAGAGCCTGCTATACAAGTCCAGAGTGCTGTATTTACTGGAGGTCAGTCTTGTTGGATGTGCAGCTGGACAGGGCAGGGGCCTGAAGCCAGGTAGAGACTGTGCCCACCTGGGTACAGGGAAAGGGGTAGGGGAATGGTGCTGAGAGGTAGCCTTGGGGACCAGGTGAGGTTGCAGGTACAGTGGTGGGACTGATGGTAATCACCCTGATTGATGGTAACAACCCTAACAACCCTCTGGGTGTAGTTGCTTCAAGGTTATGTGCAACCTCCCCTCTGCCACCCAGAACTTGAACCCTATGAGTTCAACCCAGCCCCCAGCAGTGCCACCAGCACCTGAAACACCATCGAAGTAGGCATAGCAAGTGCTGCCCCTTAGCAGGAGTGGAAGACTACCTGAGCTGCAGTGAATGCAGCCAGGAGGAGGGGAAGGAGGAGGAGAAAGCGCTCAGAGATTCAGAGATGCCCTAGAGCCCTACTGCTCACTTATTCTGGGGAGTTGGGGTCCTTAAAACCGTGGTAGAGGTGGGACAAACAAAAGGAGGGCTGCTTTCCCTTTAAAAAGAAGCAAACGAACATGGGGTAATGGGTATGTACAGAACCCTGAGTACATATTTATTTGGATGTTGCCCAAGTGGAAATAAGCAAGGCACACCTGTACTTCAACTCCATCCTCTCTCTACTACTTCTCAGGTTGACACACTGTGGTCACGTGTTGTTATGATGCCGGAAGAAGCTATGCAGTAGTATTTCAAGCACCAGAAAGATCACTTCGGGGTAGACAGGTTTCAGTGGTGCTTCTAGAATTGGATCAACTAAGAAGAAAGGCCCGGCCAGCTATCTACTTCTACAAATTAGCCTGTGAAAACCCTCTCGGTCATAAGAGGATATTGTCTCATGTTGCGCAGGCAGATTAGCGCCCTAGGTTAGAGGGCACTCAATACACAACGGCTGCAACAAAGCAGCTGGCAAACCAGAGGGCTCTGCGGTCCAAGGAGTCACCGTGCATGGCAGCCAACGTGAACTCAACCAACAGCAACAAACACCCTCATTAGGTGACAAAGAGGAGAGGGGATAGGAGCTACAGAGAGGCGACTAATGGGATAAAAGAGAGGAATGTGGGTGCTCTGATGAGTCATCCATCTCTTAAATTCACATGGGAAACCATGGTATGATCTAGATCAGAATTCGGAACCTTACAGCTTACTATCTGGGGATCTATGGAGGGTGGAATTCTAAGAATTCCCCCATGATTCATGCCCCCTGCTGTACACAGCAATCTCCGGAGTACAGGGGGGGTTTGGTGACTATTGGGATAGTTACTGCCATGATTCATTTGTCTTAAATGGCGAAGGTGCTAGGATAGCCACTCCCATTTGTTGTTGTTAAAGGCCATTGAGCCAGTGCTGCCTTACAGCGACCCGATGTGCAACAGAACGCAACACTGCCTGCAACCGTGCCATCCCCACAAGTGTTCTGATGTCTGAGCTCATCGATCCATCTCCCAGAAGATCTTTTCCACTAGGCTGCCACAAGACCAAGCATGATGTCCTTTTTCGGTGACTGGTTCCATGTCCTGATTACATGTCCAAAGCACATAAGACAAAATCTCACCCTCCTCGCCACTAAAGAGCATTCTGATTGCACGTCTCCAAGACTGAATCGTTTGTCCTTTTAGCAGTCCGCGGTACTTTCAATATTCTTCACCAGCACCACAACTCAAATGCAGTGATTCTTCTTCAGTCTTCCTTATGCAAGGTCTAACTTTCACAAGCACATGAGGCCATTTAAAATACCATAGCTGGGGTCATGCACACCTCAGTCCTCAAAGCAATACCCTTGCTTTTCAATAATGTAAAGAGGTCTATGTAGCAGATTTACCCAATGCAATGTGTCATTTGATCTCTCAACTTCTGCTTCTATTAGCATTGATTGGAATCCTGGACCACTTCAATCTTTTCTCTGTTTATCAGATGCTATCTATTGGTCTAGTTCTGAGGATTTTGGCCTTCTTTTCACTGGGTTGTAATCTATACTGTAGCGAAGGCTACAATCCTTAATCTTCATTAGCAGTGTTTCAAGTCCTGCTCACTTTCAGCCAGCAAGGTGAGTCTTTTGCATGCCTCAGGTTGTTAACAAGCCTTCCTCCAATCCTGATATGCTGAATTGTCCTTTATAAAATCCAGCTCCTCTGATTATTTGCTCAGTCGCTCTCAATAGATTACATGACATAGGGCGCCATCACCACAGACTGCAGAGCGGTTCTCTGGCTGACTTTGAAGAAGTAAGCTGCCAGTGTCAGAGGGCCTGGGATTCAGACCCAAGGGCAGCCTCCAGGAGTTTAGAGTGGCCCCATTTACAGCCAGCAACAAATGGGAACTTGAGCTCTACCACAAGGAACTAGGTGCTGATAACAAACTTGAGGCTGGGGTTGGGGGTGGAATCAGATGAGATTCAGTCCCAGTCAATACTGTGAATTCAGCTGCGGAAGGTCCTGAGTAGAGGGCCCAGCAAGCCCGTCTGGGAATTCTTGACCCACAGAAATGGTGATACGACTGTGTTGTTTTAAACTGCTAAATGGATAGTAATCTGTGATATCACTTTGGAAACCAATCGAGCCCTTGGACAAATCCCTTAACGTTTCTTTGTTGTTGCTAATAACTCCTGCTGGAGTTATTGTTAGACTCGCATAAAATCCTATGTCTAAAAGTGTTCATCAAATTATCAACATTGGGAAAAAGGGTTTGTTAGCAATACGCAGTAGCATTAAAAAATAGCATTGAAGGGAAAAAACAAAAGGCAAGGAACAAGCATTTGGTTTGTTTTTTTTAAGTGTGTCTCAATAGTGTTTATTTTTAGAAACCATTCTGGTCTTTCCTGCTATTTAATGATCTATTTTTTTCCTCCTTAGGAATCAGAGTTAGCAAGGCCTTCTGGCATGCGCTTCCTTGTGATTCTGGGTATGCAAATGAGACCTTCTCCATGCTGGCCTGCGTTGTTCCGCAGGTTCCTTCTGTTTACAAAGTCGCTGCAAGAAGAGCCTGGGCTATTGTGTATTCCAGCCAACTCAAGTTGCAAATCTCCTTGTCGTGTTCCTCTTTGGAGTGAACGCAAGAATTTAAGGACAAGACAAAATCCACTGAAACTATCAATGTCATTGCAACATATTGATTGAAAAAGAAAAGAAAACAAAACAAAAATCCACTGCCATTCAGCTGATTCGGACTCATAGCAGCCACGCAGGACAGAGTAGACCTGCCCCCCTAGTGTTTCTAGGGCTGTGTTCTCTATGGGAATGAGGCGCGTTGGCTCCCTTCTGTGGGACATCAGGCAACTTGGACTACTGACATTGCAGTTAACCATGTGCCACCAGGCTTCCTTGTATTACTTGAATGACCTTTTAATTTGTAAAAGCCTCTAGGGCTCCGTCTATTTGTCTGGATAAAGGACAGTGTAAGACATGATGAAATAATAATAATTTATAAATTATCAAGGGTTCATGGGGGAGGAACGAGAAGGGAGGGCAAAAATGAGGAGCTGTTACCAAGGGCTCAAGTAGAAAGCAAATGTTTCAAAAGTGATGAGGTCAATAAATGTACAAATGTGCTTGACACAATGGATGCATGTATGGATTGCGATAAGAGCTGTATGAGCCCCCAATAAAATTATTTATTTAAAAAAATGATTGAGAGAAAAACTGGGGGTGGGGAATTAGAGAGGGAATATTCTCATTGGTCAATGAGGATTTGGTTTGTTGTTTTCTTTTAAAGATCAAAGGAATAAAAATTGCTGTCATTGTTGTTGAGGAATCATAATTAAGAACCCACCTTATGCCCCAGGGAAATGATTGATAGTATTTCCTAACACAAAATGACAATATATATATATATATATGAATGGAATTGGGGCTCACACTTAATTCTAGCTCCAGAACAACTAATTCTTATGTTATAGCCCTGCTTGATACGAACCATTATAAAGAGCTCACTGAACAGATGGGTGCTCTAACAAAATGTAGTGAAGAAACTAGATGGTACCTGGTTATCAGAAAGAATAGCATCTGGGGTCTTAAAGTCTTGTCTTCAAACAAGCAGCCATCTACGTGAGACGTCAATTATGTATACATGGAAGAAACACATTAGTCTGAGTGATCCTAGCATTGCTAGTAATGTAATCCAAATCTGAAGGAGGGAATGGTATCAGAACTTAAACTGTGAACACCGGGTTTGCAAACAGCTATGGATGACAGTGGAAGCCCCAAATCCATTGACAGGATTCACACAGAGATTAAGCCTCCCATGATTTCCCATTGGCCATAGTCAAGGCATGTGAATAGCTTTATTTTGAAACAGAGAGTATTGTAGAGACAATTATAGCAGATATGATCAGCTCAAGCTCACTGACATTGAGTCAATTCCAGCTCCGAATGAGCTGATAGAGCAGGGTAGAACTGCCCCCTTTTGGTTTCTGAGACTGTACCTCTACAGGAATGAAAAGTTTCACTTTTCTCCCCAGGAGCACCTGGTGGTTTTGAACTGCTGACCTTGTGGTTAGTAACCCAATTCATAACCATTACACCACCAAGGCTCTTATATAGCTAAGTTAAAAAGGGAGATCTGATTTGATCTCCCTTTCGACCCATTTAAAAGTTCTATCAGTTTAAAAAAAAAGAGAAGGGGAAATACACATGGATTAAGCCTCTCTCTGAACATAGACCAGGGGTGTCAACAGCCTTGCTATCATACATTGTGCATTGGTGGAGACGGACTAGGGCAGATGGGATTAAATTAAAATCTAACACCATATCATTTGGTCTCTCTTTTGATCCGTTTTAAAAGTTGTTTTAGTTTTGAATATCTGTTTTCTTGTCAACTGATTTTTTTTTCTATTCTATTTTGTTATTGTTAGCTTTTTTGACTCTTTGTATTTTGTTCTGTATATTTTTTGGCATATGAAATCCAAGATGGGTGAATTTTTAGAGTCAGTTACTAGATTAATGGTTCCTTGGTGGGACGGCAGGGTAAGTTTGAGGGAAATGGAAAGCTAATAACCAGGAGTACAAGAAAGAAGAAAATGTTCTAAAATTTATTGTGGTAACAATTGGACAACTCTTCTAGATATGACTGAACTATGATTATACTATATGATATTTGGATTATGTCCCAATAAAACTGTTTATATATCATTCAGAACAATCCCAAAACCTTGGAAAGACATTGACAAAACAAGTGAACATTGACTGAAAAGTTCACATGCCCAAGATCATACAGAGTAAAGATGTATTGTTAATCACATCTCTTCCTTTACACTGAAGTGTGCCTGACCCCAGCCATAGCATTTTCCATTGCCTCATATGTGTGTGAAAGTTGGACATTGAGTAAGGAAGACTGAAGAATTGATGCAGTTGAATTGTAGGAATATTGCAAGTACATTGGACTGCTACGAGGACAAACAAACCTATCTTGGAAGAAGCCCAGGATGAGTGCGCCTTAGAGACAAGGTTGGCAAGATTTCCTATTACACACTTTGGACATGTCAGGAAAGACCAGTCCTTGGAGAAGGACATCATGCTTGGTACAGTAGAGGGAACGAGAGAAAGAGGAAGGCATTCAAGGAAATGGATTGACACAGTAGCTCCAGCAATGGATTCAAACACAGGAACATTTGTGAGGCTCAAGCCCGGACCTGGCAGTGTTTCATTCTGTTGTGCATAGAGTTGCTATGGGTTGGAACTGAATCGATGGCACTTAACAACAACCACAAGAACAACATATTTTACATACTGATTTTTAGCATTCAAAACACTTACTACATTTAGCGATACTGCATTTCTTTTTTTTTTTAAATCATTTTATTGGGGGCTCGTACAACTCTTATCACAATCCATACATCCATTCATCGTGTCAAGCACATTTGTACATTTAATGCCATCACCATTCTCAAAACATTTGCTTTCTACCTGAGCCTTTGGTATCAGTTCCTCATTTCCCCCCTCCCTCTCGCCCCACTCCCCTTCCCTCAAGAACCCTTGATGATTTATAAATTATCTTTTTGTCATATCTTACACTGTCCAATGTCTCCCTTCACTCACTTTTCTGTTGTCCATCCCCCAGGGAGGAGGTTATATATAGATCCTTGTAATCGGTTCCCCCTCTCCACACCAGTCTCTGGTATTGCCATTCTCAGCACTGGTCCTGAAGGGATCATCTGCCCCGGATTCCCTGTGTTTCCAGTTCCCATCTGTACCAGTGTACATCCTCTGGTCTAGCTGGATTTGTAAGGTAGAATTGAGATCATGATAGTGGGGGGTGGGGGAAGAAAGCATTTAGGAACTAAAGGAAAGTTGTATGTTTCATCTTTGCTACATTGCACCCTGACTGGTTCCTCCCCGCCACCCTTCTGTAAGGGGATGTCCAGTTGCCTACAGATGTGTCTTGGGTCCCCAATCTGCACTCCCCCTCATTCACAATGATTTGATTTCTGGTTCTTTGATGCCTGATACCTGATTCCTTCAACACTTCGTGATCACACAGGCTGGTGTGCTTCTTCCATGTGGGCTTTGTTGCTTCTTAGCTAGATAGTCGCTTGTTTACCTCCAAGCCTTTAAGACCCCAGATGCTATATCTTTCAATAGCTGGCCACCAACAGCTTTCTTCACCACTTTTGCTTATGCACACACGTAAGCTAGCACAACCACTTTGGGAAACAGTTTGATACTTTATTAAATTGTGAAACATACGCCTACCACTCGACCCAGCCATTCTAGTACTAGGTATTTACACAAGTGAAATGGCAGTACATGCCCATGCCAAAAAAAAAAAAGTGTATGCAAATGTTCATAGTGGCTTTATTTGTTATGGCCCCAACTAGAGAGAACCCAAGTGTCCATCGACAGGTGAATGGAAAAACAAGCTATAGTATATTTACACAGTGGAATTCTACTCAGAAATAAAAAGAAAGGAGCTATTGGTACATGTTACAACATGGATGAATCTCAAAATAATTATGTAGAGTGGAAGAAGCTGGACAAAAAGTACAAACACAGTGAGTTCATTTACATCCAATTGTAGGAAAGGCAAACTAACTTGTGACCCAGAAAGCAGGTCAGCAGTGGCCTCCCGAGGGAGGGACTCCAAAGGGCTGAGAGGGAACTGATGAGACCACACACGTGTTCGTTAGCTTAATGATGGTGATGGCTTCACAGGGTCATGGGAAATTCCATTATCTTTTCACTCCATTTTCCACAAACTTTTCGACGTCCCTTTCATGTCAAAAATGCATCACTGACCAATGGATATCCTTTCAATATGTGCAGTTTCCTTCATGTCAATTTTAATTTAATAAGGATCTTAAGAAAAGTATTTTTCATACATATCACTGAAGTTTGATTTTCATAATAACTGACAGTTATTATTATTCTCACTACTTAGGTAAAAGAACTAGAGTTAAAATCTCCATCTTTTCCAGGGGTGTGTTTGCTACCTGGAGCTGTCTGTGGGACAGCCCTCGTTCACCCCGAATGGATGCCACACGTCTTGGAGTGTTGGTTTTCCTAAGTACAGAGTCCCTCAAATCGCTGGCATAGTGCTGATTTCCAACACATGGTGACCCAATAGGACAGGTCGAATTGCCCCTGAGGCTTTCTGAGGCTGTACAACTTTATGGGCGTAGAAAGACTCATATTTCTCTTGCTCAGTGGCTGGTGGTTGGGAACTGATAACCTGACTGTTGGCAGCCTATCTCACAACCAGGGTTCTCTGCTGTAAGCCCTAGAGATCCTTAAACCTTTCCAGGGACTCTCTTGAGAGCAACACTACTTTCTAATAATACTAAGATGACATAGACTTTTGCCATCATGTTGAAATTTGCTTGGATAACACAAAAGTTAATGGTGAGGATAACTGTTGACAACAAAGTACAAATCAAAACAGTGGCATCTCACTGTACAAGCGATCATGATATTTTTAACTGACAAGATCTTACAGTGAAATAAATAAAAATAGAAAACACAACTGAAAACCATTTTCCCTAAAGAGTATTTTTTGATGAGGCAATACAAAAATTTAATTCGATAAATTCTCTACCACTGAATACAAGACTTTTAGTAGTCTGTGTGATGAAATGGGAAGCTCCGTAAAGCCTTTATGCTTCATGTTAAATTATAACGATTGTCTCAAAGAGTGGTTCTTGTGGTATTGTTTGAGCTATAAGCATTACTTGCTACTCATGTATTCATGGATCATCATTTCTGTTTGAAAGAAGAGCTGACTAAATATGGTTAGCTGGAGTTGGTTAGACATTTCTCAAAAATGAACAAAATAAGTCTATCATTTCAAAGAAGCAGTACTTAATGTCAATGATAAAATGTAATTTTTCAAGTAAAAATTAGAATTTTGAAAACTTGTTGACAGCTTCCCAGTGCTTAAAGATTTTCCTGATATAGTCAGTGATGATGTTAACAAATGTAGTTTTTAAGTATTTAACAAATATGGCAATATTTGGAAGATCTTCATAATTTGGTGAATCAATATTTCCCAACGATACCACATACTATAATGTGAGGTAATAAAGCCATTCATGGATAAAAGCTATATTCCACGTGGCTTCAAAGCCAATCAATGAATTTTAATGTAACAATGTGTTAAGTTAGTGGATATTGTTTCATATGGCACATTGCACCTAACCTTTAAGAAACTACCACTTGTAGAGTTTGGGAATAGTCTCAAAGAATATCTACCATTATCTAAAAAGTATCTTACCGATGCCTCCATTGTCAAGCTATACATCTGTGGGAGGTTGGATTCTCTTCAAATATTTTCTCACAACAAGCACATTGAAAATGATATGAGATTTCAGTTGTCTTCTAGTAATCTATTAAACAAATTATTAAAATATTAAGCAATGCCACTCTTACTACTTTTTCGGTTTGTTTTGGAAAATATAATTACTTTTAAGTAAAAATATGTCATTTATATTAATATGGTACTGGGCTTGTTATGGTTACTTTAAGTGAATGAATAAATAAATGCTTAAACCTCACATTTTCATTTCTAGTGTAGTAGACATTGATAACTATAGCCCATATAAACCAAAACATCTTTGAGCTTCTTCACGAATTTACTGAGGAGTTCAAAGGTGTTCTGAGGCCCCCAGCTCTAAGAATCATTGCCTCCCCATGGTGCAGAAGGGCCAAAGACAGACGCTGTGAGACAACTGTGACTCTATGCCATTCTTCTTGTAAGATAGACCCAGGGTGGCCAGGCTTGCCTGAGTCATACAGCTGGTAAGTGGCAGTGCCCAGTGCCAAGTCTATGCCTCAGACTTCTATGCTTTCCACCATCTATGGATTTGAAGACATTCACTCAATATTGAAAATACAGTAAGATGGCATACCATTATTTTTATGTGGCCTGAAGATATGGATGAGCCTAATCGTAAAGACAGGTTCAGGAGAGATGGGTAGATGACTAATGAGAAAGATGAGAGGCTATTAACATTTCCTGAATGCTTATCATGCTCAACCTCCCCTTCATTTAAGTAGGCAGCCAGTCTTCTGTCCTCTGCACTGGCAAACACTCTTGGGCAATGTATCCCCAAAGCAGCTTGTTTTCATATTGATGAGTTTCAGCACCTCAGATTGCAAATGAAAGGGAGAGATACGTTCACAGTAAGGCAACAATGACTCAGTGGCTTGTATCTCAGTGGCAAACATTATCTAATACAATTTATCAGAAATTGTTGTCATTATCGCTTGTCTTCCGGCCACATCTCCGTGCTCAGAATGAAGTGTTACCATGGTGCCTTTCATCGTTTTCAATTTCCCCCTTTGTTCTGTGTTCCTTGGTAAATATTCTCTTGCTCTGCTCTTAACCTAAAATAAAACAGCAGAAGACCGAATCCCTAAGTGACCTTTAAGATTCCCTCCACTGTTGGATGGCTAATAAGTTAATTAAGCTTCCTGTTAATTAACTTTAATAATTAGCTTTGATATGGTCCTACCAAATGGTTATTACCGTGGTTACGGACTGTTAGTGCAGCCTGTCAATCGGAGCGTGCATCCCAGTTGCCAAGGGACAACCTGACCCTGTGCAGCAAGAGGAGGGCTTCATCGCTGGATGCCTTTATCTCTCTGAGAGCAGCTGCCCCACAAATGGAAGGGCCACTTGCATCCAACCTCCTCAAGGCCACACTTCTGGTCTTCCTAACGTACCTCGATGTTACTAAGGCAATGGCAGAGTGAGTCATCCTATCTTAATTTAAATCCAATTTCAAAAGACAGATCTGCTTTCAGAAAAAAATTAGTTGACAGATTTCTAAGGGGTTTTGTCTCCCCACCCCACTCCCCTTCTCTTTAGAGGAAGCTTTCCTGTTTGAGAAAGACTGGAGAAAGACACAATGGTAAATCAGTGTCCACATTAGACTTGCCTTTCAAATCAACTCTTTCCCGTGCCCACACTTGGGTGACTTGTTGCATGCCTGGAGACTCTGACTGTCCTGCAAGGGCACAGGCAGAACAAGCCAATGAATAATGAACGTGGAATTGAAAGCAGCACGGTGCTCTCCCTGACCACAACACCCCCTAATGACATCGAGAACTGCTTGATGTCGGGCTGCCCGTGGAGCAGCGATGTTACTTGTCAGCTCATTTGGCTTTTAATACACTGAGCATCCTGACTGCGCTGAGGTTTTTCTGGCGCCAAATTGTCTTGCTTGCTAAATTTGTGGTGCATTTGGGGAGCGTCCTTTGACATGTTTAGAAAGATGGAGACCCCTAATGCTGGGCCCACAGAGCTGTGGGCCTGGGAGGAAGGGGAGAGCTCGAGGCACCCAGAGGGTCCGCGCTACCAGAGGTGAGCGCAGGGCTCTGTTGTGTCTGTTCTCAGAAACTGGGAGGAAAGATCCCCAATGTTGATATTTTCAGTTCCTACCCACTCCTTGACCATGAATAAGGATGTGATTGAAATTTCCACCAGACCTCTTTTAATGCCCATTTACCTTAAAGCAAATGCCAAGGGTTTGAAAATTCATTTTAAGGCAGAGCAATATGGCATGACTAGAGAGGGCCTTAAAAGAAAGAAAGAAAAAGAAAGAAAGGAAGGAAGGAAGGAAGGAAGGAAGGAAGAGAGAGAACCAAGGCCCAGGGCTTCCCTCCATGTCGTGTCGCATGAAAGCCCCATCCCCGGGTGCCCGACCTCGACCAGGGGAAGGACAGCGGTCACTTCCAACCTGAAAGGGCATCCACTGCGTCATGGCAGAGGGGCGCCAGTCTGGAGCCCTGCCTGCCCCGTGTGCCTTCCAGGAAATCAGAGCGTTTGCAAAGCCAGCCAGGTACCCCAGGGCATGACCTGAAGGTGGGGGGCACTGGGGCAGACCCCAGGATTTTCCTGTCACCTCACAGCCCCAGGGTTCTCGAGTGAGAGACTGGGACAGAGAGGAAGAGGGTGGTGGAGAGGAAAGGGAGGAAGATGGAAAATGAAAAGATAAAAGTAAAACAGGGCTGAGGAGCAAATATGTCGTGTGGGAGGGTGGTCCTGCTTAAAGCTCCGGACTTTCCTGTCCCTTCCACTCTCGGACAGCTAGGTGCCAATTGTGAGGACCAAGCCAGGACACCTACCGGAAATTACCATTGCCTCAGCCCTCCCAACGAAACCACCTAGAAGCCCATTTCAGCTCCCTGTGCAGCCTGCTGTGTACTTCCAGCTGATGCCATTAGAATTTTTATTTTGGGTCATAAATACTCATTGATATCAACCTTGGATACATGATTTCTTTTCAGGTCACAGACAGGAGAAATCACTATATGACATGTTTTAATTTAAGAGTATATAAAGAGGAAGAGCTGATACCAAGGGCTCAAGCCTAAAGAAAATGTTTGGGAAATGATGATGGCAACATATGTACAAATGTGTTTGATACAATTGATGTATGGAATGTTATAAGAGCCTCCAATTAAATGATTTATTGGTAATAAAAAAAGACTATGGAATAGAGGATAACATTCCAAAATTTACCCAGAACACATACTAAAATTTAACATAAGGTCCAAAGTTTTGATGTTCTCAGAACTGTCACCAGTCTGTGCTCCCTTGTCCTTCCAGACCGACTCTCCCCAATCCCATTTTGTTCCTCTACAAGGCTGCAGAAAATGCCACCATCCTACGAGTTGGGACTGTGTGGTAGTTACATAACGTGCTGTCAATCTGAGAGGCTTAAGAGTGAAGGGGTGGAGTCTAGCCTGTCAACCAGGCCCAAATGAGTGACCTCATTTGGAGGTACTAAGGAAGTAAATGCTTGTTGGAGGCGGGACACACGCTCAGTCCCTGGGAGGCATCCTTGTTGACAAGCCACCTGGAGGCAGGCTGATGGCAGCCAGAGCCTGGGAGCTGAAAGAACCATGTGGAGACCCCTGGCAGCTCTGAGATGCCTCTACTGCCCACCACTGGATACACAAGAATTACACCCACTGGCCTGTGGTCTACCTACATTCCGCATCATTGTATGTGTTTCGCGAGTCTGAAGAGGTCTTTATAGATTGGTATTGGACATATAGGCTAATATTGGACTTACGGACTTGATCTGGACTGGGCCGGGATGTTTTCTTAATGCACAATTATTCTTTATATAAAGCTCTTTTTTATACACATGAGTGTGTATGAATTTGTTTCTTTAGTCTACCCAGACTAACACAGACTACTATACATCACAACCTCTAATCATAGCTGGGCCCTCATTGGTGCTGTTCAACCCCTTTCCTGAGCTAACTGCAAGGTCAATGGTTCAAACCCACCAACTGCTCCTCAGAAGAAATATGAGGTTGTCAGTTCCCATAAAGTTTTACAGCCTCTGAAACCTATTCATAAGGTCACTATGTACAGTACAAATTGATTCAAATTAGAATGTAGAGTTAGGATTGATTCAGTGCACTGGTGTATTTCAGAGGCAGAGATGTGGGTTCAAATTCTGACCTCTCTACTTAGAATGTGTATGGTATCAGACCTAACATTCCTAAGCTTCCTTTTTTGGGGGGCGCAGGGGGTAGAACTTGGGATAGCACCTGCATAGTCACAGGTTTTAAATCAAGTACTGCACATTAAATACAAATATGGGGCTTCAAAAATTCCTGGCCATTTAAAATTATATTTTCATTCCACGTTTCCATCAACTTTCTGAAGTTCCCTCACAGCCTGGCCTGGTGTTCCTGGGTCTGGTGTCTCCCCCTGCTCCTTTGAGAGGAGCTACTTTCGTTACCCTGAGCTAGAGACCACCCTCTTTGTGGGATCCCTTCTCCACGCTGCACTGCAGTTTCTGGGAGATGTTAAGCATTTTTCTGTTTGTCATATTAAAACGAGATTGAAATCAAGGCTTGAAAACAAGGCATTCGATTCACTAACCACTTCCAGTCTCCTCCATAGCAACCCCCCTGCCAGGCATCTGAGATCCTGCCCTCCTCCTTGGCTCCCATTTCATCGCCCGCTCCGGCTGCCTCGCCAGAACTCAAGGAGGTGCCTGGACCGCCCTGTCTCTTTCCTCACCAACACCCATCTTCCAGCTCGCCCAGTGCTCTTTCCTAAAAAGGTTCCCCAGCTGGCTCCTTTTTCCCTGTTTTCATAGTTACCAGTGGGTTTATATTCTTATTCACAACCCCCCCCACACACACACACACACACACCCTTTAAAATTTTTTTTTTGCTACTGTAATGGCTGTGGTTTGTGCACTGGGCTTGGCTTCTCTTGTGCTTCCCCTTGCATCTTCTTGACCACACCTTTAAATGAGTCACCGTGTTGGCACTCGGCCTCCTGGGAGCACCCCAAACAATTGGGCACCTACCAGAGTGGTGTAAGGTACTTACTGAAAACCCTATACCCGTGCCTACAGCACTGAGACTCCCACTTTCATCAAATCCCTTCTGACGCATCGTGACCTGTACATAAGATAGGACAGGGCAGAACTGTCCCTGTGGGTTTTGAAGACTGACTCTGGACAGGAGTAGAAAGTCTCACCTTTCTCCTGAGGAGTCGCTGGTGGTTTCAAATGCCATCTGGGCTCCTCCAAAGTGACCCCCCGAGACAAAACAGAACTGCTTCAAGACAAAACAGAACTGCTTCAAGACGGAATCTTTACTGGAGCCTCATCTTTCTTCCCTGGAGGGGCTGGTGGGCTTGAACCACTGATCATAGGTTTAGCAGCCCAAGGCTTAACCCATAGCAACACCAAGCCTTCTGGTCCTGGAAGGCTGAGGGATTTATTGTGCTCTGGGCCAATTCTTCTTCTTTTTTTTTTAGTGAATTTTTTCCCCAACAGTTTTATTGGCACGTAATTTTCATATCATATAATTGAGTAGTTCAACCGTTCAATCATAGCAAGGGGAATTGTACAATCACCACCACCTCTGTCTAAGAGCAATCCCACCCCCCATGGTAGCATTGCCTTTAAAATGATTGCTAGAAGCAATCATGATCACTTCTAGTGCCAGCCCCCACCCCACCCCCACCTTCATCATTTACTCCTGAAATCCCCTTTCCCTCCCTGTCGGCCATCCCTCACCCCTGCATTCCCTGTCACCCTTTGTATCAGTTATTATCATTACACAGCCACCCCTCTGCACGTCACAGCCAGGGCACCCCACAGAAAACAATGAAACACAAATCGCACTGCGTTGGTCAGGATGAGGTCCTATTAGGGTAGAGACAAAAATACACACGATGTGTCCATGGGAGAAAACCCCCATCAACAATCCAAAAGTCAGGGAATACATGTCTGTCATGGAACACCTAAGGGATACTTGCACCCAGTACACATGTTGGGCCAATTTTTGACCAGTGAGGAGCCCTCAATGCAGAAACGCACAGTTCCCGCCCCTGACGTAACAGAGAGAGAGCAGCTGACCACATCCTCAAACTCACTTCCCTTCCTCCCCATTCTGACCTCACTGGACACCCACCAGCATCCCCATGTGGGCAAAGAGTTAAGTTCTCATCTGCTAATGGAAAGGCTGAAGGCCGACATCTACCCAGAGGCTCCTGATGGAAAAGCCAGGCACCCTGCTTAGAACCCTCAGCCATGGAGAACTGCCTTGAGCCTAGAGTTCTACTCTGACACACATGTGCTCGGCATAGCACCCCACACCAACGGTTGGCTTGGAAAGACCCCATTCCTATTCTTGGGGTCCCTTCCAACCTCCTTCCATGCCAGCACTGATGCCTGGCTCTGCTTTCTGTCTCCGTACAAATGCCAATAAGACAAAACCCAGTTATCCCTCGAGAGCACCCTCTCTGCCATGGAAACGGACCGCACAGAGCTCCTCCGGGGCCGTGGCCTATCTGTATTAGGGTGGGCCCTCAGGGCGACGTGGAGGTGGTGATGGGAATGTGGCCCAGCAGGTAGCAAGGATGTTCAGTTAAGTGATATCTGAATGAATTGATTTAATGGCCTTAGATACCTGGATTTCTCAATAAAGGAGAAAAAAAAATACCTGGAGGGGCATGCTGTATTTCATGATACACTTCCAGGCTCACCCATACTTTACATTAGTGTATTCCCACACGACAAGAATGTGACACACTTCAGGGGCCTGGTTAGTGAGTCAGTGAGTATTGGAGTGTTTTATGGCAATTTTTCCAGAGCAAAGATGACTTTAAGGAGGAGGATACCCTAGCCATCTGGTTTTATCACCGTGAGCACGAGGGAGCTCACTATCAACAGGAAGAAAAGCATCGGTACATGAAGATGAATCTGAAAACGTCCCTAGTTTCCTGTTGCCTCTTCAACAAGAAACAAAATAATCCCACCAAATGGTGCCGGGATAGCAGGGGCACACCGCAGGATGCCATCAACCTCTGCTCAGAGGGCGTTACGAGATTTCTCCCTGCAACATTGATCTGCAACACTTCCAGCTGCAATGAACAGTCACACACACACACACACACACACACACACACACACTCACCAGTGCGCATCATCCCAGCCAGACACAAACTCAGCTCTCCTCTCCCACCCGGCATGCTGAGTCACCGCTCCCTCTCCCTGCCTGGAGTGGGTGCAGCTAGAAGGTTTGACAAAAATGAGAGCAATCTGTAGTCACATTAGCCATCACCACCTCCGTTTCAGTCTTCTACTCTACTCCACAGTGGGCTGACCTTTGAGATTGAACAGGAACACGTTTTCCTTTCTTCTCTGTAAAATCTTTTTTGTCCTCCTTTCTCTGATCCTAACTCTATTTGGGATTGCGTCCACTCTCCCAGTCATGCCCTTATTAGATGGCACAGACCCCCACAGTTTGAGAATGCTTGAAAAGTGGGAGACGAAACCACAACATCCTAGCTTGCATCTAGACCAGGGGTCCTCAAACTTTTTAAACTGGGGGCCAGTTCCCTGTCCCTCAGACCCATTGGAGGGCCGGACTATAGTTTTAAAAAAAACTATGAACAAATTCCTATGCACACTGCACATATTTTGAAGCAAAAAACCAAACGGGGCAAAAACACCCGGCGGGCCAGATAAATGTCGTCGGTGGGCCGCATGTGGCCCGCGGGCCGTAGTTTGAGGATGCCTGATCTAGACAATGACAAGTTGAATACCAAATGGCTTAAGCCAATTAAGTTGAACACCAAATGTCTTAAGCCATTTCACGTGGGATGCTAGTTTAAAGATCCGTCTACACGTTGGTTCATATGCTTGTCTTCAAAAGATGATGCCTAGGTGCCCCCTCGAGTGTGCCCTGTACGTTATGGCTCACTGACAATGGTGAACACGCTTAGTTGCTATCTGGAAGGTTGGACGGTCAAGTCAACCTGGAGGCACCTGGGAAGAACGATTTAAAAACGCAGCCACTGACAATCCTATGAAGCACGGTTCCACTCAGGTACGCGTGGCGTCTCCGTGCATCTGAGTTGATGCCAGGGCAACTGGTTTGGTTCTTTTGGGCTCCTGTGGTGAGTAGAACGTGACAGAAGTGATGAGGGTGAAGTCTTAATAGAGTAGTTTTAGGGTCATTTGCTGGGGGGAGAGCCAGCTGCCATGCTGTGAGATGTTCAGGTAGCCCTGTGGAGAGAGACCTAGGTGGTAAGACATGAGTGGTCTCTTGAAAAGCAGCAGCATTAACTTGGCAGGCAGGCACCCTAGAAGTCGACCCTCCAGCCCGGGTCCAGCCTTCAGACGACTACATCCCTGGACAGCACCTGGACTGAATGCTCCCATGAGAGACGATGAGCCATAACCAGCCAGTTCAGTCTCGCCCAAATTTCCGACTTAAACTTGGTGAGATAGTACCAACCGTATTTGTCTTATGTTGCTAAGCTTTGGAACAAGGCACTGTGCTCCTTAAAATGATCTTTTTAGAGGAGCTAGAGGTTCTAAAGTAATATCTATCTGTCACATCACAGCGACCACGGCTATGAGACCAGTGACTAAGGATCAGGGCTGGTCAGAATTTCTAGCTTGAGCCGCTTGGTTAAAGGCAGATCATAAACCTGGTTTGTTTTTTGTTTATACTCTCTTTTCTCAAAGAATGTGAAGCAACTTAATGGAGAACCAGACAAGGAGGCCAAGGTAAAAATAAGACGAGTGGTCGTTGCCAACCATCAGGGCCAGCAGAGTTCAAAAACGGACTCTTAAGAATATGTCTGAACTTCTTACCAACCATTGTAAAAGGAGAAACTGTGTAAGTGCTATTAAAAACAAAATCACTACCATCGAATCAGTGCTGACTCATGGTCACCCTTAAGTGGGACACGGCAGAACTGCCCTGTGAGTTTGCGAAACTCTCTTGACCAGAGTAGACAGCCCCATCTGTCTCCCCTGGAGCAGCAGGTGTTTTGAATTTCAGACCTTGTGGATCACAGCCCAACACGTAATCGCTATGGCACCTAGGCCCGGTCAGTTCTGTAGTGCTTACTCCTGGTAGTTCAGTGGCAGCATCCTTACTTTCCATGTGGGAGGCTCAGGGTCAATGCCTGACCTCATACATGGCTACGACCCACTTGTCAGTGGAGGTTTGTATGATGCTGTGATGCTGAACAGGTTTCCGTAGAACATCCAGTCGAAGGGAGAATAGGAAAAAAGGCATGGTCTCTGTTCAACATTCAGCCAATGAAAATCCCATGCATCACACACATCGTACCGCAAACACACTGATCGTGGGGAGGTGTGCGGACTGGGGGCAGTGTTTGGCTCCATTCTGTTTGGCACGTGGGGTTCCTAAGAGTGCAGGGCCAACTCCCCAGCAGCTCACACCATGGACAACCTCCTTCTTGTTACTACAAAGGAAATGAAGCTTTTCCTAGCACCGAATGTGGAAGCGGGGTCCTCTTGCAGACTTTAATAAAGCTGCTGATCCAGGTGAGAGATTAAGCTCTCAGTTAGACTTTCAGAGATATTCTATCATCAGAATTTATTTGACTTCCACATGGGTTCTTTGGTAAAGAAGAAGAATAGTGGTGGGCATAATAATGAATTCTGGAAACTATGGCAGAATACAGAATTGCAGACTGTAAGAGGCTGCAGGTTTTGCTTTGGCCTGGGTGCTAGGAGGCCTTTAAAAAGTGGCATGCAAATGGATCTTTAAAAAGACAGCTTTGATCTGAATGGAGGTACTCGCTTTCCTTTCTTTTCTGTTGGTGTAAATATAGCACTGAAATACTTCTAGGGAGCAATTGAAAATAGCCCTGTTTATCTCTCTGCAGATCTGCCAGGCCTTGACTTTGGTCTATACATTCCTTCTGCTGTCTTGGACTTAGCCTGTGACTCTGAATCCTTTAGCGAGTTCCAGCACATTCCACCCATTCTTGCCTTCATCAGTCTCTCTGGGCTTTATTCAAAGGGGATCAAAAGAGGGCTCCCCAGAAGGTAGAATGCACAGCCTGGGGGAGCGTGGCTGCAGCAATTGCCCAATTGGTTTTCAAGTTTTCAGAGCGTGCTGCCTGGGCACTGGGCTTCAGAAAGCTTGCTTTAATCGGAGTGTGTGTATGAAGGGGTAGCCCCAGGCTCGGCTGGCCCAGACCTCTAGCTGCATCAAACTCAATGCAACTGCCATCCAGTTGTGATGCCGATTCATAGTGACCGCACAGGACAGGGTAGAACTGCCCCTGTAGGTTTCTGACACGATAACTCGTTACAGAAATAGAAAGCCTCATCTTTCACCCACAGAGTGGTTGATGGGTTTCAAACTGCAGACCTCAAGATTTTCAGCTAAACTCATAACCACCATCCCACCCGGGCTCTTTTAATTGCCATCTAGTGGACTCTATGTCACGGGGTCCCCATGTGTGTACCAAAGAAGAGCCGGGTTCCACTGGGTTTTTAATGGCTGAGGTTTTGGAAGTACTGTAATTCACTGGGCTTTTCTTCCAAAACCCCTCTGGTGAATCTGAACCACCAACCTCTCAGGTAAGCAGCTGAGGGTGATGACTGGTGCACCACCCAGGGACCCCTGGTCACAGTGAGATGGAATGTATGCGAGAGGCTTCCAATAATTGATGGGAAAATGGAAGTGAAAGCTAATGGGATTTTTCCATACATTTTTTTGAAGGCCCCTCGTATGTGCCAGTAAAGTTACAGGGCTCAGAGTTGGGAAAAGCAAGAGAGGCACATTGGAAGTAAAATATAAAGAGTCCTGAAAAAGTGCTTCTCTTGCCTCATCCTAGACGTGGTCCTAGGTCACTGCATCTATGAGTATGGTACCTGAGAACCACGAGCTCCATGTTGTGAAGATGCAAGGTCCATTGCTTGGCACATGGTAGATTTCAACTAATGTTGGAGTTCTCCTTTTGTTCTCATCCCTCCTTGTTTCCCTCTTTCCTCCATTGCGGCAAGCATCTGGGAAGCAGGGCACTGAGGATGGAGTCCGTGGTTTCAGGCCATTGCCCCTCGTCCTTTCCCTTTCTGGAAAGCTTGCCACTCCCCACTTGGCTCAGATTAAGCCAGTACCTCCTGTGCACAGTGGCTCAAGCCTTCGCTCACCTCTTTCTAGGTTAATGTCCACTACTCCCTGGTCCCAATATGCTATCAGTTCTCCCTTTTAACGCTTAACACATTGATTCTTTTATAGGTATTTGTATGATGCCTTGATTCAAATAAGATTTGCATTGATTGGTATGATTACTTCCTTGAGATTACAACATCTTGCTGGTGACTTTTATGCCACTCAAGAGAGTGCCTGAGACATAGACAGTCACCTGTAATCATTCAGTGAATGGATCAATGAATCAGTGAATCTAAAGATATAGTTTGGTGTGTTAGTCAGGGTACATTAGAGAAACAAATCCACAAAAACTCATGTATAAGAGAGGTTTATATAAAGGTTAAGTGAGCATCAAGAAAACACCCCAACCCAGTGCTGCCCAAGCCCACAAGTCCATCATTAACCCATAACCCATATGTCTGACACCAGTCTACAAAGTCCTCCTCCATCTCACAAAACACACACTATGATGCCGGCTGCAGGAGGAAAGCCGAGTCAGTGAATGTGTAAGCATCTCAGCACTGGCAGGGGTCTCTACACGGCTGTTCCAGCACCCAGGGCTGCATTGGGTTAGGTCCATGTGGCTTCTCCTTGGTATTGTCTTGCAGAAAGTTAGCCTTGCCAGCTGAAGCAGGGAACTGGCTAAGGCAGCTGCACCCTGGTCCGACCATCAGAAAGCAAAAGACCCGAGAACTCAAAAGGTGAGGATCATGGAGCCATTTATCTCTCTGCTCTTCAATTAACACCACATGTGTTTATCGGCACAATAAACTAACTTATTCGGTGAATTGTGACTGGTGTTAGCCAGTGGGAAACAGTATCCATGTGATGGAGATGTATTGTTCCAGCTGGTAGGGCATGCTTAGTCCTGAGAGGACCATGAGCATCTTAGGCTGTTGGATGCTGATACCAGAACAACCTGTCCTCTCTCTCAATGAACACAGGAGAGAAGGCAAGGCCAGATATATAGTCATGTAAATGAAGCATGGAGTTTGAAGGTCTTTCTTAACCATTCTGTTGCTTTTTTAGCTGTTACTGAGTGGGAATAAAGTGCTGCCTAGTGCTGCATCAGACCCCATGATCAACTGCACCCCCAGAGGATTTCCATAACTAATTCTTGGATTTAGATTGCCAGGGCTTTCTTCCTAGTCAGTCTCAGTCTGGAAGTTTTGCGGAAACCTGTTCAGCATCATAGCAACGCAGACTAGTTTTGACTGTGCATGAGCCAAAACTTGAACCAGCATCTCCTGCACTGAAGGTCAGAAATGTACCCCTAAACAACCAATGTGTCAGACACTCACTGGTGTTCTTAAAGTCACACTGCCAGAATTAAAGTGGCTCATTAGCTGAGTGACCTCAGACATGATATTTAACTGCTTTGTGACTCCCTTTCCTATCTATCCATGGGAAATCATCCAATGATCCCTCATAGAGTGATGTAAGGGTGAAATGAATGAAAACTCATGAAGCTCTTGGGCCAGTGGCTATTAGAAGCACTCAGCTGACATTAGCAATTAATATGACTTAACCCTCAGAGAAATCACTGTAGGTAATTCATGTATCAGAATTGGGTCTCTGCCTTCAAGATGATTCCAGGCCTCTTAGATTGGGGTAAAAACAACAACAGCAACAACATAGAATTAGCCCTCCCACCCCAACCCCCATTACCCCAACAGATGCTTCTGGGCTACCACAGGGGAAGGGGAAGGGAAGGGGAGGAAGGTATCAGAGCAAGCGGACTTGGGATCTCTGCTGGAGTCTTTCCGGCCACTCAGTGCTGGATGAGGCCAAGCAATGCTGGGCTCTTTGGCTTTCCCCGTAGGGTGCTGGGTGAGAGCAGCTCAAATCCTCCCCAGCCCTCAGGCCTTGCAGTTCCCCCCCTAAAGCTTTCCATCTTGCACTGGGGCCTTGCAGGGGCACCTGCTCCTCTTCTCAAGCCAGAATCATCTTGCAGGGCTGCCCTCACCAACTTGCTATGCAGAAGCCTCTAGGTCAGTGGTTCCCAACCTTCCTAATGCCGCGACCCTTTCATACAGTTCCTCATGTGGTGACCCCCCAACCATAAAATTATTTTCATTGCTACTTCATGACTGTAATTTTGCTACTGTTACGAATTGGGCGACCCCTGGGAAAGGGTCGTTCGACCCCCAAAGGGGTCACGACCCACAGGTTGAGAACCGCTGCTCTAGGTGGTCTCAATACTAGAGGCAGGAAGTGAGAGACCACACAGGCCTCTGCATCAGGCCCAATGCAGCCATTCTGTTTGCATGGGGGTTGCCGGGAGTTGAGACGTCTTCTCTCCCTGTCCTGATGGTGCCCGCGCAGGAAGAAACACCTCTATTTGCTTGGGTGGGTAGAGAAGGAGAGGAGCTCTTATGAGGCAGAGGAGTTCAGGGAAGAAGACCGGAGCCCCCAGTACCTCACACTGGCGACTCCTTCACTTTCTTCAGTTTTTCATCTGAAGTAGGACTTTCAATGCTTCCCATGATCCTCAGTCCTCCAATCCCTCAAGTATACCAAAGATTTTACTTATGGACCTGCTCTCTCTGTTAGAATGGAATGCTTATGAGGGAAGGGATCTTTGTCTGTTTTGCTCATTGATCTTTATTCTTCTCTAGATGCTCCGGTGGTGCTGTGGACTAGGTGTTGGAATGCTAAACACAAAGTTAGCAATTGAAACTCCGCAGCCACTCCTTGGGAGAAAGATGGGACTGTCTGCTTCCTGAGGATTTACAGGCTCAGAAACCCTATATGGGGTACCCTAATCCTGCGAGAGCGTTGTTTGCTAATGGGGCATGACTCAACATAAAAATAAACAGCCGAACGTATCTACTAACAATCAGATCATGGAAGGTATGAAGTAGGAATGGTCAAAAATTACATGGAACTCCTAAAGATTCTAGGTGTTGTTAGTAAGCTAGAACGGACAAGATATTGGCCATTTTGAATTGGAAAATCATATGATTTGCAATGCCGGGAATGATCTAATCAAGAAGAATGGAAGTTGCATTCATTGACCAAAAGGATATTTCAAGATCTATCTTGAAGTACATTGCTGTCTGTGAAAGGATCTATCTACCATCAAGGATATCCAACCAATACAGTTGTTAGTCTCATTTACTTATCAACAACTAAAGCTAGTGATGCAGAAGTTGACAGATTTTACCAATAATCTTCAGTCAGAGATTGATCAACCATGCAATCTAGATGTATTGATAATGAGTGGAGGTTGGAATGCAACATTTGGAAATGAAGAGAAAGCTATGATAGTTGGAAAAAATGGTCTTGGTGCTAGAAATGAAGCTGGAGATCACACGAGGGAATTTTTTTTTTTAATCGATGACTTCTTCATAGCCAATACCTTTTTCAACATCACAGAAGGTGAATCCATCATATGGACTACACAGAAATCAAATAAACTACATCAGTGGGAAGAGATGATAACAGAGAAGATCAGTATCAGCAGCGAAAACCAGGCCAGGGGCTGACTGTGGAACAGACCACCAATTGCTCAAATAGAAGTTCATGGTCCAGAAAACTGAACTCACTGCCTTGGAGTTGATTTCAACTCACAGTTATCCTCTAGGGCACGGTAGACAGAGGGAAGCAGAAGACATATAAGAACAAGTCCAGGAAAGCAAATGTGCGACCTTGAGTCTATCCAGTTAAAATAGCGAACATCTCAAGAACAGATTTACCGCACTGAACACTAATGACAGCAGACCTGATGAGCTGTGGGGGGACATCAAGACCATCCTTCATGAAGAAAGCAAGAGGACAGAGAAGAAAGTCAGGAGAGAAATAAAAGATCAAGTGAATGTCAGAAGAGACTCTGCAATTTGCTCTTAAGTGTAGAGGAGCTAAGGCAAATGAAAGAAGTGGTGCAATGAGCTGCATAGAACATTTCAAAGGGCAGCTCAAGAAGACAAAGTAAAATATTATCATGATATGTCCACAGCCCTAGCGTTAGAAAACCAGAAAGGAAGGACATGCTTGGTATATCTTAAGCTGAAAGAACTCAAGGAAAAATTCAAGTCTCAAGTTGTACTGAGAATGTCATGAGCAACATTTTGAGTAATGCTGGCAGCATCACAAGAAGAGAGAATACAAACACTCAGTAGAACCAAAAGAAGTTGTTGACATTCCACCAATTTCAGGAGGTAGCCTGTGAGCAAGAACCAATGGTACTGAAGGAAGAGGTCTAAGCTGCACTGAAAGCATTAGCCCCAAACAAGGAACTGATGGAATACCAACGGAAGTTTCAAGAAGCTGACGAAGCACTGGAAGCACTCCCTCTTCCATGCCAGGGAGTCAGGAAGCCCGCTACGTGACCAACTGACTGGAAAACTCAAAGAAACAAACCCCCTGCCACGGAGTCAATTCTGACTCATGGCAACCCGAAAGGACAGGGTAGGACCGCCCCTGGGGGTACCATGACTCCTATTCTTTCCAGGAGTAGAAAGCCTCATCTTTCCCTTGAAGTGACTGAAAGAGATGCATATTTGTTTCCATTCCGAAGAGAAGTGGCTCAAGAGAACGCTCAGATTTAGAACAACATTATTCGTATCACACGCAGGTGAGAGTTGTTGAATATCATCCAACAGTGGTTGCACCACGGACTGCTAACAAGTCAAACAAATCTGTCTCAGAT
Organism: Echinops telfairi; assembly: GCF_000313985.2. Taxonomy (NCBI): domain Eukaryota; kingdom Metazoa; phylum Chordata; class Mammalia; order Afrosoricida; family Tenrecidae; genus Echinops; species Echinops telfairi. Next base: position 5,376,174 of record NW_022109768.1, on the reverse strand, counting down.
GAAGGACATCTAGAACACTTCTCAGAGCCAAGGATGGTGATTTTCTGGCTCACGTCCTTCGGACATGTTGTCAGGAGAGACCAGTCTCTGGAGAGAGACATCGTGCTTGGTCAAGTAGTTGTTGTTAGGTACTGTGGAGTCAGTTGTGAACCATGGAGACCCTACACACACAGAATGAACACTGCCTGGTCCTGTGTCATTGCACCATTGTTATTATGTTTGAGCCCATGGATACAGCAACGGTGGCAACCCACCTGGTCTAACGTCTTCTGCCTGTTCACTACACTGCTGCTTCAGCAAGCATGATGAACAAGCAGGGCGATCAGCCTCTGGCATGTGGACAAGAGTTCCAGATTAACAGTATTTGAACATGGGTTGGTTTGTCCTGGGAGATGGACGAACACCATTCTGAGGGGATGGACCATGGCCATCAGAAGAGAGTGGGGTTCAAAGCCCCAAATCGGGAGTGGCAGAGATGGGTTCAGTGACGTGTCCTGTGCGGCAATGCAGCTGCTCCCACAAATGTAGGTGGGAGCCCAGGAAGAGTTCTTTGTTCCTTGTGACAGGGCACCCAAGAATGGATCCATACCAAGAGAGGGGCCCCTGCTGGAGGAGAGGACGTGAATCGAGAGCCGGGCCATACACATATCCACAGCAAGTCCCCAGGGTGGTATAGCTGATGTGCAAAAATGCGGAAGGCCTTCCACAAGATGGATTGACACCATGGCTACAAGAATGGCTTTCACGCACAGGAACAAGTGTGAGGATGGCCCAGGACCAGGTGGTGTTGCATTCTGCGGTACAGAGGGTTTCCATGACTCGGAACGGCCTCCGTGGCCTCTAACACCAGCGTGAGTTGGACTGGATGCTCTTAGATTAGTGCCCACTGCATAGTAGGGATGCACTAAATAGTTTTTGATTGAATACAGGCATGAATGAATTCACTAATGCTGGCTCTGTGAGTGCTTACTCTTCAGTATAGACAGAAGATCAGTGACAGTGAGTCTTCCTCCCTATGGACAGGTTTTGACCGTTAGCCATAGCCAGGCATGTGTGGACCACCCAGCATATTTTAAATCTGGTTCCCTCAAGCGTGAAGTTATGAACTCCCCAGGATCATGGCATGGGTGCTCTGCTCTAGCTGCAGGGATAGTCAGAGAGAGCCCGTGTGCAACAGAACAAAACACTGCCAGGTCGGGCGCCATCCTCACAATTATGTTTGAGCTCATTGTTGCAGCCGTTGTGTCAATCCATGCCATGGGGGGGACTACTTCTTTTTCAGCAACCCTCTATTTTCCCAAGCACTGGGTTCTTTTCCAAGGATACCTGTCACCGGACGACGTGTCCACAGTACATGAGATAACGTATCTATCTATAGCCTCACTTCCAAGAAACAATTTCCTAGACTTAGTTTTAAACAGATTTGCTAATTCTTCTGGAAGTCCGTGGTATATTTAGCATTTTTGGACAACACCATAATGCAAAGGCCTCGGTTCTTTGATGCTCCGATTCATTATCCAGCTTTCACCTGTACAGGAGGTGATTGAAGAAAATCAGGGCAGGGGCCAGGTGACCTTCACCCTCAACGTGACATCTTTGTCTTTTAACACTTTTGAGCGACTTCTGCAAGAGAATTACCCAATCCAATATATTGTACTAACCCATTCGACTGTTCCTACCTCCCCTCTTCTATCAAAACGCTCTTTAGCTAGATAATGGTATCAGTCCCTGAAGTAAAGTAATAAGAGATTAAATAACCACCCCCCCAAACCATACATCTAGTATAAAGGGTCCCTGGTGGTGCAAATAGTTAAGCATTCAGCTCCTAATGGAAACCCATGAGCTTTTCTGTGGGATGCAGACCTGGCGATTGCCTTCGGTGAACATCACAGCCAAGAGGACCCCGTGGGTGGTTCTCCTCTAGCACATGGAGTCACTCTCAAGGGGATCCAACGCAGGGGCGCCCCCAACATCTACACTGAAAAGCAGGTCTGGGAACTCAATTCTAGTCTCCATGATCCCCTGTTGTTTTTAGGTGTCAATGAGTTGGTTCCAACCCACACACAGCGACCCAGTGCACCACAGAATGAAACCCTGCCTGGTCCTGCGCGATCCTCAGGATTGTTCCGAGGCTTGATTGTATTGTTGCAGCCCTATTTTTCTTTCTTTCTATTTTTTAAGCAGTTTCATTGGCACTTCATGCACATATCCCACAATTCAGTAGTTCAGCCATATCGAGAAGAATTGTGCAATCAGTTTTAGAACATTCCTCTACTTTACCGAGCATGAGGACCTTCTCCACGGACTGCTCTCTCCTGACAACATGGGTAAAGTACGTAAGATGAAGTCTCACCATCTCTGACTCTAAGGAGCACTCTGGCCTTCCTTCTTCCAGGACAGATTTGCTTGTCCTTTTGGCCGTCCATAGGACTTGTCCTTCTCCAGCACCACAACTCAAGTGCATCAATTACTCTCCCGTCTTCCTTATTCACTGTCCAACTTTCACATGCATATGAGGTGATGGAAAATACAATGGCTTTGGGTCAGGAGCACCTTCATGCCAGCCCCTGCTTTTACTGATTCCATAGCCCCTGCTTAGACTGTACTCTCTCATCTGTTTTTGTTTTTTTTGAAGGTACTTTAAGCCGTGTGGGGCTGCACACCAGATGGCTTTTTAATCTCTCTCCTATTGCTACATTATTAATCTCTAAATTGGTTTGTGGCAAGAATAATTGTTACAGAAAGGAGGCTTCTATATGGGGATGGCTTTGTGGAGGCTGGGCTTACAGGGTGGGCGAGCAAAGGAAGCCGAGAGGGGGCAAACACTAGACGGGAAGGACGGCATTGGAATTCACCCATCAGGCAGCTGCCAGGATGGGGATCAAACAGACACACCCCGAGTGATTAACAACATAAAGCGGTGAACCTCATTCAGTCAAATATTTGGCCATCATTGCTTCCTGTTTGGGAAGTGAACCATCGAGACCCTACGAACAACAGAATGAACATTTCCTGGTCCTGTGTCGTCTCACCATTGTTATTTTGTTTGAGCCCACCTTCCACTTTCTGGACATCCCTTGCCATCTTCCATTTCCTTGCCCTTGCCCTTGCCCTTGCCATCTTGCCCTTGCCACTTCTTCCACCTCGCCCTTGCCATCTTCCCTTTTCTGGACATCCGCAAAGCATCGGGCATTGCTTGGTACTCTTCCTGGGAAATGGCTGATGCTTTCAGGCAGAGTTCTGCAAGTAGCAAGGTTCCCCAGCTGGAAGCTTTCCCTGGGCAGGCTCACTCCTTAGATAAAACGTGTCCTGCCAAACCTGAGGACAGACAGCTGCCACCTGCCCTTGGAATTGGCCATGTGTAGGAGGCCGGTGGATTTTGATGTAACTCCTTTGGAAGCTGAGAAGCAGGGATATTTCTGGTCCTCACAGCTCCACAGGAGAGAGTGGAAGATGCCCTCAGACAGGTCAACTGGATGGAGGCTGACACTCCGCAAAGCTCATTTATTCTGCCAAGCAGAAAGCATTTTGAACTTGCTCCACCCTTCCAATTTTCCATCTGTCTCATTATTCATCACAGTACTATTTGGGCACTTTGAAAAGAGTGATATTTTAACATGAAGCTATTCCAAGGGGGAAGGCAAATATCCTCATTTGGCATCACCCGTCATGCAAATTAGCTTAAATAAAAATAAGACCAAAGGCAACTTTTGAGTATTATTTTACTTTTCCAGGCTCTTGCGAGTCACTGTTGTCAGCTGTAGCATCTCTCCCTCTTGGGTGGCAGCGTTGAAAGGGGGGCTTACAGTTTGGGAGAGGTAGACGCTAGAGAGCTCTCTCGAGAAGGAGGAACATCACAGATGCTGCTCTCTCACTGGGTTCGAGCCAAGCCCTCAAAGGCTGCAGAGTGCTCTTATGAATGGGCTTTTGGATGTGCTTCTCTGTGAGTTGTGTTTCACTCATCACACAGCAGCCCATCAAGGATGCTGGCCTTCATTCTGTGCGCTCCAGGGGGACGGATACAGGACGGTGCGTGCGCTGTCCTTGTTGATGATAGCTGCAGAGTTGGTGCTCACCGGTGAAGGGCTAATTATAAGGCAGCTGGAAAGAAACAGTATTTTTCTTTTGACGATGAGAACACCGTATCTTAAGGTTCCTGGCACAAGAAGTCTTTAGAAGAGAGTTAACTCCTAGTTGCCTTTAAGTTGATTCTAATTCATGGTGATCCCTAGGTCTACAGAAAACTGCTCTACAGGGTTTTCAAAGTGGATTTTTAAAATTTGTAGATCATGAGATCATTCTTCCAAGGTGTTTCTGCCGGAGCGGGGTGGTGGTGGTGTTCATTGCAGCCACCAAATTTCTGTTAGCAACTAAGTGCATGAAGAGTTTGCACTACGCAGGGATTCCCACCCACCCAAGCCCACTGAGTCCATTGTGACTCCCATGGGCTCTGTGTAGGGTCTCTGAGGCGGTGAATCTTGATGGAAGCAGATGACATTGTTGTCGTGTGAGATGCCATGTCATCAGTTCCACCCATAGTGACCTCTGCACAACAGAATCAAACACTGCCTGGTCCTGCACCATCCTCACAAGGGACAAAAACAGCCATATCTTCCTCCCACGAAGTGGCTGTCAGTTTTAACCCATGACCTTGAGGTTAGCTGCCCAACATTTACCGGATTTTGTTATTTTTGTTGTTAGGTGCTGTTGAATTGGTTCCTACTTGTGGATCTGTGCGCAACAGGAAAAACCCACACTGCCTGCTCCTGCACCATCTTCCCAATTGTTCTTATGCTTGGATCCATCGTTGTGACCATTATGTTAATCTGTCTTATCAAAGGCTGTCTTTTTGTACATGAGAGAGAACGAGCAGAGGCGGTTTCTCTCTGACCCTTCACCTTCTGCTGGAGCAGGATCCTGTATCTAGTTCATCAATTTCCTGTTGTGTCACCTGACAATCCAAGAAATCATCCACAGACTACCGATGGTGAATTCACTTAGCTGAACTTGGATTCATTTACCTCTGCATCCACCAGTCTGCTGCCCCCACACCCCTCCCCTGCTCCAACCCTGCTTTGTCATCCTACTTTGTGTTCATCAGCTTCCACAGCTACATGAGTCAGAAGCCTGACTTAAATCTAACTGGATTTACCTACTTCTGCAACTATGTAAGCTATTTCTTGACAGAAATCTCTTTCTATACACAAACACATATGAACATCCCTGGCGTTGCTTCTTTCGAGAATTCAACGTAACCCACAGCTGGTATTTGAAAATACCAGTGACGATAGCTTCCAGCATCACAGCAACACACAAGCCACCGCCGCAGGACAAACTGAGCAGCAGATCCACTACCCTGTTTCCTAGGTCGTTATTTGTATGCCACTGAAGGGCCCAGAAGAAATAACTCAGCTTGCTCTCCATTTGCATGTCTCTTCTCATTCACCTAATGTTTGTTTATAATCCTTCAACATTTTCTAGGTGCGTCCTACATTTTCTCTGGGCTTTGGATCATCCTGGCTTGAAGCAATATGCGAGTCCAGAATTGAGATCATCGTCCACAGCCGCCCAAGACAACATAGGATAATTTTAACTTTCTCAAGTCTTCGTTCATATGGCATCTTTGGAAACATTTTCAGCCTCTCCCTAAGCCTAGTTGTATTTGCGAACCACCCTGAAAGGAGAGTCTCCATCTGCTATATTTAATCCAGGCTCCATTTCAGTCCCACATGAAGACAACCGGGACAGCGCCGAGCGGCCATGCCTCAGAGGAAGCCAGCGCATCACTAGAGTCCTTTCACAGCTCGAGTTTCAAAGGTTCAGAAGAGGGAGGAGTTGTTATGCCGTCTGCTGTTAATTTTGATTTGTTCGGGGGGATTGACAATGCTGTATAAAATAAGAAATGCTGACTGCCAAACGTCTTTTTGAATTATTGTTTAATCATCGGGTTCATGGCCTTGTTTGCTGTGGGTGTGACTGGAATCGAGGAACTATTTCACTGAGGAAACATCCATAGAAGCATGAAAGAAATGTTGAAGGGTCCTATTGGTGAGCTTGGTTTCCCAGCAGGTCTAAGAGGAGACTAACAAGATTTCTGAAGTGTCATACAGGAGGCCTCATTGCTGTAGATGCTCTTGTCTGAAACCTGAAGTTCTGGTCTCTTATTTCTTATTTCTAAAACCTGATCTTTTAAGGTTTCTGTTGATTATGGACTGCTCATTCTCCCCAAGCAGCCTCATTTTTCTCTGTACCATTCTTTCCTCTTACATCAAATTTTCAATCTTCTCAGCAGATTAGATTCCAAACCTCAGTCATATGATTGATTTGTTTCGAAATCCTGAATATTTTGTATGTTCTTTGATCTCACAGTTCCATGTAGTTATTTCTTTCTATTGATATGTGCAGATATAAAGCTATGAAGAAGGCCCTCAGCGCCTCAGTAATGAGATGAAAATTGGAAGCAATAAACTAATAAATTATGAACATTCATAAAACGGAATAGTATGCAGTCATTTCAAATGGTGTAAAAGATTCATGACATGGAACAATATTCCTAATGCATTATTTAAGAGATAGAAACATGGTTACAAGTAGCATCCCTTTTTATTAAAACCATATATATGTCGTTGTTTACAAAGACTAGACTGATGTCTACACATCAAAATGTAAACATTGGTTATAGGAGTATAGATCATTTTTAGTCTTTGGAAATGTTTTACTTAATTGCATTGTGATCTCTTTGATTTTGTTTTGCTTACCTATATTGTCTCATGTATACATTGACATGCAGGGTACATTTGCATTTTAGTTTTTTGATAAATTTTATCCTCTTATTAAAACGGAATTTGTCCTTTTTCAAGATTTTATTGTCAGGACTTAACTATGGAGGGAACTAGAAAGTATATAGAGCGTTCAAAGGTGAACTATAAAAATGGTTTGAGGGTGGTGGAGGAGCAGGCAGGAGGAGCCAGTTTGGAGAGAGATAAGAGAAGGAAAAAGGAGATAGATTGAAAAGGTCTTGTTAGGCCAAGCAATTTCTAGACTAAATGTAATCCCCAAGAAAATCCCAACAGCCTTCTTTGAAGCAAGGGAAAATTCAATCTTCAAACTGTATAGGACAGCAAGGGGCCCCGAATATGCAGAGCAATCTTGAAAAGGAAGAACACAGTATGAGGACTCACACGTGCTGATTTCAAAGCATGACATAAAGCTACAATAATCAAGACAAGCTGGTATCGGTGTCAGAGTAGACACATATACCAATGGAGTCGTATTGAGAACACAAAAGTAAACGCACCCATTGTGTTAGGCTGGGTCCTCTAGAGAAGCCAAACCAGTGACATTTGCATGTGTGTGTGTGTGTGTGTGTGTGTGTGTAGAAAGAGATTATATGAAGAAATGGCTCGCACAGTTGTAGGAGTGAGTAAACTCAGTTCAAGTGCATGAGCCAGGTGTAAGCTAAAGGTTTCTCTGGACTTCTATAGCTGCAGGCACTGAGGAACAGGGCGAAGGAGAATGAAGCAGGAAGACCACAGGCTGGTGGCTGCTGAATAGAATGAATGTGTGATCATCTGAATGAAGCCAAGGCTGGCAGAACTGAGAGCTGCTGGGATCAACAGGAGGCAGAGGAACCAGAGGCAGGATCCAAATCCAGCGGTAGAAATCTGCTAGCTTCCACATACTGTCAAGTTCTACGGAGAGTCATCTGTAATCCGATTGAAACTGCCCTCGATTGTATCAAAGCTGTGACCAGATTCAGGAGGTCTATTTTCCCAGCTGCTTGGCTGCTTCACAGAAGATCCCCTCAAAGAATTGACCACACTGTGCCAGATCATATCATGGGAGAATCCTGGCCCACCCAAGCTGACATAAAAACCTAACTATCACACCTATTATGGTCAATAGATTTTCAATTCAGGTACTGAATCCATTCAATAGAAATATAATAACTTCTTAATAAATGGTGTTGGGGAAACTGGATTTTCATATGTAAAAGAATAAAACTAGACCCATACCACACACCATATAATAAAAGTTTTGTTATATTCAGTTGAAAACCCACCCCGTTCCCAGCCCCACCACCGCCAAAACGGTTTAGAAGAGATGTGGTGAAGTTTAGGGGGTTATGAAAACTTCTTCATATAGAATAGGGAAAGTTTTTCTATAATGAACAACCAAAAATAATAGCTTCAAGGTTTGGTATAAGGAGTATGGCAAGGGTTTTCCTTTGGGAACCATGGGGACAAGACACTAAAAGAGTCCTATAAATACTGGGAGATTGCCCTATGTCTGAAATTATTTGCTGCATTAGAAATAGAACAGAATCAGTGTCAAGAAACAGACTTCTGAAGGGACAGAGATATGGGCCACAGGAAATTATCCCAGCCCAGTGCCAAAAAATTGCCCTAGGCATAAGCAGAATTATCCTGAGAAAATTCACTTACGCTCAGCCATAATGTTCCTTTTAGATTATGAAAGGCTATTCTCCGATCAATATGTGCTTGTGACAAAACCCTGGATCAGACAGTCTCTCGAACTCCAAAGATGGGCTCATCAAAGGTCCTCTCTCTCCCCACCCCCGCCCCACCCCAAGATTATGAGAGGCTTGGAGGGACTCACACAGGAAACCTGGATTATAGAAAACTGTGAGAGGATTGCAGTCATTCCATCCAAAGAAATGATATTGGAAAGAAGAACTAAGGTAATAATACCTAACATCTAACACCTACCTGGCTGCTATAAGACAATCAGAAGATCTTTTGGAGATGGAAGATTGAAATATATATATATGAAACATATATATATATATGATATATATATCAGAGACTTAATAAAGATAGTTAAGTCATGTTGGAAAATTGGGACAACATCAGAAAATAAGTTAAAATATGACAGCCACCATGGAGGGAAAAAAATTAGTGGAGAAATAAAATATTTTCTTACTGGAATCTAACAAATGGAAATCCTGAATTAATCAGAGTTTATACTTAAGGAAAGCAACCTAAAACTTTCTGTCAGAGGATTCTTGGCAGAATAAACCCATCAGTCTGATGGTAGGGCAATGCCCAAAGGCAGCCCTGTTGTCCACATTTCCAGTTTAGAGTGACAGCTCTGAGGGTTGCCAGATTCTCAGGCATCCAAGAAATATTCCTTCATGCTCAGTATAATCCTCTTAGGATGGCGGGCCCAGCCAATGTTAGGCTGTGGGAAGAACATTCAATCATGAGGTAGATAATCAAAGAGGTTTTGTAAGTTTGTTTTCCCTCGTCCTAAACAGCTTCCTCTGACAGTACAATTGAACAAACCAGCATCCACGGCATCCCGGCGTGTGCTAATGGATTCCACCAACCCAATAAGCAAACGCTTACTGAACACTTCATATGTGTCAGGCACTGGGCCGTAAAAAGCCAAGCACATTTCCTGCCCTCCAGAAATCTCTGCACTATGGTTGGGCACTTTTAAGAAAATTACTAAAACGTTAAAGGGGGCTAATCTCATCAAATCCCCCCAAATGAGTATTTTTATCGAGGGTTTCGCAAGATGTTCATGGTATCCTTCTCTTGATATGAATTCGTTCCCCTGCTGTGTTAGACTGTTGTTTTCTTGAGAAATAAAACCAGTGACACGCACATGTGCGTAAGAAAAAACTGTATAGCAAGAAATAAATTTATACCAGGAAAGTGGCCCACCACTGTCCAACTCAAGTCCGTGGATTCAGTGCGAGTCGGAGTCCTCCTCGGGCTCAGGCAGCTGCTGGCGGATAAAGTCAGAAACTGAAGCAGACAATTGGGAGATCACAGGAGCAGGTGTGGATCTAGGGTCCCCACCAACACGGCTGGATGCCAACAGTTCCCAAGGATGGCAGACCATCTCGGCTGCCTGAGTGCCAGGCACAGAATCCCGGCAAGCAGGAAGGGGAAGAGATGACCTTCTCAGTATCTCTCTCATAAAAAGGTCACACCCCCAAGAGGACACCATTCCTTATGGGCACCATGACATTTACATAAAATCAAACCATTGCAGGAGCCTGGAAGCCCTGGTGGCATTCTGGGTTACTCCTTGATCACCTGATCGCAAGGTCAGCCATTCAAAGTCACCAACCGCTCAGCAGGAAAACTAAGAGGTTGTCTGCTCCTCTAAAGGTTATAGTCCTCCATAGGGTCACTTTGAATTGAAACTGGCTCGCTGGCAGTGGATAAAGGGGCCCTAGTTGTCTTCTGTATGGTCCTCTGCATCTACTCAGGCCCCAGAGGCTGACCTGTGCACCCTGAGCCCTCCTGTTGGGTTAAGTCAGTGAGAGGTGGTAGAAAGATTCGAGGAGAGGCGGGGAGGAGCTCACTGGGTGTTTGCGTTCCCAGCTCCCTCCCTACCACATCCCTCTACAAAGACCACAACCCTACCCTGTTTCCCCGAAAATAAGACAGTGCCTTATATTAATTTTTGCTCCCAAAGATGCGCTAGGTTTTATTTCCAGGGGATGTCTTATTTTTCCATGAATAAGAATACGATACACATTTATTGTTTATTGTTTTATTAAAAGAGACCTTGTACTTCCTGTCTGCTTCAGCTGCGCTGTGGCTAACAGTGAGCTGCGTGGCAGCCCCCGCCACTACAGTCCAGAGTCCAGATTTACGGTAGCTTCGGGGGGCCTTATTTTGGGGGAGGTCTTATTTTGGGGGATGCCTTATATTTCAGCGAGAGGCAAAACTGTAAGTAGGTCTTATTTTGGGGGGATGTCTTACTTTGGGGAAACACGGTAGTAGAGAACCTTCTCCAGGCACTCTACAACAGGGCTGGTGACAGCTCTCCACCATTGCTCTTTAGGCCACCACACTCTTCCTGTCGGTTCCTAACTCCTGCCACCCTTGATAAATAGTCCCTTCATTGACCTCTTCTCATACTGCCTAGTTGGAGGGAGCCCTCTCTTTCATGCCTTTTGGCTGCAAGAGGGAAGAAATCTTCTTCATTAAAGGAAGAGAATCAAGATGTCTACTCTAGATTGGAGCCCCGGTGGTGTCGTGGTTACAAATTGGGATGCTAACTGCAATGTCAGCTGTTCGAAACCACCAGCCACTCCTTGGGAGAAAGAGGATGCTTTCTACTCTCATGAAGAGTCACAGTCTCAGAAACGTACGGGGCAGTTCTGCTGTGGCCTCAAGGGCCGTTGTGAGTCAGAGTTCACTCGATGGCAGTGAGAGTCTACATTAGATTAGTTCAAGGATCAGATATTAATGGGGTGCCTAGAGGCAGTTTTGATTCAAATACTCTTCGCTAATATTTGTTCCTTTCCTGATGTGTACATAAATGCTATGCACTAGCATTTTGTGAGATGTTCATGGGTCCGAGATTCTAAAGCCTTTATTGCTTATTTCTTTCACCAGGTAGATAGAAAACGGTCTATAGGTTAATTCCATAGCTTTGCCAATGTTAATGTACCTTCTCTCACCTAAGCCTGGTGGCATAGTGAATTACCCATGGGACTTGTAACCAAAATGTCAGTGGTTCAAACCCACCAGGAGCACGATGAGGCTTTCTGCTCCTGCGCCAGACTCTCGGCCTTGGGAACCCTGTGGAGCAGCTCTCCTCTGCCTACAGGGCTGCTATGAGTGGGCATCGAGGCAGGGCAGTGGTTTGGGTTCTCTCTGCTGCCAGGGTGATTAGTCTCATCTTCAGGTCCAACCCGACACCAATTCCCACAGCAGATCCTGACGCTGAGCTTCCAGAACTTCGCGGCAGGGCTTCTTGGTTCAAGTCCAGTTGTAAGCTTGTGTTCCTCTCCTTACTCCAGGGCTTCTTTGACACTGGATCGCCTACCTTATTTTAGCCCTTACTCTCCCAAAAACTTGGTTTGTATCCAGCTAGAGCACAGGTGCTTGGATCTGGCTTCCTGCTAAATCGCTGGACCACTGACTGAGCTAAACAACTGTCCATGCAAACTTCCAGTACAGTTAGATCTCTAAACAGGGCCTGGTTTGCTCTCCAGTCCTGCCTTTGTACTGGAACATACCCGTCCAATCAATGCTATGGAATTCCCTGATTTAGTGTCTACTCTGATCTAATTAGGGGTTAGTGGTTCCAACCCACCCAGACGCACCTCTGAAGAAAGGCCTGGCCATTTACTTCCCAAAGATCTCGGTCTCTGAAAACCAACATGGGTTTGGTTTGGGTGACTGTTCTAGGCACTGTTACATGTTCTGGGGAGATGAGTTCGGTGGGAGCTACATAATTTCATGTCAAGTTGAAGAAATATAAAAGTGTAGGGGTGCTATTCAACCTGTCAGTCAGGTCACAGCCTGATGGTGCCTCCTGGTGAGCACGGCCTTCTCCTAAGGAGGGCCCTGGGCACCTCCCCCTCCCTCTCTGCCCTCACCTTCCTGCTGGCTGCCGCTGGCTGATGCCAGGGCCCTGGAGATACATCCACTGCCATTGCACCCACAAAACTTTGATCTTCCTGCATTCTGCATCACGGCGTGTGGCTACAGGGGACTGGTACCGGATTTATGGACTTGAGTTGGACTGAGCTTGGATGTTTTCTTGATATACAATTAGTTCTTGCTATAAAGCTCTTTCTTACACATATATGAGTGTCACTGGGTTTGTTTCTCTGGTCAACCCGGCCTAACACAGGTTCCATGTGCATTTTGATAGGAGCAATCACTTAGGAATGCTGCTTTGGGAACTGGATGGAAGAGAGAGAGCCTGCATCCTTAAGTGTTAGCAATTACTGGCCTGTGTGCTAAACTCAGAGGTCCGTTCTCGTCCTTTTCTTTGACTATACATGAACTATATCCCTTTTGCTTTCTTTTAAAGACAGTTTTGCTCTCCCATAATAGATACGTAGAGCAATTATGATTTTTAAAATTATGATACACAAGAATTTGATTTTATGAAAATTCTAGAAGTAACACATTTACCTTGAAAGGTTGTCAGTCTAAACCAAAATTTGACTTTTGAACTCTGATCACAGTGTTTCCCAAAGTGAGGGACACCATGAGTCAGCATCAATTCGATGACACTGGGTTTGGTTTGGTTCCTAGAATGGTATTCTCAGAATAGTGTCCTCCAGAGGGGGTGCTGACTAACCCAGGGTGCTGCCAAAGCAGAAACCTGTGCTGTAGCCTGGAGTCTGGCCTAGAGAATGGGGGAGCCCTGAGTAATTTTTTTTTCCCTGCAAAGGTGATAGTAAGCCAACTAGGTTTGGGAACCTGTGATGTAAACTATGAGAATATATTCCGTATTTTCCTCCTTCTGTAGAATGAGAATATTTCTGTTGTTTTTACTACCTGCACAGGCTGGTACTGATTTGCTGATTGGGGTTGAAGAACTTCTTTTGAATTAAATAGACTGTGAAACAGTTTTTGTTACAGGTTGTCTGTATTCACTGCTGAACACATCCTAAAGTTTTATTTAATGAGGCTGTTTGGGAAAGTTCTAGTAATTGGTTTGGGTAATATGGGTTTTGTTTTAATACCATAACTGATGGTTTGGTCTTCGTAATCTCTTTATTCATTTTTACAGGTAAAATTAATGGATCAGAGGGATTTTCTGGCCCTTGGTTCAAGGTTAACAAGGCCTTGGATCAAGCAACAGGGTCAAAGCTTCCGTCTGAAGAGTTCCCAATGCTATTAAAAAGCACGAGCAAGGTTTTACTCCATCCTCCAGGATAGGAATAATTGCTCGGTAAATGGGATCTGACCTAAGAGTGATACATCAGGAGGATCTCTTCTGAAGCTGGAAGAGACAGAAAGAGAAGACAGGACTCCTCGTTCATGCTCCACTACTGTAATCGCTACACACCGTTCAGTTTAAGCTAAAGAGATATAATGGTGCATTTGACGGGTGCCTTCAAATCAAGATTAGATAGGAACTGAGAGTCTAATGTCAAACCGTTTTTACCTTCCCCGGCAGGTGCCACTCAAAAGCTCTCCTCCCAATGCCTATTTTCTGGCTGATTAAGCAACTTAGAACCCCTTTCTGTCATAACCCAAATGCTCCCTGGGTGAACCTTGCTTTACACAAAACACCTGGGTGTAAAAAGCCTTGTGATAACTCAGGTTGTATTTTAAACTCACTCTAGAGAATCTCACTATTGAAAGGAACACTGAACTAAATGCTTTTGTAAACAATAATACCACCTTTGTAATATAAACAAAATAAGCAAAAACCACATTGCCTTGAGGAGCATTTTAACTCACCATGACCCCATAGCCCAGTGGGTCTCCACCTGCCTAAGTCGTGACCTTTCATACAGTTCCTCATGTCGTGGTGACCCCCAGCCATAAAATTATTTTCCTTGCTACTTCATAATTGTCATTTTGCTACTGTGATGATTCATAATGTAAATATCCAATATGCAGAATATATTTTCATTGTTACGAATTGAACATCATGAAGGCATAGTGATTCATCACACAAACCGTATGTAATTATAGATTGTGAACGATTTATTTCTAATCACAAATCAATGAAATGTTGTCTTGAAGCATGGTGTAGCATGGGTAACAGTCTTCACACCGGGTACTCGGGTACTCGTATGTGGGCGGATCTGCATGTGGATGGGGTGGATCCGCCTGGAGACAGATAAAGGAGCCATGTCTTGGTGCCTAAGACCATCGGAAAGGTGTGTCAACCCACAGGTTGCGAGCTGCTGCCATAGACAGAGTAGAAATACCCCGGACTTCTGAGGCTGTCACCTCCTGCTCTCTGAGAGCGTCCTCGTGGGTTCAAACCGCCCACGGACCCCTCACTTAGCAGCCGAGTGTTTTAACCACTGCACCGCCGGACTCCCTACAAGCATAGATGGAGCTCCCCATTCGCCTCGGTTTAGATTTTTGCATCTTGGGTTTCATTAAAGCAGAACACATCTGTAAATGAAAACAATTTAAGCCTCAGCCCTTTGCCCATCATAATGGTTTTTAAACTCTCATTACAATAAAACCCATTAGTTTGAATAATTCAAAATTTTAAAACGCTTTCCTTGTGCATTCAATTTTCTAATTTTAATAGGAAAAAAGTTAACACAACTGAATGCTTTGTTTGTAAGCCTCGCTTTCAATCTTGTTTCAACATGGCCGACAGAATAAGGCTTAACGTTTTGCAGAAAGTGCACTGCCGAGTGGAGGAGCGCTTGCACAAAGATGATCCACACCTATTTCAGGAACGACACGAGTAGCTCAAAAGAAGCAGGGTCCGAGTTTACCAGACTCTGGAAAACTGACGGGCTTTGAGGGTACTTCAAAAAGTTTATGGCCAATGAAATGAAAATATAATTTTAAATTTCCATGATTTTTTGAAGTCCCATCTATGTGTCTAATGTACCTTACTTGATGTAAAACCTTTATGACTACGTGGTGTGTTATCCCCAGGCCCTACCAATGGCAGCAACAAGGAAGCTTAGAAATGTTAGGTTATTGCCCACGGTCACGCTCTTTCTAAGAAGAGAGGTCAGAATTCACACTTACATCTCTGCCTCTGAAATAACTCACCGACTGCCATTGGCTCACTGCCACGGATAGGGTTTCAGAAGCTGTACATTTTTATGGGAGCAGACAGCCTCATCTTTCTCCTGGGAGGCAGCTGGTGGGTTTGAACCACTGACCTTGCAGTTAACAATCCAACTTCTAGCCCAATGAGTCACCAAGGATTCTTAGGAAAGTGCCAAAGAGCAAAGCTGTTACGCTGAGGACAAAGGGGCACCTGGGCCAACCCAGGGTATTTTCAATCACCTCAACCGCATGGGAAAGCGGGCCAGCACACACGGAGGCTGGAGAAGAGTGGGGAAGAAGACTACAGTCCCCACAGATGACCATGAGAATGACCACATCTGTCTTGGGAAACGCACAGACCGTTCCTTGGAAGTGAGCACGATGGGGTTTCATCTGAAATACTTTGCACAGGATAATAGGAGAGACTCAGTCCCACGGCCATAGAATTCAGGCGACCCTCTAGAAGAAGGCAGAAATGTGCCTGTGTTTCCAAGAAGTTAAATCTTGACAGGAGTAGAAAGCCCTGTTCCCCCCCCCCCCCCCCCCCCCCCCCCCGCCCCAAGAAGTGGCTGGTGGTTTCAAACTGCTGACCTTGTGGTTGGCAGCCCAATGTGTAACGAACTGTGCCACTAGGGCTCCTTGTAGGATGGACCAGATCCTGGTAAAGTGGAGGGTCAGTGAAAAAGAAAAGACCCTTCCGGAGATGGATTGACATAGCGGTTGCCCCAACGGCTCAAGCCTGCCATTGATTGATTGATTGATTGATTGATTGCTTGATTGTGAGGATGGCGCAGGAGGATGCAATGCTCGGTTGTGTGGCACAAAGAGTTGCTGCGAGTCAGATCTGACTGGACAGCCCCTGACCACAGCCCCCAGGAAGGTGAGAGAATAAATCTCTGTGGTTGTAAGCCACCCCTTTGGAGGTACTTTGTGATGGCCACACTAGGAAATGCATACAAGGACCTCCTGCACATCGGGCCCCTACGCTAAGGGCTGGGGATATCAATAGGAGTCGTTCCTGACTGTCAGAAGTGAGATGTCGTTTCTGACTTGAAGAAGTCTGCAGTCTTACCCTTCCTTGTGGGAGCACATGGGATGTGTAAATGGCAGCGGGAGAAAATAATTTCAGGTTGGACCCAAAGGCCCTTGCCTATGTGGGAGCAGCCCACTGCTCAGAGTGCTGGTGAGCAGGGTGAAGGCAGGGCTACCGGGCCACAGGCATGTCCTAGAACCCATACCCTCTCAAGCACCTCCTCATTTCCCCGGTCTCTTCCCCTTGGCAGGGGTGATGGATGGAGGAAGGAAGTCTTGAACCCAATCTGGCATGTTGTCATGCTTCCTGTTTCACTGTCGGTTTTAGCAGCCCAGAGAGCCCCTGCCGAGCGAAACCACCTCCCCCTGTGCTTTATTTCCTTGGTGGCTGAATACACAGCTAGTGCCAAGTAAATGACCTAATTTAGAAAAAACTGGACGTGTATGGTGAGATTTAACCTCCACATCCATATATTCATCTGTGCACCATAGGGAAAGGTACTAAGCGAGCTGGCTGACATTTCATGTAGCTAATATTTCATCACCACCTCCGCCAACAACAAAATACCCCTAGCAAACTCACACAGCCATTTCTCCTATAGATCGCTGCCTTGCAGGGCACATTCCCGCCCCGCCCACACTCTCCGCACTGCCTTGAAATGTTTTCTTTCAGAGCCAGCTCCTTCCCGATGTTTCAGATCAGGCATTAAATGTTTTCAGCTACTCACTTTAGTTCACAGCAGAAAACAAACTCACCTTGAACATTCTAGAGCCATGTGTTGTTCAATGGAAAAACAAAATTTCACTTATGGCCGGCCCTTAACACAACACATAAAACAAACAAACCCTCGTTGATCTTGAACACTGGGGTGGATGTCATCAAGTTGATAATTAGTAACGACAACGTATGGCTAGTAGTTATTAATGACATTTCTGAGGGCAGGGTAAAAATAATTATTATGATAATAATGTGAGCTGCCATGAACAACCAGTAATTGCACTAATGATTGCTATTATCGTAATGAAAGAGAAAATTATTTTAGGTCATTAAATCACAAAGGACCAAAAAAAACCTTGCATATGTATGTACGATGTGGAAGATGACCAGATGAAAAAGAATAGCCACCATTGATGGAGGATTTATGCAGAGGGATGCTCAATGCAAGGTCAGCAGTTCGAAGCGATCAGCTGTTCCACAGGAAAGAGATGAGGCTTTCTCCTTGGAAACACACAAGGACATTCTACTCTGGCCTGGAGGCTGTCTGTGAGTCAAAATGGACTTGGTAGTCGAGGGTTCCTGAAAAGGTGTAACAGATACTATCTCGTTTAAATCCACAAGACTCTGTAAATAGCCATTACTTAGAGACAAGCCACTTGTCTGTCAGGATGTCGTGCTTCAGTGGCTTGTGTTGCTGTGATGCCGGAAGCGAAGTCACTGGTGTTTCAAATGCCAGCAGAGCCACGCACCGCACCGTGATCAGGGTTCAGCATAGCATCCAGACTAAGAAGAGACAACAAAGAAGCACTCAGCTCCCCACTGTGGAGGAAGGAGCCACCGAAAATCTGAGGTATGGCTTGAAAACGTTGTCAGATACTGCAATCCTAATTACTGGAAACAACAATGCGCCGGAGAAATAGCCAGCGGATGGGCCCCGCAGGTCTGAGGGCTCTCAAAATGTGACTGAGGAGGAGCCCGTTTCTCAGAGTGGCTTCAACCTGGTGACAGGCGTGAACGGAGGAACACCTATGGGACTGGAGCCTTTGAGACCTTCACTTACTGACGGGGGATGGGATGGCTCGAGGTAAGGAGAAATGCTGCAAAAATCTGCAGTGATAGGTCATTGCAATGTGGAACCCATAAAGCTCCATCTCCAAGCACCTAGGCATCAGTGAGCAGAAATGGACTGGTATTGGTCGTTCTGAATCAGAGAGTAACACAATCAAGAAGGCATGGCAATCCATGTCCAAAAGGACATTATAAAAATTAATCATGCAGTCCAATGTTGTCTGTGACAGGATTACAGCTATCTGCCTTCGAGGAAATCCAATCAATACAACTATGGTTCAAATGTATGCACCAGCCACAAAAGTTAGTGAGGAAGACATTGAAGAATTCTACAGTCTGCAGTTGGAAATTGATCAAACCTGCAGTCAAGATGCATTAATAATTATTGGGGATTGGAATGCAAAATTGGAAGCTTGGAAAAGAACAGCAGTTGGAAAATATGGCCTTGGTGATGGAAATGAAGTTGGAGAGGCATGATAGAATTTTGCAAAACCAATGACTTGTTCAGAGCAGATACCTTTTTCCAAGAACACAAAAGACGAGCACAGACATGGTTTTCTCCAGATGGAGTACACAGAAATGAAACCAACTACACCTGTAAGAAGGGATGACAGAGAAGCCCAATGTCAGCCTCTAAAACCAGGCCAGGGCTGACTGAGAACAGACCATCAGCGACTCATATGAAGTTCTGGATAAAGTTGAAGAAAATTAAAACAAGTAAGTCCGTGACAGCCAAACTATAACCTTGAGTCTATCCCACCTGAATTTCAAGGATATCCCAAGGACAAATTTAATGCATTGATGAAAGAAGACCTGATACGCTGTGGGAAGGCATCAGAAACATTATTCATGAAGAAAGCAAAAAATCATAAGAAAGACAAGAAAGAAAGAAAAAAATCAAAGTGCATGTCAGAAGAGACTCCGAAACTTGCTCTGAATTTTAGAATAGCTAAAGCAAATGGAAGAAATGATGAAGGCAAAAAGCTAAATAGAAAATTCAAAGGGCAGCTTGAGAAGACAAAGCCAAATGTTATAATGAGATGTGCAAATATCTAGAATTAGAAAATCGAAAGAGAAGAACATGCTCAGCATATCTTAAACAGAAAGAATTCAAGAAAAATTCAAGCCTCAAGGTACACTATTGAAAGGTTGTGTGGGAAAATTATTGAATGCTGTAGGAAGTATGAAAAAATGGAAAGAATACACAGTCACTGTATCAAAAAGAACTGGTCAACATTCCATTTCAGGAGGTAGCATATGAGCAAGAACCAATGGTGCTGAGGAAGAAGTTCAAGGTGCAATGAAAGAATTAGCCAAAAACAAGGTTCCAGGAATTTATGGACTATCAATTGAAATGTTTCAACAAGCTGATGAAACACTGGAAGCACTGACTCGCCTATGGCAGGAAACTTGGAAGATGAAAATCAAAGATTGCAGCCTTCCGTGCGGATTACAACTCGACGTCAACAAAACCAAACCCTCACACTTTGGACCAATCGGTTGCATCATGATCAATGGAGAAAAGTCGAATTTGTCAAGGATCGTGTCTTGCTTGGAACAATAATCAATGCTCTTGGAAATGCCAGTTAGTGAGCAAAAGATGAGTTGCATAAAAAAAAAAACCTGCTGCCCAAGACCTATTTAGGGTAGTGAAGAGCATGGGTTTGCTTTGAGGACTTAGGTACACTTGGCCCAACCCATGGTATTTCAAAAGCTTCACATGCATGTGAAAGTTGGACATTGGAAACAGAATCTAGAAGAACTGATGCAGTTACATCGGTGCGCTGGAGGAGAGCATGCGAAGTGCCGTGGACTGCTATGAAGACAAACCAATCCGTCTTGGAAGAAGTACAGCCAAAGTGCTGTTGAGAGGCAAGGGTGGCAAGGTTTTGTCTAACATACTGTCAACATGCTCTCGGGAGAGACCAGACCCCGGAGCAGGGCGTCGTAGTTGGTAAAGTAGAGAGGTGGCAAGAAGAGGAAGGTCGTCAGTGAGATGGATTGATCTTGTGGTTGTAACAACGGGCTCAGGCAGAGAAGCAAGTCTGAGGCTGGTGCAGCCCAGGGCAGTTATGTTCTGTTGTGCGTAGTATCACTATGGGTTGGCACCTAACACCAATCACAATAACAGTGGTGTCGGGCTTCTTGTTTTACCAAGAAGAAAACAAACGTTGGGAACAGTTGACTCCTTTGACAAAGATGACTCCACAGTTGGTGTATTAGTCTAGGTACTTTGGAGAAACAAATCCACGGCGACTCACGTATAAGAGAGAGTTTTATGTAAAGAAAAGGTGCATCATGAAAACATCCCAACCCAATGCTGCCCAAGCCCACAAGTCCAACATTAACCCATTAACCCAACACCAGTCCACAAAGTCCTCCACCTCACAAAACAGAGGCAATGATGCCGACTGCAGGAGGAAAGCTGAGTCCGTGAACGTGTAAGCATCTCAGCACTGGCAAGGGTCTCCACACGGCTGCTCCAGCACCCAGGGCTGCATCGGGATAGATCCATGCGGCTTCTCCTTGGGGATGTCTTGGAGGAAGTCAATCTTGCAAGCTGAAGCAGGGAACTGCTAAGACAGCTGCACCCGATACAACCATCACAAAACAAGAGACCCGAGAACTAGAAAGGCGAGGCTTCACCACCCATTTATCCCTCCACCTTTCAACCAGCCCCACATGTGATTATCGGCCAGGCTGGCACAATTAACTAACTCAGTTCGTCAATGGCAAGAGTGCTGAATGTCAATGTAGGAAACGCCAGAACGAGTACACTTTAACTGCTGTTACATAGTGCTAACAACAAATCAACAAAACTGAAATTCCATTGCGGAGTGATGAGGTATTTTAGGCCCAAAGGGTCCCAGCTGACATTAAGATCTTCCCAGGAGATCCATGTAGTGAGGATCCCACAGGACTAGACCCGGCCAAGCTGCCCAGCCGAGAAACACAGAGGCCGCCGTAAATAAGAACTTGAGTGATTCCCCCGGGCTGGGCATGAAACTTATGGATTGAATCGTGTCCCCAAAGAGCTACCTCGATGTCCTAACCCCTGTCCCTGTGCCTGTGATCTTGGTTGGGGACAGAGAGTTTTTCTTTGAGACGCCATCAGTTAATGAGGTCCTGGGAGACCAGGATGAGTTCTAGTCCATTTGGGGTGGTGCGTTATCAAAAGGGAACCAGACACCGACTCACGCACAAGAGGGAAATGCGGTCTGAAGCTGCATCTCCAAGCAGCAGAGAAACACCAAGGGTCTCTGGCGGCCACCAGAAGCAAGGCAAGAGGCAAGGGACAGTTCATTTCCCAGAGCTCTCAGCAGGAATCATCATGACTTCCGGCCTCTCGAATGGCAAGAGAGTAACGTTCTGTTATTTAAAGCTACCCACTGTGTGGTAGTTTTGTCCACAGCATCCTCAGGAAACAAAAGCAGCAGGAGAACGGACCTTGTCAGGTGTTTTGATCAGAGCTGTGCTCCAAGTCAGCCTTCTCTGCTTCTCTCCCTTTGGACAAGAGGCACAGCCCTGTGTTCCCATGACCACGACATTTATCCTCAGAGTGGCTCTGCCACGGTGGCCCCCAAACACAGAAGGCTGCAACTTCATGATGAGTGAATTGACTAAAAATCACAATCCTGAGTCCTGTGGGGCTTTTGTTTTTATTTTTTGTCTTGGGCAAAGCTGTATCTAGCTTCTCTTTCCAAAGGATATTGGTTATTTTTTATCTCACTTGACATTGGGATAATATGATAGTGAATTAATAGTCTAGCTAACCTGTAGTCACCTGCATAGTAGCAAGGTTGATCCATTTTGTAATGAATTACAAAAAAGCCACTCACACGTACCCCGGAGCCCATCGTGAGAACCTAATTCTGGATGGTTCTAAGAGCACAGCAGGATCTGGAGGCACTTGGGGGTCATCATTAAAAGCATCGCTTGTCCTTGTACAAGAAGAACACAGCCCTTTGAGCATGGGACATGGGTTCTTGGAAAAATGGTCATGTATTACTGACTGAAAAATAATACAGAAACCTTCTGTGCCAAGAGCACAGCAGTGCACCTGCTTTCCTCGTGAAAATATGACCAGCTTCTTCAGCCGGAGTAGAAGTGGCAGAGCCCACGAGGTCTCTGTCTTAGAGCACGGCTGTAACAGAAATAGCACGAGTCGGTGGCTTGAACCACCACGTTTATTTTTCTCACAGTAAGTAGGTGACTAGACAGTCGCATTCAGGGTGCCTGTTCTCTGGAAGGCGTTCTTGCCCTGCCGGCTTTGGGAGAAGGTCGTTGTTTTTCAGCTTCTGTTCCTTGGCATTGCCATGCAGTGCGGCATCCATCTTTCCCTTTCACTGCTGCTTCATTGTTTCTTTGATCGCTCTTACATTTCAAGAGGCGTTGAGTTAAGGTGGTGTAGTGAGTGACTCATTGGGCTGCTAAGCACAGGGTCAATAGTTCGAAACCACCTGCTGTTCCTCAGGAGAAAGCTAAGGCTTTCCACTCCTGTAAAGATCTACCATTTCGGACATCCACAGGGGCAATTCTACTCTGTCCTGTAAGGTGGGTAATGGCTCCATGTGAGTGAGATTGGTTTTTAATGTAGCAAAGAAAACTCGTTTCCAAATGGGCTTATAACCATCTCTCTATTACTGTCGCTGCTATTTTTGGGTGCCCTTGAGTCGGGTGCAGAGCGGCCTCATGCAGAACAAAATGAAGCCTCCCTGGTCCGGCGGCCCCCTCGTCATTGTTCCTGTGCTGGCGCCCATTGTGGCAGCGCCCTGCCCATCAATCTTGTCGGGGGCATTCTTTGTCGCTGTCCCTCAACTTTACCCAGCACGGTGTCCTTCTCCAGGGCTGGTAACGTGTCCTGACAACATGCCTAAAGTATGTCAGATAACGTCTCACCATCCTTTCCTCTAAGTGGCACTCTGGCCATCCTTCTTCCGCGACAGATGTGATCGGCCTTGGGACAGTCAGTCCGTGGTTCACTACTCTTCTCTAGCACCACAATTCGAAGGCATCCGCTCTTCAGTTGTCTTCCTTAGTCAATGTCCAACTCTCGCACGCATGTGAGGCCCTTGAAAATACCGTGGCTTGAGTGAGGCCCACTTAGTCCTCAGAGTAGCAGTCTGGTGCAGCAGGTTTACCTGACGTGCTGCATCATGTGACCTCCTGGCGCTGCTTCCATGAGCATTGATTGTGCAGCCCAGCAAGACAAAATGTTTGACAACTGGAAAAATGAGCAAATGATATTAAGGGCTAAAGTAGAGGGCAGATGGTTTGAGATTGATGAGGGCAACAAATGGACACATGTGCTCGACTCAATGGATGTATGTATGGGCTGTGATAAGAATTGTCCGATCCCTCAATAAAACAATTAAAAAAAAGAATAATGAGGGTAACAAATGTACAAATGTGCTTTATACAATTGATGTATGTCTGGATTGTGATGAGTTGTATGAGCCCCCAATAAAATGACTTAAAATATATATTTGACAACTTCAATCTTTTCTCCATTTATTACGATGTTGCCTATTGGTCCAGTTGTGAGGATTGGGGTCTTCTTTGCATTGAGGTGTAATCTGTACTGAAGGCTACAACCTTCATCTTCATCAGCACGTACTTCAAGTCCTCCTCACTTTCAGCAAACAAGGCCACGTCACCTGTGCACCACAGGCAGTTAATAAGCCTTCCTCCAATCCTGATGGCACTGGGCTTCACATAAGCAGCAACATAGACGGCTTAGGCTCTACAACACCTCTTCGGGGGCCACGGTTCACCTGTTACCCGTTGTGCAGCGTCTTGAGGCCTGGTGGAGCTCCACAGTATCTGGGCAGGGTAAGCGTTCTTTTCCCGGCAGCTGATTTCCAGGCCACAGCAAAAAGCAACACCAAATTGACTTTTGGCTGGAAGCCATGGTGAGCCACAGGAAAATGGGTTTCTTTGGGATAATGATGTGCCCCTTGGTGGAGTGCATTAACGCGGACAGCCGAATGGGAGAGTGTACGTACCTCCCACAAATAAAACGAGCGCAGCTTAGTAAGGCTCCAAGTACAGACTCTGAGGAGTCAGGCACCACAAAAGCTAATGTTCCGCCTTTCAGGTCAACGAGCTCCGGTTGTAAGTATACAGCTTTTATAAAAAATTGAAGAGTGGTGAAAGACACAGAATGGTCAACTTATGAAATGTGCCATTTCTTCACCTCTCTGCTTCCTTGGTTAAATCTGGCCAGTGAATATTTCATGAATGTGTCTGGGTACATGTGCCAATTAAGATCAGGAACATGGAGCTGGCTCACGCATGGGCTTTCTGTGTTGAGCTGAGACAGTGGAACTGCACAAGAGATGATAAGCCCTCCCTGTGGATAGATAATGTTCTCCGGAAAAGCTTATTTTCTCATTTGATCTTTTCTGCAACGCTGGGACTGGCATTATAAGTCTGGCGAGGATGAAGTGATGATGATGATGATGATGATGATGATGATCATGATCATGATCATGATCATGATCATGGGAAGAAGAGGCTTCTAGAACCAGAATGCTCAGTTACAACCCAGGTGCCCCCCCCCACTCCACGGGCCAGAAATAGAACGGGCCATAGAACGATGTGCCATCTTGGGATAAAATTCTCTCTAACACTGCTCCTGCCACCAACAACTGCATAGATTGTATTGTTACTTCTCTTATTCATCCCACTAGGAGCATTTTCATCAAAACTGGTTATTTGGTGCTTAAGCGTTCTCTTGACACTGCTTCTTACTCACCAAATAGAGTCATAATCCTTAGAATGTAACTTCAAAATCCTTTACACAATAACCAATTGCTTCCCCAAAGAGGATTTTGACTTCAGATGGAGAACAAGCTGCTGAAGGAAATTAACTCTCAAGAAATGAAAGTCCTGTTTCTGTGCACTTGGGGCAGGAAAAGAAAAATCCAGAGTCTATCACACAAATGCCAAAGCATCCTTTATTCTTCCTAGAGCATTGTGGGAGCAGACAGGTTACCGCTAAGATGACTCTGCTCGCTCCCCTTATTCAAAGCTCAAGCTGGAGCGGACAAGTGGGACTCCCCATTCCATCCACTCCAGCAGGATGGCTTAAGAGGCCATGGCTCCTTCTGACCATCTTAACTCTTTAACTGACATGATACTCCAACCATTTCATTTACTTTTCCCTTTAGATTTGTATGCGCCAGATAATTCCTAAGAGATGTTCTGCTTCTTGCACTTGAAGAATCAGGGGTGGGGGTCAAGGGGGATCTCAGAGGAAACATGCCCCTTTCATTTAGCTTGGGGGAAAGAAGACAGGGGCTCACCTTTTGCAAAGTGTTGGGTGCATCCCCGCGCTTAATGCGTTTGCCTTGCAGGTCAAATTAGCAAAACGGAAAGCAAGTTCACGAGAGCCTGTGAAATGCCACCGCCAGTCAGCCAGATCCTCCTCCCTGTCTCTAATCAGCCTTGATGAATCAACAGCAGGTGGACAAGCTGTGTGGAGTGAGCAGCTTGGTGACCTGGAGCTCTGAGTCACAGCAGCTCTACTGCACAACCTCGGCAGGTTACTTCGCCTCTTCCACTCTAGCGGCCCTTGCCCAGCCCGTGAGGCTTAGGATAACACCTGCTCTGCTCTTCTCCCAGGGATTGTTCTGAGATCCAAAACGGACAGCGGGTGTGAAGGCACTCTGCAAGCCATGAGGGTCACATCCTTTGTACAAAACGGGAGCAGAAAGAGACATAGAGGGTGAGCTGGGCGAGGGGAGGTTCTACAAGGGATGCCCACCTAGGCTGAAATGCCAGTGCCATGAACTCCTAGCTTCCCACAGCTGCCCTTGAAAAATGCCACAAGATGGGTAGCTTTCAAGGACAGGCATTTCTCTTCTCACAGCTGGAGTAACTATGGTTCTGAATCAGGGTAGCAGCAGGCCTAACATCTCTCTGTTGACTTCAGAAGATCCTTCTTTGGATCTTCCAACTTCTGTAGCTCCGGGCATTGCTTGGAATTCCTAGTCTTTGGTTGAATCTTCAAGGAACCCTGGCGGAGTAGTGGTTACACATTGTAGTGCAATAAAGAAGGTCAGCAGTTTGAAACCACCAGTAGCTCACTGGGAGGAAAATGGAGCGTTCTAGTCCGGTAAAGAGTTCTAGTCTCAGAAACCCATAGGGCCAGTTCTACCTGTCCTATAGGGTCACTAGGCATCAGCATTAGCTCAATGGTAGTGAGTGAGTTAAATCTTCACATGCTATTTTCCCCTCATGGGTGACTCTTTCTCTATCTTTATTTTTTTTTTAGATGTTACTCAGAAGGGATTTGTATCAGGCTCCCCTCTATGCCAGTATGACTTTGTAAACTGATCATTTCTGCAAAGAAAAAGCTTGTTTCTCCAAACAAGGTTACCTTCATCAGTGCAGGAGTTTGGCCCTCAACATACCTTGTGGGGGGGGGGGGGGGGTGCGGGGGGTGGAGACACAATTCAGTCTGTAACAGACTCACAGGCAGGTGTTCTTCCGCTACCCGGCTATCAATGTACAACTCAAGTCCTTAACATCCATTGTCTCATTTTAGGCAACTGTCCTAAATTGCATTCCCCAAACCAAGCCTGGGATGGGAATTGTCTGCAAGTAATTCCCAGGGGAGCGATCTCAGGAGAGAAGCACTAGTGAGGAAGTGATGTAGCAGAAGAAATCCAGCAAAGATGTGGTGTCTGTTGAAGTCTGGCTTCAACTCGATCCCACATGCTCGGGAGCATGAATGGCCCCACGGGGGGAGAGGTTGACCTTGTGTACCCCCTTTCATAGATTAAATTATATGCCCTCCTAAAATATAAGGGGACTTCAAATCATTCATGGGAAAATAAAAGTATGAGATCATGAATATTTTCTGCAAACTTTTTGAAGTCCTCTTATTGTGGTGGAAGCTTATGAATCCTTTGTTTTCCTAACGCGGCCATATTGAGTGCGTCCTAAACCTAATCACTTCTGAGTTATAGAAAGCAGATGAACATACAATTGGAGAAGATAGATTCCACATGAGCACTCGAAGGAACTAAGGAACACCCAGGGCTACAACGAAAGAACAGACATGGCTGCCCATTGATTTGAACCTTCAGCCTCTAGAACTGTAAGAAAATCAATTTTTGTTCTCTAAAGTCACCCACTTATGGTATTTTTGATGCAGCAGGGCAAGGTAATTCCTGAATCAGCTAGGAATCCTGGTGGCATCACGGCCATGAGTTCTGCATTCAGCTGCTAACCGCATGATCCGCAGTTCAAACCCACCGGCTACTCTATTAGAGAAAGATGAGGCTATCTTATCTGCTGCCACACAGGCTCAGCAACTGAAAGGGGCAGTTCTTCTCTGTCCTATCATGTGACTATGAGTCAGTCAACTCTACAGGAGTGAATTTGGGTTGATTTTTTTACTATCAACTGTCTTTGGCTGTGCGCTGCACCCACCTCCCCTCCCCTGTCTGGAGTGTGAGTGAGATGGGAGCATCATAATATCCCAGGGAATTTTAGGGCGTATGGTTCTCTTCACGGAGAAAAAAAATCTCCAGAAAAGAAGGAGCTGTGAGCTATTAGCAGCTAAACCTCACAGCTGCCGGGGGTTGCAGGAGAAGGGGGGAGCTACATTTCTTTGATATTTTGTTATACTGTGTGTGTGTGTGTGTGTGTGTGTGTGTGTGTGTGTGTGTGTAGCACTATCTTTGTTTTTCCTCCTCTTCTATGCCATTACTTAGAAAACACAAGATGTAATAGGGATTCGTCTATTTTTGGTTTTGTACAGGTTAGTTGTATCATTTTAGCTGCAAATATCACCTTTATTCAAAGATTATGGATGTTTAAGGAGATGTGTGCAGATGCCATCTTCACAAGGGGTGGATGCTGATAACTGATGTTATATGTCAGTTTAGCTAGGCTATGGTTTGGCATAGCCTAGACTGGTTGCTCTTCCACAATGGAATGCTTTCTAATTGTCTTCCATGATATGATCTAACTTTTTCAGCCAATCAGTTGAAAGGGGAATTTCCTTGAGGGTGTGGCCTGCTTCTAGAATGTAGAAAAACAACCTGGCAAAGCTTGTGCCCTCTCAAACCTGCACTTATCTCATCACCTGACCTCTGGTTCCTGGGACATAAGCTTGCAGAGGTCCCCAGATGACACCTGTTGTACAGGTCTTGGAGTTACCAACTCCCACAATCCTGTGCGCCAGCAGGTCTCCATCCAGCCTGCCACTTACCCTACAGAGATGGGATTTGCCAACAGCTGCTTTAGACTGAGAAATTAAGGCTCAGAAAGAGTAAGGAATATGTTCAACTCCAGGCCTCTACTTCTT
>NW_022109768.1:5337491-5346086 GCF_000313985.2 Echinops telfairi | reverse complement strand
TGTCCCCCCGGAACTGTCAGTCCCGTTGTTTTCTCCTCCAGATTGTTCATCCAGCCTGTCCTGTCCAGACAGGGCCTCTACTTCTTGACCTTTTCTCTGCCAGGGAACTTCCTCAACTCTTTCTTTTTTCTTTTTGCTCTTTTTCCCCTGCACTCTTTCTTAAGGCTGTTGTAAATGCCAGGGTCAATGTCACTCTTTTAGGGAGCTTTTCTTCACCCAGCCCAGATTAGTCTAGTTCTTCAGGGCTCTCTCACTGTCCCATGCACTTCCCCTTGGCAGCACTTATCAAAATTGGAATTTGCATGATGATTCATGTAACTGTGTGTTTGATGGCTGCCTTTCCCACTAGACCATATGCTCCGTGAGAGCAAGGGCCGTGTCTGCCTTGTTTGCTACTTGCTGGGGTGGTCAGTTGCTGTCAAGTTGACCCTGCTGCACGATGGCCTCATTTATAACAAAACAATAAACTGCCTGATCCTGTGCCATCTTCACGATCACTGGTATGTTTAAATGAATTAATTTGTCTACTGTGTCCATCCATCTCACTGAGCATTTCACTATTCACTGACCCTCTACTTTACCAAATAGGCTGCCCTTCTTTAGAAACTGGTCTTTCCTGGTGATGTGTCCAAAATAAGTGATCCGAAGTCTCACTGCGTTTACTTCTGAGGAGCATTCTGGCTGTATGTCTCTTCAGACTGCTTTGTTCAGTCTTTATTCAGTTCCCGGAATATTCATTAGTTTTTCCTAACACCAATATAGCCTCATTATGCAGCTCATAAGAGATGCTCACTCAAGAGTTGCTGACTGAATGAGGCACACAGCTGGCAAGGGGAGTTCAAAAGCAGGTTTCCGTGTCTCTAAACTCCATCCCTTTATTCTCTGCCTCATGCAAACTCCTTGCGTAATCTATGTAGACTTCATCTCGATAAGACTTTTGGGGAATACAATCCCAGAAGTCAGTTCTCCACTAGATTGACATCTACATTTACATCATTCCGTATGCCCATAACGAATCCTTAGCCGAAAGTAGTATTTAGGTTATTTTCTTCAAACGATCTCTTTCAAGTCTCGGGACGTGCTCCTTTGTGTGGTTTTGCAATTGT
Source organism: Echinops telfairi (assembly GCF_000313985.2). NCBI lineage: Eukaryota > Metazoa > Chordata > Mammalia > Afrosoricida > Tenrecidae > Echinops > Echinops telfairi. Next base: position 5,344,980 of record NW_022109768.1, on the reverse strand, counting down.
GCTGAAGCAGACTGGCTCTTCCCCTCTCTGTCCCTTTCATAACATAAGCCCTTTGATCACATGGCGATCTGCCTCTGTGCTTCCAGGCTGTAGCCTTCCAACCATTTTACCCCCTCCTCACACAGAAACCAGATTTCCTTGATCATTTTAGCTCCTCTCCTCTGGACATTTCGCAGCTCTTTATAGCTTTTTGGAGGAGAAATCCAACTTGAGCTGGGCCCTCCTTTAACGAAGCCCTTTGGTAATTCCTCCCTGACTCTCTAGTTAGCATATGCCAAATGGCAATTGTTTTGGGCTTTCCAGTCTCTCCTCCAGCTCCAACCCTGCTCTCCATCCAGCTGGTTCAGAGAGCAACCTCTCGCCTTCCCCTGACTGAAAGAGGGTGGAGTCACCACACGGAAACGGCCTCAGACTCCACCCGTCATCTTTCACCTTCAGGGAAAATTTGTTCTCAAATCCACGTCTCATTTTCCCCCTAAGTCCTCACAAACATTGCGCCCAGAATGAGCACTTCTCTCTCTTGATCGCACCCTGTCTTAGCTCACCTAGGTTTCAGACACTATCCAAACTGTCAGTGGCTTAGACAATCAAGACTCCTTTCTCACATTCACCAAGTGCAGTAAGAATTACACAGAGCTCCTTTGTAAGCCACGCTATCTGGAACATGTCATCTCCAGGATTACCGAGTCAGAAAGAAAGCAAGGGAGCAGGCACATGGATTCTTAACAATCTGCTGTGTGGTTTGCACATGTCATCTCTACTGATAGTCCACCAGCCGGAAATCATCCAATGCCTCAATCTGTTTGCAAAGAAAACAGAGAAACATGGACTGTTTGGTAATCACCGACTACTATTACTCTTTTTCACGGTCCCTCCTCTTTACCAAGCATGATGTTCATCTCTAGGGACTGTCAGTGAAAAGGAGAAGACCCTCAAGGAGATGGATTGACACATGGCTGCAACAATGGGCTCAGGCCTAGGACCAATTGTGAGGATGGTGCAGGACAGTGGAGGATTTTGCAAAAGGTCACCATGGGTCCTAAACAACTCGATGGCACCTAACCCACAACAACAGCATCTGTCGCTGCTACATTTGTTGAAGATGCACAATTGTCTTCTGACCTTGCCTGGTTCTCCTGGACTTCTACTTCCTTGCTGTGAGAAGCTTCATAAATGAGCATGTGCTTTTCGATTTCAATATCAGTTCCTCTTTCTTCAATCCCTGTTGGAGGGGTGGAGTCTTCCATCGCATTGTTTAATTACAAATAAACGAGGAGAAGCCAACAGGCTCTCTTTCTCTGTCTTAATCCTAGGCATCTAGAGCCAGCATAGATCTCACAAGTTCAAGAGCACAGCCCTCCAGATGTCGGACACAAGACCTCGGACACAGCTTATGACTTCTAAAGGCTCTTGTACTTCTGGCCTTATAACTACAATTTTGGGGTTCCAGCTATGCCTATAGGCTTAATAATTGACTCTAATGACAGAGAATGCAGGTAAGTACTATACAGGGGCCTTCAAAAAGGTGGTGGGGAGATAGAATTCAAAGGTAGGTGGAATATTTCCACCAACTTTTTAAAGCCCTCTTGTACATAAGACTAACGTTGTACTATGAAGTCTGTAAGTCAGAATCAGCATGAAAAATCAATGCAGAGGGCAAGGACAAGGTTTGGGGGATTCCCCGATGAAACACTTCTGTGTTCTAAAGACACATTACCCTCCTCTGCACCATTGTCTTTCACCAACCAGGAAGTTCACTTGAGCTTCAGCATCCAGTTTTTAGTGGGTTTCATTACAGATACAAGATTGACAGAATCATTGCCCACAAGCTTGAATTCAATGTCCCACCCCACTCTCTTTCTTAAGAGATTGGGTTGATATGAACACAGGGTAGTCATTTCTATGGAGGTAGCATGGGTGTTTTACCTCATTAGCATATCCCTCAAAGGTGTGACCTGATGCCCTCATAAATAACGAAGACTTGCTAATATCTTGGTGAAGTGTTTGACTGCTAACCACAAGGTCAGTGGTTCAACCCAATTTGCAGGAGAAAGAGGAGACTGGTTGCTGCCTAAAAGACTGACCAAGCCTCACCAACCCTACCTAGGGTTGCTATGAATTGGAAGTGACTTTAGCGGCGGTGGTTTGGGGTTTGGGAATCACTTGGGAAAATCAAAGTTTGGAAATTACCTTCCAAGAACCATGGACAAATTCTCTTGGTAATTATTCACCCCACACCTCTCCATGCACACTTTCTCTTTCTAGTCCTTGTTGAAGTTGTGTGGTATGAAGTTAATGCTGACACAGAGTGACCTTCTATGACAGAGTAGAGGCCCCCCCCCCCCACATACACAGGGTTCCCTAGGTTGTCTTTGTCGGAACAGATTGCCAAGTCCTGTCTCCCATCTCTCCATTTATTCCATATGTCATTCATTGATTCACCTTGAGCATCTCCTATAAAGTAAGTCCCAAAGCATTGCTGCTAGGGTCCCAGCTCATGCACATACAAGTCTATTGCAAACAAACATATTTAAATATGTCTCTGCCACCAAGGGGTGGGGAGGATCCGGACAAGTCCTTTCATTAATAGACATGTCTCTGCCTCATTAACATGTCTTCGAAAAGAATGGTCCAGTCAAAGTCGTGTTTTCTAGGGGGCTCTGCTGGGTACGTTCAAGGTCCAGAAGGTTATGATGAATATTAGGGTAGATTTTGATAGATTTTTCTTAAAGAGCACAAGAAGATCAATGGGGCTTCTTAGGAAGAAATGTTAAGAAAACAGAAAGCTCTGTTGGTGAGAAAAAGGCCAGAAAAAGTTGCACCATGGAGAATTTGTTTTCTCCATCACAACCTACTCATTTTTCAAGAGTAGCCACAGCTCAGCGATCACATCAGGATTTCATTGGGAAACTTTGCCTAATCTGCCCCACGATGTTGATCATCTTCTTGTACATAAAACTCTAAGAATATTGAAAAGGAACATGATTTGAGTCACTGTCAGCTACAGCCCTGCCATTGGAAGTGGTGTAAATTGAAGCATGCAGAAATCTTCGGGGGAAGGTTTAAAAGATGAAGAGCTGCAATCAATATAAAGAGGAGGATACGCCGGCAAACAGTACCTTTCACATTTGGATGTTTCCATTTAATAGAGTGTTCTCTGATTCTCCAGCACTGCTTTTTGACTTAACCGCACATATGCTAGACCCAGTGCTAAGCTTTGGGGATCGAGACAGAAGTAAGAAACCCATGTGGGATGGATAGCTCCAGTGGATGCATAAGGTATTTCATTAAAGGGAATATTCAAATGAGCATCTAATGTTTTTGTGCAAAACCTAAGGCAGAAATCAAATTTTATTAATAATGCATAATTGTGTTGGCAGTGAACTGTCATTCAGTCTGAATGTCAGAGAGTCAGGGGTCACGTGTGAACAGTACATGGTGCTCGTTGGGGGCTGACTCATGGTCACAGGAGGAAGGGCTGACCACAATCCACTTTGACACAGCTACAGCCCTTTGCCGTACACTGTGTTCATATGTCCCCATTAAGTGGATTCAGAGAATATATTACCTATTTTTAGAGAAACGAACACACTCAAGATAGACAAGTGGCCTCAAAGATTTCCTGTAACAAAACTAGAAGTCGAAGAGAATGCTAATAATTAGGTGATCTTATCACTTACCATGTAAACATCCTTTTATCTGTTATGCCAGGAAACAAGTTATAAAGGTGAGACTGAGGTGCAGGGAGACAGACAGACATAACTGACAGGACAAGGGAGAGCAGAAACAGAAATAGCTTTATTAGGGGGAGCACTGGACAAGGTTCCGTGACCTAGACCAACAGGTCAGGGAGGACATGCTCAGCAGCTGAGAGTGAGGGTTTTTAAAGGGGTGGTGAGGAATGTATGGCAATTATGGCAATCAGCATATGGGGTCTGGAAACTCTGAGAATTGCTTGTCTGACTCCTTGCAGCTTTCTTCAAACCCCGAACATCTGGTTTCACTAGTTATCTTATTGGCGCGCCTGCTGCTGACCTTCCGGGGATGTGCAGGGAAGCACGTGCCCGGCCCTCCCCTGCTTCAGCTTAATGCAAACGCAGGTGTGTGGACTGAGATGGTCCAAAGCACAGGCCACCTGTGTTCACCCTCTGAGGAACGCAGCACAGGCCACCAAGAAGGCTGCGGAGCGAGCACTTCTGCAGGAGCAGATTTCCATCAGCCACATCCAATAAGTCACAATATAATAACATGTGCTATACGGACTTATACTCCCGATCTCTACTGAACAGGCAGCAGTTCGATACCACTAGCTGCTCCTTGGGGGAAAGACAAGGTTTTCTCCTGTAACGAGTTGGGAAACCACAGGGACAGTTCTATCCTGGGTTGTAGGGTTGCTGTGGGTTGGATTTGACTCAATGGCAGTGAGTTTCGTTTGGTTATCTTTGCTGGTGGTATAGTGGGTTACACATTGGGCTGCTAACCACAAGGTCAGTAGTTTGAAATCACCAACTGCTCCTCTGGAGAAAGATGAGGCTTTCTACTCCTGTAAAGAGGCACAGTCAGAAACTCACAGGGGCAGTCCCACTCTGTCCTACAGGGTTGCTGAGTCAGCATGGACTCAGTGACAGTGAATTTGTTTTGGGGGGATTGTTTTAAGATGACCTTTTCTCTTAGAGTTTCCTATCCTTAGGGATATTAGCATTAGCTAAACAAATGAAGATATCATATTAGTGACATTTCTTTTAGTATTGATTATTTCCTCTTTCGATTTCAATTTTTTGTGTGATTTATAATACATCTCACATTAGCATTGCCACATAGAGCAGTGTGTGCATAATATTTAATAATAACTAAATTAAACACAATAAGTGTGTGTCTGAACATTTGCTGACAGAGAGTATAAATGCCATGTTCGAAAAGCACTGGGTCTGAAGGATGATGGGGATATTCGTAAGCACATAACAGCGAAAGTCAAATGTCATGATGAATGTTGAAATGGCAAATATTTGTTGCAAAGATATTTGCAAGAAAGAAATAAATAAGGACACTAGAACCAACCTGGTTGCATTCCCATGACGCAGCATTGTGGGCTCAATGTTCCAATGTCATTCCAAGCCCATTAAGTTAAAATATGGAATATATCCTTTCTTCCTCCAAGTGGAACCAGCTTTTGAGTCCTCCCTGGCTTCTCCAGATTCCCAAGATCAAGGCTTGTAAGGTCCTTTTAGACCATACCCTCCATCCATCTCCTCCCCACCCTCACACACCACTCCAGTGGTTCTCAACCTTCCTAATGCCATGACCCTTTAATACAGTTCCTCATGTTGTGGTAACTGCCCAACCATAAAATTATTTTCATTGCTACTTCATAACTGCAATTTTGCTACTGTTATGAATCGGGTGATGCCTGTGAAAGGGTTGTTTGGCCCCAGCCTCTCATGCCATCCTCTCCTCAATTATTACAACCATATCCTCATGGCTCTCCTCCCCTCCATGCCCCAGCCTCTCCGATTCTCTATGTTCTAAGCCACCATTCATGGGCCTAAGCTTTAGTCTCACTCTGCCCTCCCCCAATTTGAATTTAAAAGGGACAATAAGGAGTCCCTCCTTACCTTTGAATTGAAACAAACCTGCGAGACCTTCAATAATCCGTGAAGCCACCCTTTAGATAATTTTTACATATTCACAATATTTTATTGAGCATCTCATTTGTTTCGGTGCCAATGGACATGATGTTGGGGAACAAGATAACAGTCCCTACTGTGAGGGTTTTTATTGGCTGCATGAAGAGGACTCAGAATGGACTAATCAGTTAGGGTGACACCATGTGTCCAAACCGTGCTCCATGGCGTTCCAATGGCTGGGTTTTCACAAGTCAATTGCCAGGCCTTTCTTCTGAGGCCCCCAACCATTTTGTGACTATCCCAGGGCATTAATCGTTTGCACCTCCAGTCACTCCAACTCAGCTCACTGCCACGGAGTCGATGCTGGCTCCGAACGAGTCCCTGTGAGCTTCAGAGACAGTAACTGCGAATGGGGGTAGAAAGTCCAGTCTTTCGCCCTTGCAGCGGTTGGTGGTTTTGAATCGCTGACCATGCAGATTGCAGCCCAATGCTGAACCGGTATGCTACCCGCGACTCCAAAGGGTTCGTAAAATCGAACCAAGCCCCCTGCCGTTGAGTTGATTCTGATTCCTAGCTATCCTCGGAAACCTCCTCATCGGGTTTCCGAGGCTATTCATCTCTGCTCATATAGATGCCCATCTAGCTCCATTTGAGTGACTCGTCTGTTAGAGCTGCTGACCTCTCAGTTAGCAGCCCAATGTTTAAGCCGTTGCACCACCAGTCCTCAGCAGGGCTCCTATTCCTTTTCTTTTTAAATCATTTTATTGGGGGCTCATACAGCTCGTATCACAACCCATCCATCCACCCATCGTGTCAAGCGCATTTGTACATACATCTGTTGCCATCATAATTTTCAAAATATTTTCTTTCTACTTGAGCCCTTGGTATCCGCTCCTCATTTTTCCCCCTCTCCCCCCCACCTTCCCTCCCTCATGAACCTTTGATAATTTATAAATTGTCATAATTTTTCCATGCCTTACATTGACCAATGTCTCCCTTCACCCACTTTTCTGTTGTCTGTCCCCCAGGGAGAGGGTTATATGTAGATCATTGTGATTGGTTCCCTCTTTCTCCCCCCACCCTCCCCTTCCCCTCCTGGTATTGTGATTCTCATTGTTAGTCCTGAGGCGTTTACCTGTCCTGGATTCCGTGTGTTTCCAGCTCTTATCTGTACCTGTGTACATGCTCTAGTCTAGCATTTGTAAGGTAGAACTGGGGTCATGATAGTGGGTGGGAGGAAGCATGAACGAACTAGAGGAAAGTTGCATGTTTCATCAAATCTCATACCTGTCTTTCCCTCACCTTTAAAACAATTCAATCAAAATAGCTTCTTTATTCCTTATAAGCATGTTAGATTCACATCCTAATTCTGTTCCCACCACCCCCTCCCCATTATTCTGCCCCTTCTTTAAGGTATTATCCGTGCCCCACCTTTGTAGCATTCTCCCTACCATGAATGCTTACTTATTTCTTCCCTCTAAACAGCTATACCTGTCATACTGGATTATACTGGATTATACTGTGCACGATCCCATTCTGTTATCTGGCTTTATGCACATGAAGGGCTTCCCCACCGGGCTGCATGTGTTTGTCATGTTGTGCGTATTTGCTCCTCCACACCATATTCCCATCGTGGCTGCTCCTTACCCATTATTCAGTTACACCAAACAAATACTGTGGCTTTCAAGGGATTGTGGGAGCCCTTTGCCCCTGTATTTTTCATATTTTCTGTAATGAGGCTATACTACCTTTATAATTTTAAAAAAATTACAAGTAAAAAGAAACAAAATACTTTTTTAATTCCATTTAATTGAAATCCAGAAATAATTGTTCTCATTAAGTAGCTAGACCTTGAAAATACTGGG
>NW_022109768.1:5333289-5337391 GCF_000313985.2 Echinops telfairi | reverse complement strand
TATAAAAAATGGTTTATTAGCATATACCACTTCCTCCAAATATAAATTGGTCTTCTTGATGACCGACCGGATTTTCTGGGGCACATAGAATTTTGCCTTGGTTGTAGGTGTCCTAGAATACCCTTCAGGGTCAGGCCAGAGGGACTGTCAGAAATGCCTAAGTTCAAGTCTTGCTTACAGTATCTTTTGTGTGTGTGTGTGTGTGTGTGTGTGTGTGTGTGTGTGTGTAGTATCGTAAGCCCACAGGAACATAAATAGGTTCCTAGCAGTTGCCAGGTGGGTCTTAAAGGATTTATTTATTTTTTTAGCTGTCAGTATAAACTATAATGTTATCTTGAGGGAAATGAAAGAAATTCAAATTACAAGCGATAGTTGGAGTCGGAGCCACGTTCCGAAGTCACCAAACAGAGACACGATTTGCACAGGATGATGGAGCTCCTTGGGGTGACTGGCTAATGTGTGAGCGCATTGGGAAGGGAGCCAGGAGGGGGAGGGAGGGGGACCTCCTAGACAATTAACAACCAGACTGAGTCCTGCCGCAGAGCCAAGCAGCTTAGGGTGACACTGAGACAGAGCAAAGACACACTTTTCCTCAACCACCAATTCCTTCCACCTCCTGCCTCTCCTAGTGACTAATTGAGCAGTGAATTTTATTGCTATGATCATTTATATCGTATCTTTTTATCCTGTTCCACTTAACTCTCCCTGGTCCGTGAAGGGCAGGTTGGACATCTCACCCCATTGAAATTTGCTAGATCGGTTCACCAGGCCACAGGTCGAGTATTAAATTGCTGCTGCTGCTGCTGCCCCTTCTCCAAGCCATCGGAAAGAAAAAGCGAGAAGGAAAGATCCAACACCCCCCCACCCCCACCCCGCCACACATGCACACACACACTGCACTTGTTAGCTAGAAGAGGCTCCCAGCATGGAGCTGCGAGTGGCAGGCGGACCCCTGGGAGAGCACTGCTCCCGGGGGCCTGGTAGGGGTTAGGGGCTGCAAATCTCTAGCTCGTACAACATGGACACCCACAGTGCTTTTTGTCCCCGTGCAGAGGCGAGAGGCGCTCATTGGGAAGGAAGGAAGGTGTCCCAGATAATAAATGTGCTTTCCTCTCCAGCACCCCCCTCTTCTTACTCCCAGGGAAGAGACACTGTTTGCAGCCCCAGGAGGTGCAGTGTGGTAAACCCGTCCTCCTTCAGCTACAATTGCAAAATGCACTATGGCTGGAACCAGCTCATCTGGGGACATGGGGTGTGGGAGGACTGCAGATTTCAGCATTGTCCCCTGGCGCCATCTGAGGTGAAGAGCTTCCAGGGAGCAGGAATCGGATTCGGAGTAAACCAGGCGTGCTGCCAACGGCCTTCCCTCCCCGCAGCAGGGTTACATAAGCACCTCCCTACTTTTTCAAAAATTAGCAGCTCTATTGATTTAGTGCTCACCAGGCCTCGGTGTGATTTATGACCCAGAAGCTGTCTGACAGCATTCAGGCAGCCTGGTGAGCTTCCAAGCCACAAACCCAATGAGAAAACGTACAAGGGATTTTGCTCGACTTCAGATACCCCCTCTCCCCCACCCCTCATGGTCTCACCCCCTTCTTTAAATCTATTACTGCTTTGCTTAAGGCTCTGTTTCAGATAAATCATCTCATGGGCACGTGGTGGTGGTGGTGGGGGTAATCTTCCAGTCTGTGGGTTTTCTCTGGAAATGCATATCTCTTAGGAACATGGCAACTGCCTCGCTCTGTTTTCTGATGTCCTGACGGGCTCCCCCTCAATGCTCCCCATTCTCTTGGTGGAGAGAGGTAAGCCATAGATGCAGGGCTGTTTATTCCAACAAGCTCTTCTTGAGCACCTGCAGGCCCTGATGCAGCATTATAAAGCCAATAACGGGTGCATGAGAGCTTACAGTCCTGCCTTCCAAGAGCAGGCCGTGTGGTAAGAGTATAGCAGACATGGGTAGGAGTTTAACAAACTCCTTAGGACTCTTCCTGTGATGGCCCACTTGACTAAACCATGATTCTCCATGGCTTAGCAGTTATGCCATCATGTACTTGTCATCTTCCATTTTGTAATGTCATCTACTCACTTCCCTGATGTGATCCAATGCGATCAGTCAATAGGTTAGTTGTAAAGGGAGCTTCTTCAGGGGTGTGGTCTACATCCAATAATACATAGATGGATGTTTGGCAAAACTCATTGGCTTTGGCTCACTGCGGATCCTGCTTCTGGCTCATCATCACCTGACCTCCTGTTCTGACCTATTGATCCTGGGTCTACCGCCCCCTGAGGGTATGTAAGTTATGAGAAGCCTCCAGCTTGGCATCTGAATCACTTGAGACTTGCCAGCCTCTGACACTGTGAGCTGTTTCCTGGAGATAAATCTCTGTCTCTCTCTCTCTCCTCATATCTATATGTAGGTCTATGTCTCTGTCCATGTGCTGATTTCAATGTCAATGTTGATGTCTATGTCTATATCGATGTCCATGTTGATGGTGATGACTATATCTATACTTCTCTAGATTTTACTTCTCTAGAGAACTCAGCCCAAGACACTTCCAGAGTGCAGGATGTCATTGGAAGGACCACATTTCCTAGCCTCCTAGGACGATGCACCTTGTTGCAGCTCTAAACGAAAGAAGTGATGGATGCCTTTCAGCCCTAGTCCGTAATTCTCTCTCCTCATCCCACACGCACATACAGGCTTCTCTATCCTCCTGTCCTCTTTGGTCTGGGTAGAGTAGTCCTCTGCCCCAGGGCAAACTGGGAAATCACGTGTTGAAGATGGCAAAGCTTGGATCTTTGAATGACCATGTGGAGAGGGATACTTGCTGTTTTCTTCATCTGTCCCGCTTCATCATTACATCAATTTAAAAATGCCTATTTTTTGGAGCCAGCATACATTTCTATGTCTATTATTTAAAGCAGTTAGCCTCCTCTAAGATAAGAAAATCAAGAAATGCACTCAAATAGCAATAATACAACAATATTATGAGAGAAAAGGAATGGGGAGAAGTATGGAAGTGACCCCGGTTTGAGACGAGACGTTTGCAATTAAAACTCTGCTTCATAAACAGCATCTTGCTGTTACGAGCATGGTGGACAGAGTATGAAGAAGAAGCAGGCATCTCTGTGCCCTCACAGTGGTGTGCATGAACACCCTGGTCCATGTTCTTAAGAGGATCCGCATCCAAAATGCAGAAAGAGAGGCATAGGGCAGGTTCTCATCAAGGCAGTGTCCACTATCTAGTGGCAACGAAGCAGTGTGGTTAGATTACACTGGTGAATTTGAAACCATTCATGGGAAGAGAGATAGAGCAATCAACCTCCTAGGCAGGCTAACCTAGTGTGGAGTGCGCAGCCTCGAATCTGAAGGCAAAGCAACGTCTAGAAAAGGGACAGCCCCTCCCCTCAGAAAAATTTACTTTAGAGGACAGTTCTGAAGCTGCAGCTAGGGGAGAGGGCCATGTCTGATCAGAGCAAATGGGAGCAAATGAATGGGGAGGAAGAGAGAGTGGAGCACATCCTGGCCCACCAGGACCGGAGGACAATATCCCTGCTCAGAGCAGCTAACAAACAGAGTGGACCATATGGCTGATCCCACTATGAGACACGACATCCCTCACTGACCCATGGCCCTACGTGGGACAACACTGGAGACTCAGTGTCGGGATTGGCCTGGACTGACCCCGAGACACCGAGGCAAAACACTAAAGGCATGCGGCAGAGCAACGGGGGAGCAGAGCAGGGAGCTCCCAAAAGGGTGCAAAGGATAGACTTGGGGGCCAGAGCTTGGCACCCCATCAGACTTGATTGTAGGACACGCCTAGAGGTAAAAAATCAGACCTTGATCTATTTACAGGTTTTTCTTTCTTTTTTAAATTTAAAAAAATAATAATTTATTCTTCTCTAGGTCATTGGTTTTCTTTTTTGTTGTCATCGTGTGTTCTCTTTTGTTGTTTTTTTTCTTGCTATGCCTTGTTTTTTGGGTGCATATAATTATCTCTGCAGATCTATCTAGATAAGATAGGCTGGATGAACAGTCTGGAGGAGAAAACAATGGGACCCATGGTTCCGGGGGACATGGGATAGGGGTAGGTGGGGG
>NW_022109768.1:5328986-5331976 GCF_000313985.2 Echinops telfairi | reverse complement strand
AAAGAAAGAAAGAAAGGGGGCAGAATCATCTGTCCCTGTCCGGTGGCATCACTAGAGTCGGTATCATGGAATTCAGTAACTCCCGTGGGTGGGATAGCTGCAGGGGAGTCTCCTTGCCCTGTGCTTGCCTGCATGAGGGAAGGGCCTATTCTGTCCCACCCCACACATGTTTTCTCACCTCCCATTGGCCAAGGTGAGGCCCCTTCACTCTACCCAATGGCAAGCACAATGGCCTGCCAGCTTGCACCTTATTAGCTGGTGGCGGGAGTTGGGCAGGATGAGTGATGAGTCCTGACAGGTAACACCAACTTTAGTGGTGACCCATCCCCACAGTGTCACTGCAGTCTATACCCTGCAGTCATTCTGGTTGTCACCCTCTCAGAAAGTGTCAGGGGGTATACTGGGGAAGCCTCCCGGCCCCCCCAGTGATGCCATTTCCCTTGTCCTATCAGTTTAGGTTCATGGTACTAGTCACCTCAGGTGACATCACTGACCGGCAAGACAAAAATACACTGGAGGGCAAGTGCTGGGATTTTTATATGGGAATATAATACACTAACAACAACAAAAGCCCCTTATTGACATTGAGTTGATGTCTACTCATAGCAACCATATAGGATAGGATAGAACTGTCCCTGTAGCCCTGTGGGTTTCAGAGATTAACTCTTTCCAGGAGTAGAAAACCCAGTCTTTCTCGGAGCATCGGATGGTGGTTTCAAACTTCGCACCTTGCAATTAGCAGCCAAATGTGTAACCACTATGCCATACCTCCAGGGGCCAAAGAGAAAATAAAAAAGGCAAAGGAATCCTATTATGTTCCAGCTGTGATTCTCAATGGGTTAATAGACATTAGACATCTAGCGGGTTAAACACAAAGCTCTGCTCTACCTCTTAGGAGTTCCCAAATACCTGGCCATCCCACTACTCCTTGGGTGGGTTCTATTTAAAGCGTCCAATGATTGCCTAGTCTAAGCAGAATCAAAGCTAAAGCCCGTCCCCTGGTCTCTAAGTCTTCACCTGATTCATTCTCTCCCTTTTCCTTTTCTCTGCCTTCCTCTTGCGCTATGATCAACGAGGGTTCACATACAGCATGCCTTCCGCACCGCAGTATGCCCAACACGCAGAAATGCATGCCATCCTGTTGGAAAGATACACAGCACCACACACGCTAATTGAACAATTTCTGTATGTCCAATTCAGTGACACTGGCTACATCCTTCAAACGGGGCTGCCCCTCTCATTCACCTCCACATTATTCCTCTTGATAACGATTTCTTCAAAACATCCCCCAGAATTGGTGGATTGTGGAATACTAATTTAGAGCATGTTGAGAGTAACTAGTATTCTGTGGAACACAGTGTGGGAAATGCTTTTCTAGAGAAAGCCCTACTACCTTCCCCTAAACCTTCATGTCCAAATACAGGGGACAATGGTAGTCCAGCCTATCGGCACCAGGGATAAAGGACTACCCTTTGTTGTGAAGGAAAACACTGGCAGAGATTCATAAAGGAAATGGAAATCATAAGGCAGGACATTCCATGATTCCACAACTTCTCTCCTGCAGAGATCCTGACGATACAGATCTTTTCAGGTCCAAGAATCCCTGTGGGATTTAGTGGCCAAGAACTAACAGCCTTTAGCTGATTTCATCTCTAAGAATTCATCGAAGATCCGACCTGCCATTTGGTTTTCAACCAATTTTGAGATGATCAATATTTTGCTTTGCCAGGCAAAATATTCAAGTGGGGTACGTTCTGCTTTGGTGGGCCCCCCTTTTCCTTTTCCATTTTACACAGCTGCCTCCAGTGTTTCAATCTCAACAGGGCTCGCCTTTCACATGAGCTATCCTGCAGGGAGTTTGGCATTTGCTGGGAAGGCCGGGGACTCTCATCATCACCATGGAGCATTTGCTCATCATCTTCACTGCGGCTCTGCATAGCAACCCCCTCGAGGCCGTCACCTTAAGGTCAAAGAAATAAGGAAGCAGGGCAGTTCATCATGTGCAACTCCCATCTGTTACTAAACGGTGCCAATGGGACAGAATTCATCATTGGCTTTAGGAGACACACAGGTTAAGTGCTTTGTCCCACCCTACAAATCAAAACGCTGACAGAGCCCAGAATGGAGTATGGAGAACTGACAAGGCCCTTTTCAATCCACCAAAGGCATCTGTCAAAGCAGGAGAAGAGGTCCTTGGGCTAAAGTACCCCCATGCGGGGAGTCAGCAAATGATAGAGAAAGGAAAATGTAGAGTTCACCCAGAGCAACTGACGGGTGCTGGAAGTAAACCTCTGTAAGGGAGGGCCCAAGTGGAAACATTCAGTCAACAGACTCCAATCTTCTTCTCCTTGAAAGGCAAGTTCGGTTTGCTAAATTTCATCCCTTTCAGACTATAAGACAAATGGGTGCCATTTGAAGAAAGGGTTTCAAAATTTCCCCATCATATCGACTCATTTCCTCATTTCCAGGCTTGTTCAGCAAGGCAGAATGCTATCTCATCGGACTGGAGAGTCATTTGGGCAAGATCGAAGAAACATGTTTTCCTGAACATTAGTCTTTCTATGACCTTTATGCTTAAAGAACCAAGGGGCAGCAGCCAATACAAAAAATAGAGTGTATTCGTTGGGTGCTCGCTCCCTCATCCACTCCTGACCAAGGCTGACCTTGGAAGCTCCGTGCTGGGTCAGGGTTTCCCCAAAGCCTTCCATCTGGATTAATAGGCCTCGGATGCAGGAATGCCAGATCTCTGTGGTCAGAAAAAGACTGACCTACTCTCCCCAGATTTGAGATTGCAAGTTTCTAACTTGGGACACATTTCTTATTAGATTTCTTCTTCTATTTTTTAATCATTTGTATTAGGGGCTCATACAACTCTTATCACAATCCATACACACATCAATGGTATAAAGCACATTTGTATATTCATTGCCATCATCATTCTCAAAACATTTGCTCTCCACTTAAGCCCCTGGCATCAGGTCCTCACTTTT
>NW_022109768.1:5306287-5328676 GCF_000313985.2 Echinops telfairi | reverse complement strand
GTGTCACGTTGATTCCAACCCATGGTGACCCGTTGTAGGCCAGAGAACTGGGCTCTGTAGGGTTTTCAGGAAGGGACTTTTCAGAAGCAGTTCTTCCAAAATGCCTCGGGGTGCACTCTGATCTCCAACATTTCCCGTAGCAGCCAAGCATCCTATCTGTTTGTACTACGCACAATTTCAGTTGTGTCTAGTTCCTTAAGACACCCCATATTAACCTGGCCGTGGTCACTGTTTTCAGCCTCATTTGTGAAGCATTCATGGGAGCGCTGAGCTCCAGGCTTTGATTGATATGCGAGTGCTTGCCAGACTGCGCCGTGCTCGTTCTTGCCCCTCTTGCTTTCATGCAGGCTGTTCATCGTTGCTGGGAATTCCTCAAGGAAACCCAAATGTCCTTTCCCCTGGAAACACAGGCCAGGCCGTTAGAAGCTCCCTCCTCTGGAGATCGTGGGGCCTTGAAGCCGATACTTCTTCACAGCACAGTGTGTGTTACAAAATTTCTGCATTTCCATGGTTTTCCTCCACTGAATTGGAAGCTCTTGGCTCGGGGTAAGGGATCCATGCTTGGTATTCCAATAAAGACTTGGTAACAGAACAATCAAGTTACATTTGATGACTAAAATTACAAACCTAATCTGATTTGCTCATGATAAACCCAAACCAAACCCACTGCCATCAAGTCAGTTCTGACTCACAGTGAGCCTAGAGGCCACAGTGGAACTGCCCCTTTGGGTTTCTCAGGCTAAAAATCTTTATAGGAGCAGAGAGCCTCCTTTTTCTCCCTAGGGGCAGGGGGTGAGTTCAAACTGCTTACCTTGAAGTTAGCACCCAACCCCAGTACCCCATCGGAGCTCTCTCTTCAGTGGGCAGGAAGTCTCCTCTTGCATGTTTAACTTTCACTCGTGAACTTTACTTAGATGTTTACTTTGTAGGTCCCTCGGCAGTGGGCCTAAAAGTCTGTTACAAACGCTTTGGAATTGTATGAAGATAGGTTTGTATATTTAATAGAGAAAAATTGTTCAAAAGTCCTATAGAAAAATACTCCAAATGACTTTCTATATGTGTGTGGACGGTGTATATTAGTAAACTTGTGTCCTGCATTAGTGAAATTCCGCTCTGCTCATGTGCATCAATAAGTCCTGGAAGATGAATAGGCCAAGACAGGAAAGGTAAAGCCATCTTTGTTGTTGTTAGGTACCATCAAGTCGGTTGCAGCCCATAGCGACCCTGTGCACAACGGAAGGAAACACTGCTGGGTCCTGAGCCCTCCTCACAATGGTTCCCGGGCTTCGGCTCACTGGGGCAGCCACGGTGTCACGTGATCTCCTTGAGGGCCTTCCTCTCTTTTGCTGCCCCTGTCCTTCTCCAGGGACTGGTCTCTCCAGGAAGCTACCCCGACACTCAATTCTGACTCCAAGCCACCCTACGTTGAATCCCTCGGATGGCAAATCTGGACAGAAGCAGACAGCTGCGTCTTTTTCCCATGGAGTGGCTGGTGGGTTTGACCACGGACCTTGTAGTTTTCAGCCTAACGCCTGACCCATGACATCACCAGGGCTTGATATCATGTTTAAAGTCTGCCAATGTGAAGAAAAGAATATTCTCGAATCTGTTCCCGAATGCTTTCAGTCCTAGGAAGCAAATCAACGTCTAGCAGATGGTTTTCTAAAGCACTGTAATGCAGTTGGGCTGTATATATAGTTACATGTTTCAAACGTCAGAACTACTTTAGTGAATGATAATTGAATTGTAGAGCTTCTCCAAGACGCTGACAGACTTCTGCACCCAGAAGCATCGGCTAGAAGAGGGCATGTGACTCGGAAGCCATCAATCCTGCGAGCTCATTTCCTGGCAAAGCCTTTTCAGCTGTCTGAGGCTGGGTTTAGGTCCACTGTTGGTCCCAAGCTGCTCCTACCTCAAAGAACAAGCCACATAAGTAGTTCCACTTGAGGCACGAGTCTGACTGTGGAGCCGCTGACTCCACTAGAAGGGACTACAGGCATGCAAACCAGGGCCTTCTGCCCCTGTGTCCCCCACGGGGTATCAGAAAAGGTCCTGGCTCTTCCTCAGAGTCCTGCCTCTCTGTGAGTAAACGGGAGAACTTATTGCTTACATTGATCACTGATGGATGCAGGCCCTGAGACAGCGTTGGCACACAGTAGGTGTATGGTAACTATCAATAATTGAATCATGAGTGGCTCTAATAGGAAGACAGAAGGTCCCCCATCTTAGTTTCTTAGAGCGGCTACAACAGAGGAGTGTGGGAGCCCAAAACCCATCAGCAGAGTATCTAATTGGACTGAGCTGCTGGCAGCTCTGCCCTAGCCAAAGGCAAGAGTCCCAAACAGCCTTATGATCGGACTGAGACCAGTGTAATCCTGATTATTCAGGATCAACTCGGTCCCAGGCCAGTTGCCCTCCCTTTAGATAAGACCTGAATCAGTGCTGGGTGCAAGTATCTCTTAGATGGCCCATGGCAGAAATTTCTTCCCTGGCTTTTTGAACGTTGATGGGGGTCTTCTCCCTCTTATGCATCATTTGTGTTTTTGCCTTTAGACTAATATAATCGTATCCTTACCACCCCAGTGCAATTTGTCTTGCACTGTTTTCTTTTCTTTCTTTAAAAAAAAATCATTTTATTGGGGGCTCATACAGCTCTTATCACAATCCATACATCCATCCATTGTGTCAAGCACATGTGTACATATGTTGCCCTCATCAATTTCAAAACATCTCTTTTCCACTTCAGCTCATTTCCCCCCTCCTTCACCCTCTCTCCTTCATCAACGCTTGATCATTCATAATTTTTTTTCCATGTCTTACACTGACCGATGTCTCCCTTCACCCACTTTTCTGTTGTCCGTGCCCCTGGGGGGTGGGTCTGTAGATCATTAATGGTCCTGGGGGCTTTCTCTGTCCTGGATTGCCTGTCTGGCACTGTTTTCTGTTGCGTTTCCCAGCTGTGAAGCAAGGGAGGAATAGATGTATGATGATAATAACTGTGACAGTGTTGTAGGTAATGGAGGGGTGGGGGGTAGAGGAGGAGGGGGGAAGGAGGGTTTCGGGAGAGAACAGTGAGGGTGGGAGGGGGCTGGGAGCATTGGAACTGATAGTGATTGCACAGCTCAGTTTGAAGGCGATGTGACTATTGGGGGTGAGGGCGCAGTGGGGCGGGGGTAGGCTCTAAGATGGGTGTGGTGATGATTGTGCAACTCCCCTTGATGTGACTGACCCATTGATTTGTTCAATTGTGATATGTGAATTATGTGCCAAGAAAATTGTTGGGGGGGGCAGGGGAAAGACTATAGAAAGCTTTTCAACCACTTCTGAAACGTTTCATTAAAAAAAAGAAGAAAGAAAAACCACGCGTGGCTTATTTAAGGAACAGCGGGCAATGTGACTCTGCTCTGTGGCTGACAACAAGGCTTGCACATCCCGGACGACGGCCAGGGGGTTCACCAACGGCTTAAGCCAAGTGCAGATCCTGCAAATGGACTTTGAGCTTGCACTGTCATCCACAGCCTCCTGCAAACCCGCATGTCCACAATTTAAACTCTGACACCATTCTCTTCTCCAGACTTGGATATTATTGACAATTCTTGGCTGTGCCTGGGTTAAAATATAACACCTTGTCATTTGATCTCCCCTTTAACCCGCTTTAAAATTGTTTGTTTTTAATAGTTTTTGCTTTCTTTCTGAAGGAGGTTTTCCTGTGTTTTGTCTAGTCATTGTAGTCGAATCTGTGTGTTTCCTTCCTGTGTGTGTTTTATATGATATTCTGTATAGGAAGGCCAGGTTAGAGAGATGTATAGAGACAGCAACTGGATTATAATTGCCTTGGGGTACAGCAGGGGAGGATGGGGGAAGTGGGGAGCTAACAACAAGTACAAGAAGAAAGTATTCTGAAATTAATTATGGTAATTATTACACATATTGTGTAAATTATTACACAAATCTCCGAAATTGTAGGGTATGTGAAATATATCTCAATCAAAACATAATGCTATGTTTTAAAGGAACAGAAAGGTGCATTGTCACAATATACCCTAAAACCAAAAATCCATTCCAACTCCTAGTGACCCTACACAGAGTTTCCAAGGCAGTACATTTTTGTGAAAGCTGATGGTATAGCTAGGTACCTTCAAGTTGGATCTGACTTGTGGCAGCCTGTGTCCAACAGAATGCAGCACTGCCCGACCAGCCCCATCCTCCCCACCGTGACGTTTGAGCTCATGGCAGGAGCCACTGTGTCGATCCATCCGTCTCATCAAGGGTCTTCCTCTTTGCTGACGGCCTTCTACTTTAGCAAGCATCTTCTTTTCTAGAGACTGGTCTCTCTTGATGGCATGTTCATAGCGCATGAGACAAAGTCCCTCATGGTGGGAGCCACTGTGTCGATCCGTCTCATCAAGGGTCTTCCTCTTTGCTGATGGCCTTCTACTTTAGCAAGCATGTTCTTTTCTAGAGACTGGTCTCTCCTGGTGGCATGTTCACAGCGCATGAGACAAAGTCCCACCATCCTTGCTTCTAAGGAGCATTTTGGCTGTACATCTTCCAGCTCTGTACATCCACAGATCTGGTGGTCTGACAGTCCAGGGTCCTTCCAGCTTTCTTTGCTGACATCATAATTCAAATGCATCGATTCTTCTGCATTCTTCTTTATTCACAGTCCAACTTTCACATGCACCCGAGGCAAAAGCAGATAACTTCATCTTCTTCAAAGGGACTGGTGGGTTTGACCCCCACATGCTGCGGTTAGCTGTCCAGCAGCACCACGAGCGTTCCTTAGTAGGAGACAAGGCGTTTGAATTCTGGGCACCGGCTCAAGGAGAAGGCTCTCTGTCTGCTATGGGGAGAACTCCCAATCTCTTTTAGCTTCCTCTGTCCCTTGAAGATCTCCATGCGGCATGAATCGGTCCCTGTTTGTGCTTGCTTCTCTGTGCCTAGAGGGGCTCCTTTTTTATACCCCCACAATGGTGGGAGGAAGACACACCTTTGACTGCTCGGTGCCACATATCTGTTGCTGTTAGGTGCCTTTGAATCAGTTCCAACTCCTTGTGTCTGTGTCCAACAGTGCCAGACACTGCCCGGGCCTTCGCCATCAGCACAGTCGCTCTGACGTTGGAGCCCATTGCTGCGGCCACTGTGTCAACCCATCTCCTCCAGGACCTTCTTCTTTCGTGCTGCTCCTCTGCTGTCCCAAGCACGATGTCCTTCTCCAGGGACTGGTCCCACCTGGTAACGGATCCAAAGGACATTGCTCTTGAGTAGCCACCCTGAAGGACAGAGTCGAACTGCCCCCTGGGTGTCCAAGGCTGGAGTCTTGGTGGAAGCAGACTGCCTCAGCTTCTGTTTGGTGGACCAACTAGGTTTGAACCAGTGGCCATGTGCTTAACCACTGCACCACCAGGGCTCTTGCTTCACATGTTTAGTGGATAGGATTTAACAACCCATATTTCGGGGGAGGCAGTCCAATTGATCCCGCAGCACCCTGCGTGTGACCCTGGAGTCCCTGTGAATGCTCAAAGACCCAGTAGTTCTATCGGGATTTTGAGACTCGCCGCCTTCCTGCACCTGAGTTCCAAGAATTACAGATCTGCTCTTCTCGCCCTACCTCATGGCACAGCCTGGTTCTTGTCCAGACTCCCGTTCCAGCTGAGTCACTTGACAGACAGCCAATACTCCTCTTAGTCTACGATGAGCTTGTTTCCTTCCCGGGACAGACTACAGTGCTGTTTATGTTCCCTGCTCACGGATATGCCACTGTCATACACACCAGGGCCCCTTGGACCCGCCTCCCCTGCTGCGGGAGGCCATGACAGGCTCTGGCCTGTGCTCAAAGTCCTGCCTTTCTGAAAACCAACCGTCCTCCCTGTCCTGTGAACCCTGGGAGATGATGAATGCTGAGAAAAGTTATGAGCCCATTAATGCCTTGACAACGAAGCAAATAAGATCATCGGAGAGAATTATGGAGAGATCTGTCATTGGACACCTGAGCTATACTTTTACATCGGTTGATACATTTCTCTGATTCAGCCCCCCTTGCTGAGACAGGAAGTCCCAGGCTCCCCAAGACTCCGCTTCTCCCTTGCAATCATGCTGTTCAGACAAGAACCCTTAGGGATTACCAAGGGTCATTTTCATCAGAATGAAAGGCATCTCTTATTAAGACGGCTCTGCTGACAAATAATCAAGATGAAATACTAGCAACTACTTGCCCCAACTGCCTCATCGGTGTCCATTTGGAGTGAGCAGATGAAGCTCATGGTCCCGGTCTCAGCTCTTTAAAAGCAATTTATCATCGAACTCACCATCCTAACTACCTGAGAAGATTTTAATCCTAAACCTGTCGCTCCCCATTATTTTCACGGGGTCCTGACAGTTCCACATTAAAACAGTTTATAAGTAAAAGTTAACAAGGCCTAGAGAGAGTGATTTATGTTCCAGTGTGTGAAACAGTCGACATTTCTTCCCCAGCCAAAGATAGCCCAGAGCTCTCTGAGGGCTGACGGGAGAAAATGATCTCAGAAAGATGAATGGCTGGTGCCTTTGGGCAGGTGGCTGATGTGTGGTCCTGGGTCCCAGGCCTGGGCAGCACGCAAAGCTTATGGGTGCCAAGAACAGGTTCCACTTCGGCTCCCTGCAGCCCTCCCAACTCCTTTTGGGCAGCACTGCCCTCCTGGGTCCACCTAATGTCTCAGGTGTTAGGCAGTGTTCGCTTCTCCCTTTATACAGGTTGATGAATCACAATGGTCCTTGGCTCATCAACGCTAGCCCATGAGGAGTCACGGAGCGGCCCTGCTTGCTGCTCACAAACGTGGATGGTGAGTCAGAGGAGACAGGCAAGGTCCTTATGACATAGACGCTCTCCCCTCCTCCTCCACCCAGCACACTCTCCCCCACCCTCCCCCAAACCCCACACCTGATGAAGACTGGTTTTTTCAGGGAAGATAAATCAAACCCAGTTCCCTTTGAGTTGACTCCAATTCACGGCAACTCCTGTGTGTCCGAGTAGGCCTCTGCTCTGTTCAATGAGTTATCTTCCAAAAGGAGATCACCAGGCCTTTCTTCCAAGGCACCTCTGGGTGAACTCAAACCTCCAACCTTTCGGTTAGCAGCCGAATGTGTTAGCCATTTGCACCACCCAGCAGCACAAGGCATGAATTGACTCTGGTCCCCCTCCCCAATGTCCACATTAGAAGCTATTCTTTCCTTACAAGGACACCTCACCCCAGCCCCACTAAACACCCACTGCCATCTAGTCCATCCCAACTCAGGGCATCCCTGTAGGACAGCATAGACCTACCCCTGTGGGTTTCTGAGATGGGAAATCTTTACAGGAGCAGAAAGCCTCCTCTTTCTCCCCAGGGAGGCCTGGTGGGTTTGAATTGCCGACCTTGCGGTTAGCAGCCCACGGGCCCCACCGGGCCTCCTGGACCCTGCCTCCAGTCAATAGCAAAAGCATGCCTCCTGAGATTATCTAGAGAGGACGCTTCCTGGAAGAGAGCACTCCAATTCTCTTCACTCCTTCCTGCCTCATTCGGTGGGCAACCAAACTAGGGGGTGGGGAGTGGCCAAGATATGCCTGCACTGAGGCAAACAAGCCGTTTCCCTGGCTGAGAGCTGGAAATAGCTGTGCCATTTTAGAAAGGAAGCGCTCCAACAACTTACAAAACCAACGCCTCTCAAAGACACACATTCTGCTTCCTCCCTAGAATGTTCTCATCGATCAGATTTCTCTCTCTCTCTTCTTTTTTTAAAGAAGAAGAGGGTGTGTCCTTTCTCAAGCTATGTCATTACAGGTGACATCCTTTCTGGGCCACAAGAGCATTCTATTTTCAGAACCAAAGTTGCTAAATTAATTTAGGGTGCTTGGTGTGAAGCTGGCGTGGTGGAGATTTCTCCATCCATTATTTCAAGTTATAATCAGCGGGTGCATTAGAACTGCTCCCGAGATAGCAGGCCATAATATTTTCACTGTCACCATGATCACAGACTAAGATAAGAGGCCAACTTGCTATTTTTACTCGCCCCCACCCCCTTTTTTTAAACTCCGAGTGTTAAACACAGGCGAACAAGTGAAAAACAAACTGCCCCAGCCCCTGCAGCAGAATACAGTCCGTCCAGCCTTCTCCAGATCCAGGCTGGGCGAGACGCACTGGCAAGGGTACCACTGAGATGATTCGATGCCAGGAGATGCCTCTTAATTGTGTTTGCAGCCCAGAGCAGAAAGCATGCCTGTCCGAGGTACTTGTTGTATCATTTTTAAATCAAGGCCATCTTTTTCTCAGTGGTAAACGTGAAATGTTTTTAAAGGCCAGACTTAGCATAAAAATCTATTGGTTGCCATGGATACCACTTACCACACAGGACTGCGCTCGGTGTTCAACTCTGCGATTTTCTCTGTTCAAAGGTTCAGCATTGTCGAAAAACAAATGACTTGTCCTGTTGTTTCGCTCAAAGTTCATTATGCGGAGAGGCAATAAATAAGGATATACTCACGTATGGGCGCGGGGAGGGGAGAGCCACGTGGGGAGGCGCTGGGGCCGCTGTGCCCCTGAAAATTCGGTGGGTATTTTACAATAATTAGAGTAGAATTGGCTATTGTTAGGAAATCAAATGGATTTTGATCTTTTTTGTGCTTTTGTGAATATAAAGTAAAGCAGGTACTTGCAAGTCTATTCCCAACAAAATTACATGGCAATGAGGCTTTTCACACCTACACAGCACTTAGGAGGCGAGAGCCAGCGCCCTGATCGAATGGAACCTGGGACCGAGGCACGTGGCTTTGCTCTTGAGGAGCGACAGCGTGGGCTCAGGAGCTCGTGCTCACTCGGTCAGGCGCTGCCATCCTTTCACCACATCGCTTTCGGCTGGAAACGTGCGAGGCTGCTACGATCACGTGCGCGAGTCCACCTGGATCTGATTCGGCCCGACAGGCCCGCCCTGGCGCTCCACAGAGGAACTGGCGTCGCCTTCCTACCTGTCCCCCGTTCCTGGAAGGAACGGGTGGGGCTGTCGGAGGAGGACCCGAAGGGACTCAGGTGTCATCAGAAGAAATGTCTCACATGGCTGGAAGATAACTCGGTGTCAGCAAGTTGGCCTTGGCTGCAGCCTGTTTCCTTTTGCTCGGACTCCCAATTAATCGAGGCGTGCCCTGAACAATGACTTGTGACTTATTTAAGATCCTCTCAGGTCAGGGTCACCTCTCCAGCACATTTTGGACTCCTTGATCAGGGAGATTTGCATGACAATGGAATCAAGGACAGGCCTGGATGGAGGCATCTGTTTGCAAAGATGCTGGTTGGGATTGGACGCCCCGCATTAATAGCCGGGAGTGCAGGGGTGGGTGCGATGCTCATATGGGTTCACCACAAAGCTGTACGCGGATACCTGCTAATATGCAAATTCTAACTTGTCACAAAAATCATGCCTGCAGCCAGGGGCGTTGTTGAGGCTGCCATGGAACAGGCAAATCGATGTCAGGGCCAAAGTCACAGTAATTAATTTACATACTGTAGACGTGAAACAAAACGCAAAATCAAAGCCACTGCTCTCGAGTCTATGCGGACTCACAGCAACCCCATAGGACAAGGAAGAACTGTCCCTGGGAGTTTCCAAGACTGGCACTCTTTGAGAGAGTAGAAAGCACCATCTTTCACCCTCAGGGCATCTTGTGGCTGTGAACTGCTGACCTTGCAGTTAGCTTCCCAACCATCACCACCATGTGCCTATGCAGATAAAAGGGCGAGGCGAAATCAGAGCGAGGATGCCCAAGTAGAGCTCTAGGGATGGTACGGGCATAGGTAATCTCTTCTCTGTGCCCTTTCCCTTAGAGAAAACTTGCTAGATGGTGCTTGCCCACTGCAGAGAAACAGAGGAGAGTCCCAAGGGAGGAATTTTGCTGGTTGGAAACCAGAGGATGGAAAGAGAGCTCGCTGGAGGCAGGGTGGTAATCCAGTCTGTACATCTATGCATCCCAAACACTTAGAACATCATCTGGCACACAGAATACACCCAAGAAGTACTTGTTATTCAGTTAAACAACGCCAGTTAATAAGAGGTACTGAAAGTTTTGGACCAATATCTGTAGTATTAAATTAAAAATGGCACGGGGGAGTGGGGTGCCAGCCCCACCCGCTACTAGAACTCACTGGTTCAGTAATACTACTTCTGGGTTCAGTAAGTACAATTGTACGGTTGAGATATATAAGTATTATATTAAAGTCATCGAGAGCATGAGAGATATTACAATAATACAGTCAGACACGTTACATGGTAGCATGCTCACCTCAACCCCAGCTTGGTGGTCCACGTGGAGGGAGGGGGAAGGGAAGGAGGGGAAGGGAACAAGGGAGAGGGGAGTGACCTGGGAGTGAGCAGCAAGGAGTTCAGAGTCAGAGAGAGTCCGAGAGAGCTCTATATTGCTGACCCATGCCTATATACCTTTTGGGGGCAAGCCAGCCCACTAATTACAGGTAGAGACATACGACACAGGGAGGAGCTGCACTATAGGTTACACAGCAATGAGTGGGTGGTCTAGGGGTTGGTCTCTGGGTCTCCATAGGAACCATTATCAGTAGGGTGCAAACCCCTCCTACAGGAACCTGTCCATTGTCCCCAGAGGCAGGGAGCAGGCCCACCCCTGTGGTGGGATGAGACAGCAGTCTGGCAACTGATTGCCTTCAGGGGAGGGAATGCCTGAGCATCTGACCTCCCCCCACAAATATCCACGCATCCATCATTAAACACTTCTTTGTTAAGCAACAGAAAACATGGTCTCTGGCTGCTGTCAGTGTTATTAGCCGCCATCTAGTTATAGAAGCCTTATATTCAACAGAAGGAAATGCAACCCAGACTCCCTTCATCTTGACCGTCGTTGGGATGTTGGAATCAGTTCTTAGAGCTGTTATGTTTGCCCAGCTCACTGAGAGCCTCTCACCATGTCATCGGTCCTCTGCTTCATCCAAGCATGATGTCCTTCTCCAGTAATCGATCCTTCCTGGTGACATGTCCAAAACAAGTCAGTGGGACAATATTTCCTTGTGATCCATTGGTTGCCATTGGGGAATTTTCAGAAACAGATCACCAGACCTTTCTTTCCAGTCTTAGTCTCAAAGCTTTGCCGAAATCTGTCCACCATGGGTGACCTGCTGGTATTTGAAATAACTGTGGCACAGCTACCAGCATCACAGCAACCCATGAGCCACCACAGGATGACAAACTGCCAGATGAGTGATGGAACTTTGGCTAACTTAGCAGAAAAGGTACTAACAGTAATGCCATGGGGAGTGTTTTCCAAAAAAAAACAGACAGGAATCAGGACAGCTCCAAGTGTCCGGACAGTAAAACAACTGGAGATTTTAAACAGGATGCTGTTGCAGAAGAAAATCAGCTCTGGTGGCATCCTGGTTACAGCATTGGTCTGCTAACTGCAAGATGAGGCGTTTGAAACCACCAGCTGTTCCGTGGGAGACAGATGAGGCTTTCTACTCCCATAAAGAATTACAGTCTCAGAAACTAGCTCACAAGGTCATTTCTATCCTGTCCTATAGGCTCAGCATGACTTGGGATTGACTCTATGGCAGAGTTAGGGCTTCCCCGAAGGCTGAGGGGGTGTTAACAATCGTCAGTCTTTTTCTTGTTCAGCTCAAGCTTCAATTTCAAACTTACCCCAGTTTTGAACCTTTGGGTTATGGTTATGGCTAGAACACATGAAGTCTGGGTAGAACTCCCATGTCGTTGCCTCCCTTGAGACTACATTCTCACCAGTGGAATAAGAGGTTAGCCACTTCTAAGCCTGGCTCCAAAGGCCCAGGATGGTCACTTTCCCCCATGCTTCCTGTCTTTCCTTCCAAGTGAAAATGGCAACGACTGGGCCACCGTGGAAGCCATGTGTTGAGGAGAGTACAACTAGCCCATTGGGCCAGGTCCCTGCGTGTCGGTGTGGAACTGATCAGGTCTACCTGCCCCCAGTTGTTATGAGAGAGAAATAAACAACCTCGTTTGAGTCATTTTGTTCTGGAGTCTCTTTGTTACCGCTGGAATTCCTGCCTGCTACAAACTGCTAATGTATTCAGTTGTTAACTAAACGTTTGAGATTTGAGTCCACCCAGAGGTGTATCAGGATGAAAGGCCCAGCTATGTACTTCCCCAACCCCCTGTGGAACATAGTGTATGATGACCCACATGGGGTTGTCCTTAGATTCAAATCTATTGCAACTGGCTTCCTAGGGCTACTAGGCCTTCTTTCACCTTAACTAATACTAGGGTGGTAGTGGAGGGGGATGGCAGGGGGCGATGTGGCAGGGGGTGAGGGAGAAGCATTATCCCTCCTGTGTCAGGCTGGGTGGTCTAGAGAAACCAAACCAAACCGAGAAAGATGAGGAGCTCAGAAACTAACTCACAAGGTCATTTCTAGCCTGTACATACATGTACAGGGAAGAACTTTGTATGAAAAAGGTGCCCCAGCCCAGTCCAACTCAAGTCCATGGGGAGTGGGATGCAGGGAGATCACAGGCTGGCGGGTACAGAGTTGGGGAGACCCCAGGTCAGTGGGAACATGGCCGAGAGCATGCAGCTTGGAGGTTGGATCCCAGGTCAGCAGCCCACGTGGGACCACCCCTGGAGAAGGACATGGAGCCCCAGCAAGGATGAAGGTGAAGGGCAAGAGAAGGCCTCCATGCCTCTCTCATAAGAAGACCACACCTTGGAGGAGACATCATCAGGTTGTGACCTGTTCAATAGGTTGGAGACCACCCCCACACTTACACACAGGTGGCAAATTGACATAAAAATCAACCTGTCACCCTCCCAAGCCAACTGCCATCAGAAGAAACGGATGCTGAATGCAAAAGCAACAAATGCCACAACCTTCGCGGCTATTATTGACGACACAGTTATGCTGCGGCAGCTGCTTTCTGTACACGTGTGGATAGCTCCTGCTTGTCGACCAGACTGGTTTGAAATCCCCAACCAGCCCCATGCTTCTTCCTTTGCCACTCCAGCCAGTGACTTGTCCCAACCGAGGATCCTAAGTGCCAGGCAGAGTGTGACACGCCTTCACCCAGGGCGTGTCTATCACAGACGTGCTCCTCGAAGGCACCGACACATTACATTAGAACCCACTATAAACGGAATGATCCAAAGGGTTGCTGGTGCTGTCTGATCTCTGTAACCACCACCATCAGAGAGTGACGGAGGCCAATCTCAGACACTGATTAGCACATGCCCACCCTCACCGTGTGACGTTTTAGAATAATAACGCCTAAGGAGAAGCCATTGCCAGGGAAATAAACAGCTCATTAGTCAGGGGAGACATTGGTCAGTAGAAGCACGTACTTCTAATTTGTATTTTTATTTGTGATTTATTCTCAATCAATCAGCAAGTGCTGACTGATTGCTTACTACGCCCCCATCTCAGCTTTCACTTGGAGTTAAGCAATGTATTATTTTCAGTGAGCGTATTTTGATAGTGGTTAATACTGATAAAACAGTATTAAAACTATTGCATTTCCCCCTTAGTTTGAATACACACACGTATTTTAATTCTTTTTGCTTTGATAAGGGTAACTCCCCAATTTCATATTGGAAGTCAAGAGGAAAGTGGAATTTGTTTAAAATATTTTTTTCCTTGAGTAAACTTTTTCTGGAAGGTACCTATTCCTTAGGTGAACATCTCTCCCTCTCTTTCTTCAGACAACAGTCCTGGCATATCATTCATGAGCCAATCTCTTTGGCCACATTCCTAACTGCCCATATTTGAGATCGTCTATTCTTGTCTTAGTCATCTAATGCTGTTCAAAGAAAAGAAACAAAAGTGAATGGTCTTAACAAATAGAAATTTATTTTCCCTGATGAGGACACTTGAAGTCCATATGCAGGGCACTGATTCTAGGGGAAAGCTTTCTCTCTGTGTCGGCTCTGGGAAGAGATTCTTGCCCCTTCAACATCTATAATCTACATGTAATCTACTTAATCTGTGTCTTAGTCTCAATCTTTTTATGGATCTCGGAGGGCCTCAGTACAGAGACTCCAGATCCGAAGGATCAATTCTATTTCTCACTCCTCTTTCTTGATGGTACAAGGTCCATTTCTTTTTGAATAATTGAGTCTACTTTTGTCTCTTGAAAGATAAAAGGTGGTGCAGGCCACACCCAAGGAAAACTCCTTTGCATTGGACCAGAGACTTGACCTGAGTAAGGATGCTGTCTCCATCACTGCTCTGACTGCTGGTCACACTGTGCTGCTGACTTGCATGTTGCTGTCATGCTGAAAGCTAAGCCACTGGTAGTTCAAATACTAGCAAGGTCACCTACAGGGCACAGGTTTCAGTGGGGCTTCTCAGATGAAACATACAGGAAGAGGTAATCCACTTCTTAGTTTTGCCACTGAAAACCTAGTGACTAGAAGAAAAATATTATCTGAAAGGGTCATCAAATGAGCCCCTCAGCTAGGAAGGCACACAAAATACAACTGGGAAGAGCTGCTTCCTCAAAGTAGCGTCAACCGTACCGATGTGCATGGAACAAAGCATTCAGGACTTTGTTGCGGATGGGGCAAAACCCACCATGAGGAGAAACAACTGAAATACCCATTCATAATCCGAGTGTGGAATGTATAGACCTGAAGGCAGGAAAACTGAAGCTGCCACAAAGGAAATAGAATACATAGATTGATATCCTAGGCATTTGTGAATGAAATGGGTGGCTATCTGAATTGACCATTTTGAATTGAAGAATCATGGGATTTACTATACTAGGAATGACAAATTCAAAAGGAATATCATCACATCAACATTTAAGATCTGTCTTGAAATACAATGCAACTGTGATGGTATAAAATCTATATATCTACAAGGAAGACCAGTTTAATGCAACTATTTTATTAAAATGTATACCCCAACCACTGAAGTCAGTAATGTAGAAACTCAATAATTCAACCAATACCTTCCTTCTGAAATGAGCCAAACCTGCAACCAAGATGTATTGCTTACTGCTGGTGAGGAAGCTGGCAACAGAGGAAGGATCGATAGTTGAGAAAGAGGGCCTTGGTGATAGAAATGAAGCTGAATATCATGAGATAGAATTTTGAAAGACCAGTGACTTTTCCCTTGCAAATGCCTTTTTTCAACAACATAAACAGCAACTATATATGTGGACCTTGTCGGATGGAAGCAAATTGGCTGCATCTATGGGGAAAGATGATGGAGATGCACAATATCATTAGCCAAAACAAGGCCAGGTGCCACCTGTGGGGCAGACCGTCAATTACTTATATTTGAGTTGAAGCTGAAGAAAATTAAAGCCCAACCATGAGAGCCAAACCATGACTTTGAGCACATGCCACCCAAATTTAGAGACTATCTCAGGAATAAATGTGATGCATTGAACAATAATGACAGGAGACCAAATGAATTGTTGGATGGCATCAAGAACATTACATGGGAAAAAATTAAAAGGTTATTAAATAAAGAGGAAAGAAAGAAAAGACCACAGTGGATGTCACAAGGGACTCAAACTTGCTCTTGAAGCTAAAAGAAGGGAAGAAATGATGAACTAAGAGAGCTAAACAGAAAATTCCAAAAAACAGCTGAAGAAGGTAAACTTAATCATTTATAATGAAATGTGCAAAATGGTTTAAACTTTAACGAGTGATTCTCAACCTTCCTAATGCGGTGGCCCTTTAATACAGTTCCTCATGTTGTGGTGACTCCCCAACCACAAAATTACTTTTGTTGCTATGCTACTTCATCACTGTCATTTTGCTACTGTTATGAATTGGGTGACTCCTGTGAAAAGGTCGTTCAACCCCCAAAGGGGTCACAACTCTCAGGTTGAGAACCGCTGACTTTCAAGAGTCAGAACACCAAAAGTGGAAAACACACTGAGAATGAATCAAGCAGTAAGAAATGAAGGGGGAAAATAATCAAGCCTGGAATTGCAATATTCAATGATGCAGGAAGCAGCAAAGGAAGATCGGCAGAACACACAGAATCATTGGACCAAAAGGAATTGGTCCACATTCAACCATTTCAAGTTGTAGCTTGTGACCAAGAACTAATAGCATTGAAAAAAAGAAGTCTAGGCTGCACTGAAGGCATTAGTGAGCAACAGGCACCAGGACTTGATGGAATACCAAATGTTTCATCAAACTGACACAGTCCTGAAAGCACTCACTCATCGATGCCAAGACATCTGGAAAACAGTTACCTGGCCAATTGCCACGGAGAGATCCATATTTATGCCGATTGTTTATTGAACGGCATTTAGGTTGAATATTGAGAATGGTGGGAATCGGTGCCTTTATGTAAAGAAAAGCTTTTTGTAGATGTTCTTTTGCAGAAATGGGTGAAGTCCCTCTTAGGGAGAAGGCTTAAATAAAAAGAAATTACCTTTTAATTTTTCATTATTTAAGGATGAGGATTTGAGCGAAGGCAATCTAGAGCTAAAAGAAGTGTCATGGTAGAAAGTCTAGATGCAAATTTTCTGTAAAGATGGGACTGTTTCTTATCTCCACCATCCAACACAGTAGCCACGAGCCACAAACTGCTCTTGAGCACTTCTGATTGTCTCTAATTCAAAATCATTTGCATTGCTGGCTAATGGCTAGCACAGGTCTAGATGAAGGAGCCTCTCAGCAAATACAAGAGGACATCTTTAATACAGCCCGTTGAAGGCACTGCATGTGGGGAGGATGGTGAAGGGTTTGGGTTTTCCATCCTACGAGATACACAGTTGGGAAGCATCTTAGTTTTCTAAGGCTGCTGTAACAGAAATACAAGGGAGAGGTTGAAAGAAAAGAAATGTATTTTCTCACCAGGTAGGAGGCTAGATGTCTGAATTCAAGGCACCATCTCTAGGGGGAAACCCTCTTTGTCTGGGGGAGATCTCCTTCGGTTTCTATAGACCCTTCCTCGGTCCTGGTCCAGTCCCACACAGCATCTTTCCCCATGGCTTGCTTGCTTCCATGCTCAACTGCTCAAAAGTAGTTATGGTTAAGCCACACCCTAAGGTGATACGGCCCCAATAACACACTAAGGATAATTCTATTCCCAAAGGAGATTGCATTCACAGATAGAGGCTTAGGATCCCTATCCACATTGTGGGGCAATACAATTCAGTCCATGGGGGAATTCCGGAGAGGCAGCAGATATGAATGGGTCAATGGAACACGAAGATTCTGTGAAGGGGGGACTGTTTCCAACTGCAAAGACAGCTGTTGCTGCATCCATTGAGAGGATGATCGGGAGATTGCTGTGGCCCACACTGGGGCTTGTACAGTACCTGTGACCTGTCACTACTGCCCTTGGCTGGTCTCAGAGCACATCGGGCTGGAAAGGAAACCCTGGGTTATTGACAGACCTCCGGCAGCTATAGCTGAATAGGGACAGTAGAAGTGGGTTTCATCTGGGTTTTACCCACAGAGCCCTATTCCCCCCAAGTCCATGTTATCTGGGCCAAAGGAGAAGGCAGGAGAATACAGAGTGGCATCAGAATCCTGTCTGCATTCTGCATTTTGCTCCATCTTTCTGAATAAGCACCACAGGTGAAGCTTGGGGTGGGATCATTGCCAGCCCTTGGCAGCCATCAAAAAGTCCATTTCCAATATGAGACCTCCCAGCTGTGGAACCCCCATGGTCCAGAAGACACAGCTCAGTGTGGAGGTGCCTTGGGTGCAGAGAGGGGGAGGGTGATGAGATTTATAAGAAAAGTCACTTCCCTCAAGTAATTTGTGCCAACACCGGCCCCAACTTTTTGCATCTTAAGAGTTACCCTGGGCTTGGATCAGTGAGTACAGCTGAATCAAAAAATAGAAAACTAAGCCTATTATTAGGGTATGAATTAAAATCAGTTAAAAGTAGTTATCTTTGCTTCATGGGCCTAAGGGTGGGATGGGAGGAAGCGGTACAGGGGATTTCCCTCCATGAAGATCCTTGTGCAATTTTATTTTTAATAATCTTTTCAAGAGAAGTCTCTCCATGGTTATGCGAATGCTCATGTTGAGGCCAGGTAATCAGGTGAGGCTCATTTGTTCCAGAAGTCTTTGGGGGTAAGCAGAAATAACCGTATGCTGGGGGGTCATTGTTGTTGTTAGTAGGTCCTGTCAGGTGGGTTCCAACTCCCAGTGATCCCGTGCGCAGCAGAACAAGACACTGCCCAGGCCTGTGTCCTCCGCACCACTGTCCTGTTTGAGCCCACGGAATCAGTCCGTCTCATTGAAAGCCTTCCTCTTTCTCGCAACCCTTCTACTTTACCAAGCATGATGTCCTTCTCCAGGGACTCGTCTCTCCTGATAAGATGTCCAAAGCACCTGGGGGTAGATGTTTCATCACAGAGAGAAACTTCCGGTGCGTTTAGTGAGACTGGATCACACCATCTAAGGAGGAACTGGGTAAGAGAGAACCCAATCTGGCTCCACCCCCAGGCTGAGCAGGTGGTGATTTTGTGTAAGTGTATTCTGTGGGCAAAATTCCACAAGTAAAGTGCCAGACGAGTTATTGAGAGAAAGGTCTTTTTTCCTTCTTCTTACTGTAGTATTGAAAATGATTCATAGTGACCCTGCAGGATCGAGTGGAACAGCCCCCTGTAGGCTTCTGAGGCTGCAACTCTCTGCAGGAGCAGAAAGCTACATCTTTTCCTGCAGAGCAGCTGGTGCATTTGAACTGCTAACCTTGAGGTTAGGAGGTTAACAGCCAAGCACGTAACCCATGATGCCAGTCAGAATCAACTCGATGGCAGTGAGTTTGGCTTGGGGGCTTGTTTGTTTTTCCCCCCTAAAATGATGGTGACTTCGACTGAGCCACACCTTATGGAGGACAGGTAGCGCGGGCCCTGTAAAGATGCTTGTGGCCACGTTGGGTAGGCTTGTATTGTGCTGTTGACGCCATTTGTGGGGCAGAACCCCCTCATTCTGAAGTTCCATGGCCTACTCTTGGAGAATATGGAAGGAGGCACAACGGCCCAATGTCACATGCCAAAGCCCTGCCTTTAAAGCAGAAACATTCCAAGTACCCTGGGGGTGGGGGAAGCTGGCACATGCCCCAGCAGTTTGGGAAGCCTTGCCTTCAAAGGCCACCAAGCTTTGCCGCCATCCTGGGAGCTCCTCTCCTCGTGCACTCTAGTTCTGGGAATAGTTGTCACACGGGCTCGTGTACAACAAAATAAAGTGTTGCCCAATCCTGCACCATCTTCACAGTCATTGGGCTGCCTGAATCCAGAGCCGTGGCTCCTGTGCATTTTGAGAACCTTCCGATCGAGAAGGAAAAGATAAAACCCGGGGAGAGACGAAGGAGTACACTCAGCACTGACTCAGACAACAGTGTATTGTGACTTAGAGGGGTTTTACCAGAAAGGCTGGTAAGTTCAAATCACTGACCTTGCGGTTAGCAGCTCAATGCACAATCCACGATACCACCAGAGTTGCTTTCAGCAGAGAAGCCCGGGACTACCTCTAAGACGGAGACTTTTGGTCCCCCTCCTGCCCCTGGGGAAATATCATCCCTGCTCTTGGTTCACAAA
This sequence comes from Echinops telfairi, assembly GCF_000313985.2. Classification (NCBI taxonomy): domain Eukaryota; kingdom Metazoa; phylum Chordata; class Mammalia; order Afrosoricida; family Tenrecidae; genus Echinops; species Echinops telfairi. The sequence continues at coordinate 5,309,159 of NW_022109768.1, read as the reverse complement.
GCCTCGTCTCAAAGTGCTTACACAGCTCCAGCCTCTCCTAGCCCCTGATGCTGATGAACACAGGCCTTGGATCTCCCATGCTGCCAATTCCAGCCCTCTCCTGCACACTACATTGACTTGATTATTTTAATTGAAAAAATAAGCAACTAATGATTGCAGCTCCCTTCTCCCAGTCCATAAAGAAACCACAAGCCAAAGGTGCGGAGGTCCACTGTGAGCTTTCCCAGGCTTGCCGCCTCCAAATGACTCTGGCACTTAGGTTGGCGCAGGGAGCACCGGTCCCATGTGGGAGGGATCGTTAACATAGTCCCTGTCAATTCATTCCTTCTGCCTTTTGTGGAAAACCCACCCCACCGCTCTGCCCGTGTCAAAAGGGTTCTGGAGTGCCTGTGATTTTATGCTCAAGACAAAGAATAGCTCTTTGCAAAATTCTGAGAGCGAGCAACATGACTCTCAGCCGCGTCCTGGAAAAGTCTGAGATACACAATGCATAAAATGAATAGAGGGTCCAGCAAGCACGCCGTGATAAGGAGGTGTGCGGCATTCCACAGCCAGTCTCCTGCCTGGGAAGCTACACAAAAGCCCAGCGAGTGCAGTGAAACAACTGTATTTTTCTTGTCTACAAATTCCAGTTGTAGGAAAGTAGGCATGCGACAAGGAAACACCGTGTCTGCCAATAATGAAATTGTTTGAGATTTCCAAGGAATTGGTGAATGAGGGAGGGTGACACGGAGGAAATTGGGGCTCCAAGTCTTGCACTCAGATCAATGCTGCTCTTAACTGAGTAGCCCCAACCAGTGATGAGGGGACAGTTTGTACCTGGCTGGGGGAGGAGGGAATTAAGCAGGGTGAGGTGGCGTCTGAGGGCCTGTGGAGGTTAACATTGCAGCCTGGGAGAGATGCAAACTCCAAACTCACTACCATCCAGTCCGTCCCAACTCATGAGGGGCCCTGGTGGCCGAGCGGGTTACCCAGTGACCTGGGAACACAAGGGGAGCAGTTCATACTCACTGGCTGTCTATGTCTGTAAAGATGTCTCAAAATCCCCCAAAGGGCAGTTCTATTCTGGTCTATACAGTTGCTGTGAATTCACTGGGATGGAGGAAAGGAGTAAAATTGGGTATAACTGGGGTCTGTCCATCCCTGGCCAAATGTCACCATAGTCTGTGTTCTGCCCAAAGGGTCTTGTAGGGTCAGAACAGAGAGTAAGTAGCACCTGCCTCTGGATTCTCCATAAGGAATCTCTGAGTGGTTCTCCTATCTGCTGCCCTTGTACCTTCTAGATCTCAGCTACGTGTGGGAGGGAGACACTGGGCACGGAGTCGCCTATGCGACTGCCTATATCATGGGCAGGATGGCTACTACTGCATCCACTCTTCCCAAGAAGAACCTGGGGCTTAGAAAGGTTTGTGTATCTATGCCAGTGCAGCTCGTCATCAGCGGAACCAAGATTTGAACCCTGGCCTTTTGATATCAGGCTCATTTGTGCTTATTGCCTACAGGCCTCTTCTCTGTGTGTCTTGGTCTCTGACCGCTGACCCCCCCTTTGAACACTTACTGCCCTGTGCCCTTCAGTGTGTCCATTTGGCTCCTGACAGCCTGTCTGCCGGCCACAGCCTCCAAGGTCAACACATGCTCCCATTTCTGAGCGCAGCTTCAGGCTTGGGAAGAGCTTGCCGGGACTTCTGGTTTTCTATTTGCCTAACTCCTGACAGCCTGCCGGGTTTCTGACCCCAGCACCAGCCCGCTCTGGAGCTAATAGCCCTGGACTGTGGCTCTGTTCTTGCGTTTCATTGGTCACAGCTGAGAGAGGACTGTCATGAAGCAGGGCCAGGCCTGGTGGGAGCTGGCCAATCTGCAGGTCACTCGTGAGTGCCCACCCCACTGAAATGCTGTACCAGATGGGAGAGGCGAAATCCGAAGTCAGGAAAGGGAGCCAAAGGTGCATCAGGTGCAGGCGTTTGGGAGGGAAGGGATCGGAACTGCGCAAAGGTCAGCGGTGTGGAAGCCAGGGAGCCATGCCAGGCAAAGGCAGATAAAACAGGGTCTTGCCATGGCTCACTCCATGAGCACTGCTGCAGCAGGGCATTCCTTGGAAGTGAGGCTAAGCACGATTTACTGGCCTGGGTGACCTCTCAAAGAGAGATTCCTTTTCCATTACCAATATCATGGGCAGGCACCCTGGTGACACAGTGCTTAAAGCTCAGTCGTAGGCTGCTGACAGAAAAGGTCAGTGGTGGGAACCCACCAGCTGCTTCTCCATGGAAAGACGAGGCAGGCTGCTTCCATAAAGATCTACCACCTTGGAGACCCTGCCGGGCAGTTCTGCTGGGTCCTAACCGCTTGACATGTCTCCCAATCAACTCAACAGCACACAACTGGAATAGTGAGGGAAATCCATGCTAGCAGGGCATGGGGGTTTGGCTTTGTTTTATTTTAATCTTGAGAGCTTCAAAAAACAAAGCTGTCACTCTGAGGACTAAGGTGCTCCTGACCCAAGCCCTAGTAGTTTCAATTGCCTCGTGCACGTGTGAATGAGAGCGGGGCGGTGGAAAAGGATGGCTGAGGCATTTGGATTACGGTGCTGGTAAAGGAGATCATGGAAAGTACCAGAAGGATAGGCAAATTTGTCTTGGTGGAAGGACAACTAGAACGCTCCTTGTGAGCGAAGATAATGAGACTTCGTCTCACATATTTTGGACATAATCTCAGAAGAGACCAGCCCCTGGAAGAGTAGAGGGTGGGCAACAAAGCGAAGGCTCCTGAAGGCGATGGGTTGACATGGTGGCTGCACCAATGGTTCAAACAGACTCACAACTGGGAGGACGACTCAGGCTTCATTCTGTTGTACAGAGGGTCACTGTGTGTTAGA
>NW_022109768.1:5295072-5306045 GCF_000313985.2 Echinops telfairi | reverse complement strand
GTGACTCTATATAGCGTTTCCTAGATGGTAAGTCTTAAGGGGAGCAGAAAGTTTGAACCACCAACCTTTGGTTAGCAGCCAATGCTTCACATACCATGCCACGCTACCAGTGTCCAGTTTCTACTCAGCAGAGGGTCAAAGAGAATAATAATCTCTGTTCTTGTCTGTTAATTCTTTGATGAGATATCACCAATTCCCTTTTCATATATTTCAGAATATAAGAAATCCTTTGTTTCAGCTTACATGGTCTATTAACTAATTTCTCCAAAGGTTGGTCTTTCTAAAAGCCCTGCACAATGCTGTTTGTCCACAGCTGCCTTGCCCTGTGCGCTGTCCACCACCACCCCACCCCACCCCCGCGTTCCCCCCTGCTGCTGCAGCCTAGTCCCATTCCTCTGCTCTGCGTACTCTCTTCAGCCTCCACCACAATCAGCATTCTCCACACTGTGAAGATGGAAGGGGAATTTTAAATTTCTTTTGGCAGAAAAAACTCACTTCCTACTTGGGATATAAAATGAGAATTAATTTTCTCCTCCCCTTCCCACCTCACCCCAGGGATGAATATGGCCTTTGGTGATTCCTGTATGATGCAATTGAGCACCCCCACCACGTACACATTAGGGAGGGACTGCACAAATTGACAATGGCAAGTTTATATATAAAAATAGAACCTCGGCCCACTATCTGCAGTATCAAGGAAGTCTGAACTGTGCGTGCACGTGTGCATGCATGCACACACACTTACACTCACACTCACACTCACACAGGTTCTGCCTTAATCTCGAAAATCCTAAAACCAACTGGGCCACACATACAAGACCCATATGCAGTGTTGACAACCGAAACTCTTTATGAAAAGCAGATTACTTACAGAAAACAAATGGCCCATGGCAGGAACAATTCTGAGATTCTGGCAGGGTGGGGTAAGCACTGGGCTGCTGATACAAGGTCAATAGTTTGAACCCATCAGCCATTTAACAGAAGAAATATAAGGTTGTCTGCTCCCTTGAAAATGACCAGTCTTAAGGGCCCTGAGAGCAGTTCTACTCTGTCCTACAGGGTCACTAGGAGTTGGAATTGACTCAATGACAGTGGGTCTATTTGACCTCCCTTACCCCTATGAGTACCCCATTTAGCATCATGGGGGAGGAACCCACTTATATCTAAAAGGGATCTGTTCACCCTTTCTGAGTTCCCCCTGCGTGTGTGAGCGCAGGGGGTGTGGGGTGGGGAGCATGCTGGACCAGGTGTCAGTAACCATGTCCCTCTCTCGGTCGGTGGGTCATCACCGCTAGGGTTCATTCTCTCTCTTTCTCATGGTCTCTGCAGTTTCAGTATGGATTCAAAGATGGCAGATTGCAGTATGGATTTCAACTCAATGTACAGAAAACCAAAATGCTCATAAATCAAGGATTCCGGAGATTCACAATCAGTGTTCACAGGAACAGCAGTCGAGAGATCCAAACGTGCTACACTGAGTAAGCTTGCTGCACGAGACCTCTTTAGAGTTTTGAAAAGCAAGGATATTTGTTGCTCAGAGGACTAAGGTGCACCTGGAATGTTTTGTTGTTTCATAGGCAGGTGAACGTTGGACACTGAATAAGGAAGAAGGAAGGAGACTCGATGCATTTGAATAGTGGGGCTGGTGAAGAATTGCTAAAAGGACCATCAATTGGTCTTGGAAGAAGTACAACCTAAGTGCTCTTGAAAGGCAAGGATGGCAAGACTTAGTCTTACAGTCTGTGCACGTGTTGAGAGACGAGTCTCTGGAGAACATCATGCATGGTAAATTAGAGGGACAGCGCCAAAAAAAAAAAAAGGAAGACCCCCAAGGAGGTGGTCTGACAATGGCTACAACAACGGGCTCAAGCATGGGACAATCGTGAGGCTGGTTCAGGACCATGCCGTGTTTCATTCGGTTGTGCACTGAGTTGCTATGGAGTGGAGCTAACGTGATGGTGCCTAACAACAAACCAGGTAACAATGAACCTCAGTCAACCACAATCTGCCTAAGGACAACTTATGAATCTTCATCCCAGCTTTGAACTCAAGAGCAACGAAAGAATGCCTAAGATGCTTCCTTAGCCAATAACATTGGATTCTCCACTTCTCGTTAGCCTGCTCCTGGCTTCCAACAGCCTTTAGGCAGCATATACCTGGAGCCTTCCCTTTCTGGGGGATGGTGGCTGACTCCCTCACACTGGCAAACCCACAATAAATAAATGGCTTTTGCTTTTCTTATTTGGATGTCCTTTGTCTATTTCCACACATGACCAAAAAACACAAACCGAATTCACTGCCACTGTGTTGATTCCAGCTCTTAGTGGTCTCAAAGAACAGAGGAGAGTTGCCCTGCGGGTTCCAAGACTGTAAATCTTCATGGGTGTAGAATGCTTCATCTTTCTCCCATGGAGTGGCTGATGGGTTCAAACTGCTCTCCTTGCAGCTGGTCCAACTCAGGGCTCAACTGCATAAGACTACAGCAACCTAAGAAGATTCCTTCTGAACACTTAATACCATATTGTGTGAGCCAGAGTCCCAATCAGGTCAAGTGGGCCCTGTTTTCAGGTATACCTATTTCTGAGTCCGACCCTGGACCTTTGACATTAGAGTCTTCAGCGGTAAACCGTGAGAGTCCATGCTGCAAGCTCATGTTGTGCATTGCTTTCTGTAGGCAGCTGGACACAGGTAAAGAAACTGAAATTGTTTACAAGAGCAAAGAGATAAGTGAGCTACGTGTTGCGTAATCACAGAGTAAGAGAAGCAGAAAGAGCTTCCCTTATTTTTTTCTCCATTCTTCATCATTGTTTACTGTACATTTTGTAATGGTTTACAGAGCAGTTCATCAGTTTCATGCTCAACACTTCGGGCACATTTTGTTTCAACTCATCCATGGCAAGTCCCGCAAAGTACCGTCACTTAGCCTGCTTCCGTTCTGCTTCTTTTCTGACCCTCTGAGCATTGTCCTTGGGTAAATCCAGCCCTTTTGATCATCAATGGGGGATTCTTCCAACACATGAGTGAGTTCAGTTCCAGTCCTGAGAAATTCCATGGTCTTCCCCACCCACCCCTGACAACTTTATTGACATATAATTCACAGACCATATAATTCAATCGTTTAAACATATTTTTAAATGGTGCAATCATCGCCGCAGTCTATTTTAGATTCTTTTCTTCTTCCCTTTCTATAAAGGTGGGGGATAATTGGTGGAGGAAGAGGTAATGGAGTAATGATCCAATTCCTAGTCAGTCATTTTTAGGTCTACAGGATGCCTAGAGGGGAACTCTAGGGGAAAAAAAACACCCCACAAAACAACAACAACAACAAAAAAGGAGCCAGAGAGCGTACTCAGGAGTGGGCATTGAATTGTCACAGGGAAAAATCATGGCATTTGCTTAGAGTAAAAGTCAAAGAGGTTTATTGAGGGATAGAACAATTCACTAGTTAGGGTAGCACAGAGCAGCCAGATGGTTATGAAGTGCTACTTTGTGTTGGAATTGAAGAAAATTATTTGTAGTTGAAAAGCAGGAACTTCTCAGTAAAACTCTGATAGGTTGACCCTCCCTGGACTTGCCTGGACTTGACAAGGCACAGCCATGTTCCTGCACGTATTATTTTCTGGGTCCTCCCTAGAGTAACCCACATCTGTCTAAGCATAATCACAGCGCCTGCCTAGCAAACTATTGAAATTCATGCCTGGGTTAGCACTTTAAAATAGAAGGCATGTAAACAAGTTGGAGTTAGGCTTGTCCCTGAATCGGCTATTTTTTCATCCACCTCAGATGTTGACGTGCCCTGACACCCCCCAAGGCAGACAGGGCCTGAAACAAAATCGAGTCCATGGAGCTCAGATGGGGTCTGATTCACCCTCCGGTCCGGTCCGTCATTTGTGGGTCTACCGAATGCCTCAATGTCAGATTTGTTTACACATCTGACAAAATGTGTTTGGCCTGCCTCTTTTCTTAGCCATCCAGTGACTGCCAAATGCCTCTGATTTCAAATAGTCCTACACAGAACAAAGGGGCATTCAACCAATTTCCTGAGAGGATCAAAGGAGCCAGGCTGGCATGCTGCGGGACTTGTGATATTTCATTCTCCTGGGATCCCCAGGCTTGATGGGAGGTGCTTTTCATGCCTAAGCCAGGAACTGGCAGGGGGAAGACATGCGCTGATAATAAGGAAGTTCCCAAGTTGATGGAGTCCCAGCCACCTGGCGAAATCCCTAGGTGAAGGTATAGCTTCACCTCCTCCCCGAGCCACCCACCACAGGGGTTTCCAAGACAACCAACCTTGCTCCACAGTAGGGTTACCCACCCCTGCTCAAACCAAACCCAATTCTGACTTATAATCACCCCATCCAGAGTTCCCAAGAATATAGATTGTTATAGGTACAGGCAGCCTCCTCTTTCTCCCAAAGAACATCTGGTAGGTACGAACAGCTCACCTTGCAGTTAGAAGCACAAGGTCGAACCCACAGAATGACCAGGGCTCCTTTGGGGTCACGTAGGAGTTGTTAACCAAGGCTGAGAACCAATGAACTGGCCGACTGAAACCAATCATTTGGGAAATTCCTACTGGACCCTGGACCTGTTTCCGCTTCCATTCTCAAGGATGTGGCAAGGTGATATTGGTGATATGTGTCAGGGAGGGATGCCCTACTCAGCCTGGCCCTTTCTCACTTCATCACGGGCATCTGGCTCGTCCTGGAAGCCTCTGGAGTTGCTCCCTGGGGTGTTTCCCTCCTATCTTTCCTCCTTCATATCTTATCTGTTTTGCTTCAGTTCCTCTGGGCCCAAATCTCTGCTAAGTGACAAAAACTGCTAATTGTATAATCAGATAAGCTAATTGCTGTTAACACTACCTGGCTAAAGTGTCCCCAAGCAAGTAAAATACCACCTTGAGCCAGTTAGAATGCATTCCCTGAGGAGAAGAATGTGCATAGAAAATTTCAGGCAGGGAAAATAGTCAGTAATCGACTCTTCACGTCCTCCATCAAACCATAGGGAAAAACCAAACCAAGCCAGTTGCCATCTGTTTTTTTCTAACTCATATCAACCCCATGTGCGTCAGAGCAGAACTGTGCTCCGAGAGTTTTCTACGGCAGATTTTTTTGGAAGGAGATTATGAGGCTTTTCCTTCCAGGTACCTCTGGGTAGGTTCGAACCACCCACCTTTTCTCTCGTAGTCAATGGCTTAACGATTTGTGGTACCTAAACCAAACTCACCGATGCTAGCTAAGTGGATCGCAGCTCATGACGTTGTTATTGTTAGGTGTTATTAAGTGGGTTATGACCCAAAGCACAAGAGAAACCAACAAAGCCTAGTCCTATGTCATCCTTACGATTGTCCCCCTGTTGGAGTCCATTGTTGGAGCATGGTGTCACTCCAGCTCATTGGGTGAGGGTCTTCCTCTTCTTCACTGCCCCTCCACTTTACCAAGCATGGTGTTCTTCTCTAGGGACCGGTCTTTCCTGACAATCTTTCCAAAATATGTAAGATGAAGTCTTGCATCCTAACCTCTAAGCAACACTCTCACTGCACTCCTTCCAAAACAGATCTGTCTGTTCTGTGAACAGTCCACGGTACTTCCAATATTCTTCACCAGCACCGCAATTCAAATGTATACATTCTTCTTCTGTCTTCCTTATTCAATGTCCAACATGCACATGCATGTGAGGCAATAGAACATACCATGGCTTGGGTGAGTCACCTGTACCTTCGTTCTCAAAGTAACATCTTGCTTTTCAATACTCTAAAGAGGTCTTGTACAACAGATTGACCTAATGCAACACATTTTTTAATCTCCTGATGGCTGCTTCCAAGAGCATTGAGTGCGGATCCAAGCAAGACAAGATCCTTGACAAGTTCATTCTTTTCTCTGTTTATCATAAAGTTACCTATTAGTTCAGTTGAGCAGATTTTGGTCTTCTTTGAGTTGTAATCCAAACTGAAGGCTACAATCCTTGATCTTCATCAGCAAGTACTGTGAGCCCCCCTCACTTTTAGCAAGCAAATGTCGTCTGCAAATTGTAGGTTCTTCGTAGGCCTTCCTTCCATCCTGATGCCACATTCTTCTTTATAAAAGCCAACTTTTCTGATTACTTACTCAGCATACAGATTGAACTAGTATGGTGAGAGGATGCAACCCTGACACACACCTTCCTGATTTTAAACCATGTGACATTCTCCTGTTCTGTTCACACAGCTGCCTCTTCATCTATGTACAAATTCCCCAGGAGCACAATGAAGTGTTCTAGAATTCCTATTCTTCTCAAGGCTATCTATCCATGGTTTATTAGGGTCCACACAGTCCAATGCTTTTGCATAGTCAATAAAACACAATTAACCACCGCTCGGGTATTCTCTGCTTTCAGCCAAGACCCACCTAACATTAGCAATGATATCTCTTATTCCATGTCTTCTGATCCTGGCCTGAACTTCTGGGAGTTCCCTGTCAATGTACTGCTGCAACCATTGTTGGATGATCTTCAGAAAAAAATTTACTCGCATGTGATATCGACAATATCATTCTATAGTTTGAGCATTCTGCTGGGTCCCCTTTCTTTGGAATGGGCTCAAATATGGATCTCTTCAAGTCAGTTGGTCAAGTAGCTGTCTTCTAAATTTCCTGGCATAGACAAGTGGGTGCTTCCAGTGCTTCATCAGCTCGCTGAGACGTTTCAATTGGTATTCCATCAATTCCTGGGGCCTTATTTTTGGCTGATGCTTTCAGTGCTGTTTGAACTTCTTCCTCATATGTTACCTCCTGAAACGGTGGACTGTCAACTACTGGCTGTTCTTTTTGGACCAGTGTCTGACTCATAGTGACCCTACAGGACAGAGTAGAACTGTTTCTTTGGGTTCCTAAGACTACACACTTTGACTGGAGTAGAAAGGCTCCTTCTTCCATGAAAACCACGGTGGTTTCCAACTGTTGACCTTGCGGTTAGCAACCCAATGAGTAACCTACTACACAACCAGGGCTCCTTAACCAACCTATGGACTTTATTGGGTTTTGGTGCCATCTGGCCCTCCCCGTATCAACCCTATGCACATCAGAAGGAAACACTGCAGTCAAGGGTCATCCTTTCCATTGTACCTATGCTTCAGCCCATTGTTGGACATTATGTCAATCTATCTCATTGATGACGTTCCTCTTTTGCTCTGATCCTCTACCAAACATGATGTGCTTATCCAGGGACAAATTTCTTCTGACAACATGTCCAAAGTATGTAAGATCAAGTCTTACCATGTTTGCTTCTAAGGAACATTTTGGCTGTGCTTGTCTTGGAACTATAAAGGTAGGCATGTGTTTGTTTGCTTTTTTCAAAAAGTTTTTTTGGCATATAATTCACATGCCATATGATTCAACGATTTAAATATATTAAAAATTATTGTGTAACCATTACCGCAATCAATTTTAGAACAGTGTCTTCATTCTTGTACCCATTACTTGTTTGTTTCTGGTTTTTGTTTGTTTGTTTGCTAAAAGCAAACTTCTAAGTCACAAAGGAATCTAAGTCTGTTTCAGTTTGATTCTTGCTCCTTTTACAGCCACTCACACTAATGTTTAGATCTGATGGGTAAGGCATCTGATTGTAAGGCTGTGCCCGTTCTCTCATCTGTTCTTTCATTTTAACTGTACTTATTATTATTATTTTGTTTGTATTTATTTACATATTTTTATTTCTAGTTCTTATTTGTGGAATATAATACACATAAAAGAATATGTTCTATACAGTCGCACAGTCCATCCATCTCATGAAATCAGTAACAGTACCCCCTCCCCCTCTCCCACAACATGTCCTTCTTCGTGGTTTTTTTAAGGTTTCCTCTTCCTACCCTCCCTGCCTCCATCATTCCCTGTGCTTCCCTCTCCACCCTCCCCAACCTGGTCCGAGCATAGTCTTCAGAGTCCTATCTTTTGGTGTGAAAACCAGTTTTCTTCTTCTTATTTTCCTTTATAATAATGATGTCATAAGATATTTATCTATATGAGCTTGATCTACTCTGCTAAGCATAATGTTCAATTTTGTCCATGTCTTATTGGGAGATAATACAGATATCATATCAATCCATATTTCAATCACATCCAACAGTATTGCACAATTGCTACCACAATCAGTTTCAAAACATTCTCTTCCTTCTTGAACTTCTTGGTATCAGCTCCTCTTTCACCCTGTCTCCCACCTTACCCCCCAGGAACCCTTATTCTACTCGCTGTCTTTATAGGTTCAGCAATCCTGGGTTTCAAGTACTGAAACAGAAAAACATATATCTAACGTTCAAGAGAGTTACCCCAATGACAAAATACATCTGATATAAACCCCAATATGGCAAAAACAAAACACACACACACACAGAAAATGTTGAAAATCAGATCAGGCCCAACATGTATCAGAGGGGGCAATCAACTGATAAGGTTTTAACCATTCAAGTCAGATTTATCATTTGATCTCCTATAGTCATCTCTCCAATGCACTCTGTTTGGTAGCCAGTTTCTTCCCACCCTCTATTATGGATAGAAGGAAATCTCCAGAGGTTTATTTCTTGTGTAGATCTCACAAAAGTATGCTGGGATCATCCATAGCCTTCTGCAAACCAGAATCTCACAATTTAGGCTCTGATACTATTCCTTCTTTTGTCTTCAGATTATATCATCATTTTTTTTAAGGATGAATAATATTTCATTGTATGAATGTACCCGCGTTTGTCTTTTCTTCTATAGTTGTAGTTTTCTGTTGTTTCCATCTGTTTGCTATTATAGAAATAGCTGCCCTAAACATAGATGTGCATATGCTACTTCGTGTTTTCTTCTTTATTCTTTAGGGTATATAATAAGTAGAGAGATTGCCGGATCATAAGGTATTTGTATTTGCATTTGTTTAAGGAAGCATCATACTGACTTCCTTTTTGTGTGTGTATATGGGGGTCATACAAACTTTTTTATTTCCCAGTGCTTATAAAAGTGAAGTTTACACTATACTGTAGTCTCTTAAGTGTGCAATTGCATTATGGAAACATTTGAAATATTATTAAAATTACCAAAGTATTACACAGAGAAACAAAGTGGAAACATGCTGCTGGATGGAAAATAGAGTCTATAAACAATCTCGATGCAGGGCTGTCACACTCCATCAGTTAAAAAAAACAGTATGAAAATATTTACTGGTTATCTAAAATTCTAATATAATTCTTTGCCCTGTATTCTTTTTTTAATAGTTTTATTAGGGGCTCATACAACTCTTATCACAATCCATACATACATCAATTGTGTAAAGCACATTTGTACATTCATTGCCCTCATCATTCTCAAAACATTTGCTCTCCACTTAAGCCCCTGGCATCAGCTCCTCATTTTCCCCCTCCCTCCCCACTCCCTCATGAACCCTTGATAATGTATAAATTATTATTTTGTCATATCTTGCCCTGTACGACGTCTCCCCTCACCCACTCTTCTGTTGTCCATCCCTCAGAGAGGAGGTCACATGTAGATCCTTGTAATCAGTTCCACCTTTCCAATCCACCCTCCCTCTACCCTCCTAGTATCGCCACTCACACTACTGGTCCTGAAGGAATCATCCACCCTGGATTCCCTGTGTTTCCAGTTCAGAGTGGTTGTAATTTTCTACAATCCTAGCAATAATGTATGAGCATTCCAAATTCTCCACATCTTCTCCAGCAGCATTTATTTTCTATTTTTTTGAATTAGCTAAGCGTTTTGGTGTGAGATGAGAGATGGGGTCTCGTGGTATTTGGATGATTTCATGTCAGCTAGATACTCCTCAGTAGGGGTGCAGTCAAACCAGTCAATCAAGTGGTAGCTTGAGGACATTCCTTGGGGGGGTGGCTTTTTGTGTAAGAGTGAAGGAGGGGGACGGAAGAAGATGGCGTCTAGTTAGATTCACCTGCCTGGAGCAACTGCTGCCAGACCAGAAAATTGGAAGGTAAGGTGAAGGAGACTGGGAGGCAGAGTGCTGAAATTAGCACCAAGGTACTAAGGTCTGTCCTGAACCCCACGTTTTAAAATTTGCACTCACAAAGTGAACAGAGAACACACTAAATCGCTCTAGGTTTGATGTGCTAGGCTCATGGGCTCCGGCTGAACAGCTACCAGCGCCCCAGTTTGTCCGTGAGTAGCGATTTCCTCAGGCTGATGCCCTAAAGGGGACATAATCCCAGACACAAGGAGAACCTCTGAAAGCTAGTCACAGGACTAGCTCAGGAAGCCCAGAATTAGCAGATAACCCCTCAAGAACAAAGTGGGAGGGCTTGCTCTACCAGACTTTAGCACGTATAATACGACCGCAGTGGTCAAAACACTGTGGTACTGGTATAATCAGACCAATGGAAAGGAACTGGAGACTCAGAAATACAAACATCAGCATACAGTCAACTGACTTTTGATAAGGGCCCCCAAAATATCAAACGTAAAGCAAATGCTCTCCTCAATAAGTGTTGCTGGAAAAAATGGATATCTACCTGCAGAAAAATGAAACAAGACCCTTATCTCACTCCATGTACAAGAATAAACTCAAGGTGGATCACAGACCTTGAGATAAATCCCCAAACAATTAGAGCCATTAATGAGGGAACTGGGATAAACCTGAGAACGTTGGCATAGGGAATACATAGGCTATCAAAAATAGGGAAGGATACAAATACAGAGGTGTGACAAATCGACAAGTGGAATATACTGAAGATAAATCACCTGTGTACATGGAAAGAATTCACCAAGAGAGCCCACAGACTGGGAAAACATTTTTAGCACTGACCCACCTGACAAAGGCTTTATTACTAAAATCTACAATACTTTGAAAGCTTACAATAAGAAAAAAAAACCTGCCCACTAAGAAGTTGGGCAAAGGACCTGAACAGAAGTTTCACAGGGGCAGAAATCTGAATGGTCAGTAAACATATGAGAAAATGTTCCCAATCATTAGCCATAAGAGAAATGCAAATTAAAACAACT
>NW_022109768.1:5280700-5292297 GCF_000313985.2 Echinops telfairi | reverse complement strand
GCCTCAGGGCCAACAAAGAAAGTAGAGATATCAGGAGGATTAGGGGAAGGTGGGGGAAGAAAGGGGGAACTGATCACAAGGATCAATCTAGAACACCCTCCCAGGGGGATGAATAATGGGAAAGTGGGTGAGGAGTGACGGAGGACTATGTAAAATATGGAAGACATAATCTATAATTTATCAAGGGTTCCTGAGGGAGGATGGGAAGGGGAAGAAATGGGGAGCGGATATCAGGGGCTAAAGTGGGAAGAGAATGCTTTGAAAATGATGGCATATGTGCAAATGTGCTTGGCACACTGGAGGAATGTATGTATTGCAATGAGATGTAAGAGCCCCCAATGAAAGTATTTTTTAAAAAAGAGTGAGGGACTCTGGGAATTGCTTCTCTCTGCTCCTTCTCCTTCCTGCCTGCTGGAATTCTACCTTCCTCTAAAAGTAACCCCATGTGGGCCACCTGACCCTGAGAGCTGCTGGGCCCCTTCTATGTTCCCTCTGACCTTTGATCCCTGGAACTCTGCACGTGTGAAAAAACAAACAAAGCAGGAGGCCCTTCAGACCCAGAATTTAACGTCTACTGTAGCCATTGTGACCCCTGGTGGGGTGGTGGTTATGGGTGGGGTTGATAACTGCAAGGTCAGTAGTTTGAAACAGTCAGCCACTTTGAGTGGGTTTTGTTGGCGATTAGTTTTTAAATGTCTCTAAAGAATAATAGTGGAATTTAGATTCAAATTGCATTGAAATTATGAAATACTTTTAGTAATATTGGCATTTTCACTACATTTAATGTTCCTATCCAGGGGCATGGAACATTCTTCCATTTGTGTGAGTCTTTTAGTTTCTTGTAGAAGTGTTTTATAGTTTTCGTTGTATAGCTTTGTTTTTCTAGTAAAATTCATTCCTAGATATTTTATATTTCAGGTAATCATTATAAATTATATTATTCTTTTAATTTTCTTTTTGGTGTCATATTCTTTAATATACAAGAATCCAACTGATGTCGATCTTATCGACTACTACATTGTCTAATTTTTCAGTTAATTTAGCTATTTTAAATTGAATCTCTAGGGGTTTTTTTATCTATAGGATTATACCATCTGCAAATAGAGTTTTGTTTATTCTGTGCCAAAGTGGATGCCTTTAATTTCTGTCTGATGTCCTTCCGATTAGTGGATAAGACTTCCAGTAATCTTGTAAGTAAGAGCAGTGATAAGGAGTAACCCTATCTGTGCCCCATTAGAGGTAGAGTGCTTTCAATTTCTTTCCATTAAGTGGGATGCTAGCTGTTATTTTCACATATATAACATTTATTATGTTGAATAATTTCCCTTCTATTTCTTGCTTATTGATCTTTTAAAATTAAGAATGGATGTTGAATTTTATCAAATACCTTTCCTGCATTGAGTAATATCATCATATGGTTCTTATCCTTTATTTTGTTTATGTTGTGGATTACATTGATTGCTTTTCTAATATTAAATCATTATTTTAAACCTGGTATGAATTCCATTTGATCATTGTGGTAGTTTACATAATCTGGTGTCAATTTGAGGATTAAGGGCATAGGTAGAGTCTAGCCTGTGAATCAGGATATAGCCAATGAGGCCTCTGTGTGGGCATGGCCTTTTCCTAAGGATTCTTGGAACTCCTGTATTTTCCTCCTTGGAGGTGGGAGACACACTCTCTCTCTCTCTCAGCTCACTCCCTGCTCTATGGAGGAGACACCTGGAGAGAAGAAGCTGATGGTATCAGACCTCTGGAGCTGGAGAAGCCATGTGGAGACCCCTGCCAGCGCTGAAATGCTTACAATGCCATTGAATCTACAAGACTTCCCACTCACTAGCCTATGATCCTCCTGCATTTGGCACCATTGCATGTTTCATGAGTCAGAAGAGGACTTAATAGATTTGTATTGGAAATATGGGCTAATATCAGACTTATGGACTTGATCTGATCTAGGCTGGGATGTTTTCTCAATATACAGTTGCTCTTTTATATAAAACTCTTTCTTATACACATATGAGTGTCCATGAATTTGTTTCTCTAGTCTATCCAGACTAACACAATCATTATGGTTTTATTTTTGTTTTGATCTATTGTTGAATCTGTTGGCTAGACTTTTGTTTAAAATCAGTGAGTTTATATTCAACAGGGATATTGGTCTGTAATTTTCAATTCTGGTGATGCCTTTGCCAGCTTTAGGTATCAGGATTATACTTGCTTCATGAAATGCGTTTGGTAATATATTATGTTTCTGTGTTGTGAAATATTTCATGGAAGATTAGTGTTAACTAAATGCTTGGTAGAATTCCCTTGTCAAACCATCTTTTCCTGGACTTTTTGATGTTAGGATTTCTTTTTTCTAATGACCAGATCTATTTATTCTTGGGATATAATAATCTCAGACTTGCTGAGATTTTTCTGGGTCAGACTGTGTTAATTTGGATAGATAATCCATTTCTACAAATGTATCCATTTCTTCCAGATTTTCAATTTTGTTGGAATACAATTTCTCATAATACTGTGTGATCTTTTAACAATAGCACTTGGCTCTGTTGTGAGGTCATCTATTTTATGTTTTATTTGTAATAGTTGTTTTTCTCCTTCTTTTCCTTTATTAGGTTTGCCAGTGATTTAACAATTTTGTTAGGCTTTTCAAAGAACCAACATATTGTCCTATTGATCTTTTTAATATATTTTAATTTTTTCTGATTTATTTCTGCTATCATCTTTCTTATTTATTTTCTTCTAGTTTGGGGCATTGTTTTGTTATTCATGTTTTAATTGTAGTACTTGATGTGCTAAGGAGTTTATTTTCATTCTTCCTTTTTGATGTGTGCACTTACTGATATGCATTGCCCTTAATACTACTTTTGCCGTGTCCTAGAGATTTGGATGTGCTGTATTTTCATTCTTATTTATTTCAAGAAATTTTTGTGTTTTTTTATTTCTTCAATTACCGAGTTGCTTTTAAGTAAATTGTTGTTCAATTTCCATATATTTGACATCTGAAGATTGATTATTTGATGACTGATTTCTAATTTTACAGCATAGTGATTTGAAAATATGATTTGTTGACTCCCAATATTTTTGAATTTATTGATGCTTGCCTTATGGCATAACATATTATCTGTTCTGCACTAGGTTCCATGTGCATTAGAAAAATATGTAAAATATATTTTTGTTGGTGAAGTGTTCTGTATATGTCTAAGAGAGCCAGTTGACTAATTGCGTTGTTTAGTTCCTCTGTATCTTTGTTGATTTTCTTTCTACGTGACCACTTTCTTTGCTTGAAAGTGATGTGTTGAAATCTCCTAGCATTATCATATTAGGGTCTATTGATCTCTTCATTTCTATAAGAATTTGATTAATATCTTTCATTTGATGCATATATTTTAATTATGGTTACAATTTTTTATTCAATTGAAGCTTTCATTATTATATAATGACCTCCTTTGTCTCTCATTAAAACCAAGAGGAAACTCACTCTCTCTCACACACATGTAAGTATATGAAGGGGTTTTAACGAATATGTGGAGAAATAAATGAAAAGATAATGAAATTCTTCCATGAACTTTTCAAAGTTCCTATATGTGTGTGTGTACACACACACACACACACACATCATAACAACAACAACAAACCCACTGGCATTGAGTTGATTCTGAGACATAAAGACCCTATAGGCTTTCTGAAGTCCATATAGGTTTCGGAAGGCCTCATCCAAGCAGTTGGTGGGTTTAAACTTCTGGCCTTAGGGTTAGCAGCTCAATCATAGTCCACACCACCACCGGGGTGCAACACACACACATATACAAACAAATATATACATATACCCACATATACAAATATGCACACACATATACACACATACACATACATATACAAACATGCACATACATATACAAATATGCATACACATACATATACACACATAAACATACATATACACACGTACACATACACAAACAAATATGCATACACATGCACATACACACATACACATACATATACACATACACACACATATACAAACAAATATGCATACACATACATATACACATGTATACAAATATGCATACACATACATATACACACATACACAAATATGCATACACATACATATACACACATACACAAACATGCATACACATACATATACACATGTATACAAATATGCATACACATACATATACACACATATACACATATTCATACTCATACATATACACACACATTTAGAAACAAATATGCAAACATATACACACGTATACAAATACACATACACACACATACAAATATGCATACATGTACAAATACACATACATATATATACACAAAAACACACACATATACATACACATATACAAATATGTATACACACATACACATGTACAAACAAATACACATACATACACACATACACATGTACAAATGCACATACATATATACAAATACGCATACATGTACATACACACATCTATACAAATACATATACATACACATATATAAACAAATATGCACACACATACATATACACACATACACATATACAAATATGCATATACACCCGTACACATATAAAGCCCCTGGCGGCAGAGTGGGCTACACAGGGAGCTGCCAAGTGCAAGGTCAGCTTCTTGAACTCATCACCAGCGCTCAGGGAGAAGGGTGCAACTGTCTTCTCCCCTAGAGATTTAAAGACTCAGAAACACATAGGAGCAGTTCTCCTGTCGGGTCACCATGAGTCAGAATAGACTCAATGGCAGTGAGTGTACACACACACACACACACACACACACACTACACAGACGCATATACAGATATGCATGTGTATATACTGGTTACATTTGGGGCTCCTAACCACCTAACCACAAGGTCAGCAGTTCAAAACCACAGGCCACTCAGCAGGAGGGAGATGAAGCTTTTTTACTCCCATAAAGAGTTACAGCCTCAGAACTCCCCCAGGGACAGTTCTACCCTGTATGCCTACCCTCAAACCCTCAAGGTTCTACCCCCAGTTTCCCCTCAAACCTCCTATGAGTCAGAATCTATTCCATGGCAGTGAGCTGGGTTCTGTTAGTTTTAACTTTCGTGTTTGTGTATATCTCTGTGTGTTTACATCTATAGATACACACATATATACAAGTATATCTATATGGCAGTTATATGTATGTGTTGCTTAATCTCTATTCGGGAAATGCCCAAACAAAACAGAAACACAAAACCTGCGTTATGTCTGTGCTTCCATAAGTTTATAACAGAATTCACAAATTCTGATCAGAGACATGCTTTTTTAAGTCCGAGTATCTGGAGGTTCCCGCTGTCTCTCACTACCTCTTGGGGAAACACCTACATTCTGCTCTTGGAGTTGCAGGGGGAGGGGTCCCGGTGTCCATCTCTGGCTGCCTGTCCTATCACACTGACCTGCAGTGAGGGTTCCACTGTGTGCCACCGTGGGGTGTGGGCATAGAAGCTGGTACAGTGCTTGGAGAGGGAGAAGCCACTATGCAGATGGGCAACGGTGAGCCGGAGTATTGGCACAGCAGTTTTGCAAGGTGGGGAAGGTGTAGGTTCCAGGCATGGCCTGTGACTATTCTCCACATCTCTCTCCTGGATATAAGAGGGTGTCAGCGCAACATCCAAATCACATAACTGTTTCAGAGAACACATCATGGACCCAGAGAGGGGGGCAGAAGGAGAGAGAGACCACCTGGTCACCAGAACCCATCCAGAGGTACCTTGGAAGAAAGGCCTGGAAATCTACTTCTAAAGGGTTCCAGCCACCAAACCCCTAGGGAGGGCAGTTGTCCTCTGAGGCAGACCAAAATCAACTGGACAGCCACTCGAAACCAAACTCAATGCCATCGAGTCGATTCCGACTCGTAAAAATCCCGTTTTTCTTTCAGAGTGGCCGGTGGTTTCAAACTACTGACTTTGTAGTTCGCAGCCCAATACATAACCACTAAAAGCCACCAGGGCTCAGGTTAATGTTATTGGTAAGAGGGAAAAGAAAAGAGAGAGATTCCCGTTAAGGAATTGCCAAATTGAGTTTTGTGGTTGTGTGGGACAGGAGAGTTTAAAATCCATTGGTCAGGCAGATTAGAGTCTGGGAAGCCATCCATGTTATAGTTTTGAAGAATTCTTTTTCCTTTGTAAAACCTGCTTTTATTTTTAATTTCGAACTGATCATTTCAAGCAGATACTACTGTTGACTTAAAGGTACTGACTTCAAATGCTATACCCAAATATCTGGACTAATGTTTGACCAAACAACTTCACCCTACAGCCTTACCATGCTGGCACATAAATCAACCACCACCGTTTTAATATGAGTTTCAAATCCTCTTTTATTCCACACACCCACGATTCTCCACTTCTACTTCTAAAGCAGAAACAAGTTTCCTGCCTCAATATCTATTATTTATTTCCTCCTTAGGAACAGAACCTTGATTTTTCATGCATTGACCTTGGCCTCTTAGAACCAGATACTCGAAATGCTTCTTAGTTCAGGCCAACATGTGGTAGGCAAAACTGTTTTGGCAGGGATTCAGGGAACTCCTTAAAAGTAGCCAACATCCCGGACTCAGCAGTTGGTCCTTGAAAGGGAATGTCATGGCTGGAGTTCCAGCAGTTATCTTGGATCACACGGGAACTTCGAGGATGAAGGCTAGAAGCAACCTGGTTCTGACTGACCATGAAAAACCCTTTAACTGTCAACTGCCAAGCTCTCTTATGTGAGAGGAGTACCCTTAGAGTTTGTTTAAACTTTTGAATCTAACCTTAAAAAACACACGTTGCCAAAATCCAGATACTCTGTCTTTCTCCAAAAGAAGGAAACTAGGAAGTCCGGAGGGTGGAGGAGGAACCCGCTTTTTTCACATGGGAATCCGAGCTTTCACCTTTATCTGAAAGCGCTCTGTACCCCTACACCTTCTTAACCTTGGGAAAATTGCTCAGGCGGTCATTAGGAAGGAACGAAAACCAAATGGGGAAATTGGTCAGCATGCATCTGGCTAGCTCTCCTGGTGTTGGGAGACCTAGGCCTCTGGCGACAATGCCCTTTGCAATCACTAATTACGCTCTAAGAAAGCAGGCATCGTTGGAGGCAGCACCGGCAGCCAATTACCCATGAGGAATCAGTCACTGTGTAAGCTGCCTTCTCTCCCTGTTCGCCTAATTTCAAAATGCAATTTCTGGAATTATGCTAAATACTTGTAAACAGAGATTGGTTTAATTGCAAGGAGGAACAATTTCAGGGCATAAAACACAAGAGAGAGTTGTTTTTCCGTGCTTTGTTGATAACAGAGCTGTTCTGTTTGGCTCAGTCTTCCTAAAGGAAGGTTTGGTGGCAATGGGGCAGTGGGAAGATCATTGTCCTTGGAGTCAGAAGACATGGGTTCGAGTCTCATCCCTGGCCCTAACTCTGTTGTTGCCATTAGTAAGTAACTTAGCCGTCCTGAGACTTTGAGCCTTCACTTGGGAACAGGGGCTACCACGCAGGGCTGGGAGGATTGAGTGGGTACTACATGTGGGTAAACTGTAAAATGCTGACAGGAACATCATAAGCTTCGGGGAGGCGGCAGGGGTGGGTGGGTGGTTGTTGCTTCTTATTGGTAGTTGCCTTTGAGTTGACTCTGACTCCTGGGGACTCTGTGGCCTGGGCCTGAGCCATGGCCATGACCATTGGCATGAGAGCAGGGGTTGGGTTTCCCTCACATCTGCCTTCCTCATTATTGGAAGACAGTTGCAATTGCTGCAAGATGGAGCACAACAAAAGCCATCAATTGCCAGTGACTTACCCCCACCAACACTTATTGTTGACAAGTCTGCTAAGTGAAACTGGGCATGACTGACCTCCACTGGACTTGCTTGGACATCTACACTTGGGCTGGACCGCCTTAGCTGGGAAAGTTCTTCTCTACCGTTTGCTATTTTTCCTTCTGGAATGAAGGACTACACTGGGTCCACCTTTCTCTGGCAAGAAGCAGAGGAGAGCACAAGATCACCTCGCTTGCACTGTGTCTACAATGCCTCACTGGCCAAAGGAAGCTGCACAAGCAAGCGCAAGGGTGGCCAATGCACCCTGCCTACAACGAAAAAGGAGCCCTACTGGCATAGAGGGTTATCTTTTGGAGTCCTAACATGAAGGTTGGCCGTTTGAGACCACCAGCCACTTCAAGGGCGAAAGATGAGGTTTGCTACTCCCATGAAGAGTCTTGGAAACGCACAGGGGCACTGTCACCCTGGCCTCTGGGGTCACTAAGTGTCAGAACTAACTAGGATTGCAGTGAGTTTTGAGATGGAAGTGATTGTTCTGAGCAATGTGGCAAAGAGCATAGACAAAGGGAGGCGGAGGAGGATCAGACCACGAATGCAGTTTACCACAAGAGACCATGGATTATCGATTGCAAATATAAATGCACATATCATTTTGAAGGAGTGGATGAATAAAGGCACATGGGAAACACTTGAAGTCCTAAAGCAAGCCTTCCCTGGTAGCCTTAG
The DNA here is from genome assembly GCF_000313985.2 of Echinops telfairi. Lineage (NCBI taxonomy): Eukaryota > Metazoa > Chordata > Mammalia > Afrosoricida > Tenrecidae > Echinops > Echinops telfairi. Next base: position 5,283,792 of record NW_022109768.1, on the reverse strand, counting down.
GGTCATCCTTCTTCCAATGCCTGAAATCCTAAAATTAAACGTGAAAAGCTGCCATTAGAACCTGACAAAGGAGGCTCGGGTCGTGCAACAGTTAGTGCCGGGAGCTGCCGGCCTACAGGCTGGAGGATTCAGCTCACCCTGAGGTACAACGGAAGAAAGACTTGGCAATCCGCTTAAAAATAAAACAGTCATTAGAGGCTCTAACACACATGAGCCACTGTAAGTCAGATGGCAACTGGCTTTCCTTTTCTTCTTCTTTTTAAAGCTCTGACCAAGTCATGCAGTAAAGGAAATTAGTTTCCAACTCCCACCACCTTCCCCATCAATACTGGTTCGGCCCCTTCTGAGCCCACCCCACCACCACCACTTTCTTCGCTGGCCCTTGCAGGCTAGCCTCAGCAGGCACCTATCCTAGGAATCTTCAGGCCCTTCTGAACTCACTGTTGCTCAGATAGCAATCCAACTCTCAGACCTTACCTAAGTATTGAGCCAGTTTGAGAAGTGGAGAGACAAACAAATTGGGAGGTACCGGGGGTCACGCTTCTTGTTCTTTTCACCCCAGGGAATCATTAGTATCTTGGCTAGAAATAAAGAAAACTCTCATTATAAAAGGCGAGGAATGATCAAAGAACTAAGAATGGAAACTGTTGAGGATGGCTCCCTTTGAGCAGTTAGACCACTCAGTTACCAGAACCAGAGACAGAGGAATTGACTCAGACTCAGGGGGGCATCATCGGTGTCCGGGTAGAACTGTGCTCTGTGGGGTTTGCCAAGAATATTTTTTCAGAAGTAGATCGCCAGGCCTTGCTTCCAAGGAATCTTTGGGTGCACTCAAACCTCCAAAACCGGCAGTCAGGAGTAAGTGTGCTATCGGGTGCTCTATGCAGGTCTCTGGTGAAAAGTCAGAAGGAGTCTTGGCTTTCCCACTTTACCATCCCTGACTGAGGTGCTGGGGGGCAGGACAGGTGTGTGTGAGCTTATTTCTGTTAAAGAGTTTGAACTTGCAGTCTGTGGAACTCTTTTCTTGTACTGGTCTTTTAAAATCCTGAACGAATGACGCAATTCAGGTGGGGTAGCAGTTATTGGCTGTAGCAGGCAGGCCAGGCGCCTTCCTGGCCCCCAAACCCAAACCAAACCAAACTCACTGCCACTGAGTCAACGCCAACTCACAATGATGCTACGGGCAGTGTAGAACTGGTTTCCAAGGCTGTGATTGTTTATGGGTGCAGACAGCTCCACCTTTCTCTGGAGGAGTGCCTGGGGAATTTGAACTGTGCACCTTGAGGTTAGCAGCCCTACACACAACCACTACCCCACCAGGGCCCAACAGAGCCTGTGCCCCACCCTGCTCCCAAGGCCTTCAGTTAAAAAAAAAAGGGGGGGGGGGCGGGTTTAAGCTATGTCCCCTCTCTTACATAGGGGAGCACGTGAATGGAATTAACATTCCTGGGCGCTCACCTAGGCTGAAATGTCACTGGCTGAGTAAGAATGCGATTCCTGCCCAGGCTGAGTAAGCCCACTGTGGAGGCAGATTGGGAAGTCTTGTTGTATCCTGATTTGGGGGTTACTTCCCTGGTCTTTCCATTGTCCCTGCATTCACCAGGCTTCCTGGGGCCTGCTGTTTGCTTGGGATGAGAAGGCGCAGGGTTTTCTTTTGGAATTTTCAATTTGGTTTGCAAATGCTGCTGTACAGCAGGAAGGCACCGTAGGAAAAAGCACAGGAGTGGAGATAGATTTGGGGGCCAAGGGGGAGAGCTATGTTGCTCACAGCTCTCATCTGGGTAAAGCTTGGATAGACCTGTTGTCACTAATTCTGCTGCGTCGGTGCAGGAGAGCCAGGAGAGCCAGGTGAGCCAGCCTCCTCGTTTCTGTTTTTCATTACAGCGGGGTGAGGTCCTTCAGCTACTGGCCTGATGGAGGATTTGAGAGCAGATCAGACATCCGCTGGCTTCTTTGGCTGAGAGACTCTTTCTAGCCCCCCTTCTCAGAAGCCAAGAGAGTGGAGAAGACTCCGGTATCCCCGAGTTCCACACTTATGGCAGAAAGCAGAAATCCCCTGTGCATGCCTGAGTCTGTGTGGTGGCACATGTGACTCCCTCTATATGCAGTGTCTGTGTGTGCACATATGATTGTGTGTGTGTGTGTGTGTGTGTGTCCTGAGGCAGAAGGGGGCACTTGGGAACAGGAGAACCTTTTTGGAACGACAACAAAAAACATTACGTTTCCAAAGAAGAACATCACCGACCTGGTGGCTCCCGGTCGCTGTTCAGGCCACTGAGAGCCGCGGAGCCAACCATAAAAATGAAAGCGCCGAGCCCCATAAACTAAGACAAACGACCACATGCCTCAAAGTCGCTCCAACCTTGAGGCCAGCAAGCGTGGGCTTGGAGGACCAGGTGGCCTTCAAATCCACAGCCTGGCAAGCCTCTCTCGGTGCCAGCGAGGGACGGCCAGCCATCAGACCTGGGTTGGCTGCAACTTGGCGAGGCCTCGCCCTCACAGCCATGGCTCCTGCAGTACTTGGCGCCAGGCGGGGTGGCCTCCACCTCCTCCTCCTGGCCCTTGGCACAGTTTTCCACAATTTCAGCATCTCTCCATTAAAGTCACGAGAGCTTTCCCGGGAGCACATCTTCAATATTTCTGCAATCGTGCCATAGGCAGCTAATGTGTGATGCTGTCGTTTAATAGTCGATTAAAACACTGCGCTGCACATTAACATCGCTACTGTATCGCTGCAGATCTACTTAACCAAGGCGCGGTCCCCAGAAAGCACTGTGCACTTGCTGAGTGGCTGCAACGGGAAGGGGGAAGTCACTCGTGGCAGACACATTTAGAGGAGAAATGGGATGGTGAAGGGGCCGCAAAGCACCTCCTGTAGCCCCCCTTTCAGCTCCCTGGGGAGAGCAGCTCCTTGGGCTCTCTGGACCGAGCAGAGTCTGCTAGCACCGTGGATTGCATCTGGAAATTCTTGGAGTTTAAGAGCAAATCCCTTCAGATCAAACCTCATCACTCTGATTTTTATTTGGAAGCACTTCAGTTTCCCCTCGCTCCAGAGAGAGAGAGAGAGAGAGAGAGAGAGAGAGAGAGAGAGA
>NW_022109768.1:5270287-5280521 GCF_000313985.2 Echinops telfairi | reverse complement strand
AGCCTTAAATCCTCCCACCAACATCGCCCTCCTTTAGAAACTACAACATCTTCCCACATCAAAATCTCCCCGTCAGCTGCCAGGGGAGAGAGAATCAATAGTTTAACAGAAACCAAGCAACACGAATGCTGGGCGTGTGGTGCAAACACCTCTACCGCAAACAACCCCCAAAGCACCGTAGAAAGCTGGAGAAAGAAAACTCACGGTGCTGTGGATTCTGTAGATCCCAGGCCGGCATGCCCGCAAGCGAAGAGTCACAGCACCCATAGCCAATTTCCTGCAGAGTCAAACCACCAACCGCCAGGCGGGTAGGAAGAAGAGGCTAGGATGGGAAGGCAGGTGAAGAAAAACAGCAAAAGAAAACAAGAGGGCAGGTGAATTCGATAGTAAGGTAAGAGTATTAACTATGAGGAACAGACATACACCTGCAGGAGATTTGGCGCCATCTCCAAGCTGCCGCCCCATCACCGCCCTGATGGGCTGAGTCAGTTCACCTGGCATATTCTTCCCAGTAGGGGACGAGCACACCTGCTCTTAAAGTTACCCTCCGGCTCGGCGACTCCAGGGGTGCCAGCTAAGCCTGCACAGGGCGTGTCTGTTTGTGGGGAGAGGGTGAGAGTGGACTCACCGATTCTGTGCGTGTGAGGGGAATTTGCTCTGACTCGTGAACCCTCCCTACACAACAGAATGCAACGCTACCACGTTCAGGCTCGGTAGCAGGGCTGGGCCCATTGGTCTACCCAGTGTGTAGTGCCTTCTAATCAGGACACAGCATTGTGATCCACAACGTTTCCAGTGGTGATTGCTCAGGCCTATTTCCTGTAAGGGGCCCTGGGTCACTATGGCGACAGAGTGGCTTTTGCGTTCAGCTACTAACTGCAGGGTCATCCGTTTGAGCCCACCAGAGGCTCAATAGGAGCAAGAGGAAACTTTCTCCGCCTGTGAAGATTTACAGGCTCTGAAACCCTAAGAAGCAATTTGACGCTGCCCTGCAAGGCTGCTATGAGTTAGAATGGACGTAGCGGCCGTGAGTTTGGTTTGATTATTTTCTTCCTACTCTTAGTCTGGAAACACCTCTGAACCCTGTCCCCCACCAGGAATTGGAAGACTGGTGGTATTTGAAAGACAGTGGTATAGCTTCCAGTGACATAGCAACACGCAAACCACGGTGGAACGACCAAGGCAGGTGAGGGCTAGAACTTCCACCTGTCTTTAATCATCTGTTCTTGACTCCTAGAGATGTGTTTGTTGTTTGCTGGATTGGGCTACTCTGAAGCCACTACAGTGCCAGACAACTAGAGCTGGCTTGTTTGCATTTCTTATGGAATCGTGTTTTCCCAGCAAAGCTCCAAGTGGTCTCCATGTGGTCATTTCAGCTTGGAGAACCTGCTCCCTGGCTATGCCAGCTACTTGACCTCTCCCTTTCCCTTTGCACCAATTACCCAGCTAACAACAATGCTCTGGCCATTCTCAGTGGCCACTTGAGTGGCCTCCATGCTTTTCTCCCCATGGAAGGGACCAAGAAGCTATTGCTAAGCTTGTCATTTTCGCCCACAGCTCTTCAAATCCTGCCCTGGAAGTGCTAGCCGGGCCAGGGAGTAGCAGCAGGGAGGACTTAGAACAACAACCAGCCCTTCCCACACCTGCTCACATACTTTACATGCATTCTGTGTGCAACTGCACTCCTGGTTTCCCCATTGGGCCAGTATCTTCCATTTGCAATCTCGTCTCACAAGAACCCTTCCTGATTTGATGGATGGAGAAACAGAGGCAAAAGGGATTGGCAATGGGCCTGATGGCACATGGGACAAAAATGAGTATTTCAATCTAGTTCCTTCTGATGATCCATCACCCCCAAGGGGCCCCTTTAGCTTATTAAGAACATCAATCAGGCCATAAAAAGATAAATAACACTCATGGTTCTCCCTTAATGCATAGCAATGGAGGAAGAACGCCCAGGAATGGCTATAATATAAAGGAAAGACCCAAGAGAACAAAACAAGTGTTTTTAGGAAGATGGGAACTCAGGCCTTTGGCTACTTGGTTAAAGGCCATAGAGAGTAGAGCAGGCAGGTCAGCTATAGGCCCACCTCATACTTCCTGTCCCACCAAGTGTGCTTTAAGTCTTGGATTCTCAAACAGGGTTTTCTGGTTTCCTAGAAATTTCCCAGAGTTCCCCAAGGGCCAAGGGAACCTTCAGCTCTGCCTGGCAGGGGAAGGAGAAGCAAACCTGGAGGATGTCCAGGGGGACTCTCTGAAGGAGCCTAGAGGTGAAGAGGCGAGACCTTTGTGGTAGAAGGATAGTTGGGCTGGGAGCCAGAGCTGATTTCTCCTCCCTTCTCTGCGCTAGGGCCTGATCCTTGTAAGTGGTCACCTTTGTGTGAAGGGCTCCCAAATTGAAGAAGTGAGAGCTACACCCACAAGCCCTGGGAAGAGCTTTAAGGGAGGAACTGCAGCACCCTTATCTCTGCCCCCAGCTGTGAAGCTGATTGATGCTATTAACATTCCCTGGGAGCCTCTGTTAGCTGCACTTGTTGGGGCGGTGTTGGGGAGAGCAAGAGGAAAAGAGAAAGAGAGGGTGGGAGAGAGAGAGAAGCAGCCTGGGAAATGCTTGCTCATTTTCTACTCAAAATAGTCCAGGTGGGAGGGGTGATAACTGAGGAATGAAAATGCACAATACAGAGAATTTCACGGCTGTTGCCCAAGATAGTTTAGGGTAGCTGCCATCCACAGACCAACGCCTAAAAGACTCTTAGTAGCTACCTTAGTTACAAGAATTTAGAAGCATGTCTTGCAATTAGAATAATCAAATTAATGCAAAGTATCCTCCCTTAGGCTCCTCTTTTTTAGATTTCCAGTGTAGAATTGTAGGAGGATTTAGAATAAAAAGATCTGGGCTCAAGTCTGTATTAGTGGTGTGACCTTGGAAACTCCTCTTAATAACCTCATAGAGTCTCAGCTTCTCTTCCCTAAAGTCACACTATTATAAGAGTTGGACTCCACTGGACGTCAGTGGCTTTGGTTGGGGGTACATTAACGAACAAAAGAAGATTTGAAGGGGAAAGCCACTGGAACAATGTGTATTTACTGCAACCTAGGTTTAGCTTAGTGGCACTGTCGGTTAAGCACTGGTCTGCTAACCACAAGATAGTTAGCTCAATCCCACCAGCCCCTTTGAGGAAGAAAGATGAAGGTATCTATTCCCTAAAGATTTACAGTCTCCAAAACCCTGTGGGGCAGTTTTACTCTCTCCTGTAGGGCTGTTATGAGTGGAAATCAACTGGATGTCAGCGGGTTAGGTTCAGCCTTGAGAGTAAAATTCAATAAGTTATCATAGAGTCAGTCCAGACTTGCAAAGACCCCATATGTCAGCATAAAACTATAGAATTAAAAGAAGACTGGAAAATAAAACAGAATTTTCCAGAAAAATTTTTGAAGCCCCTCCATATTTCACTTTTAGTGTCATGGGTTATAGGTGGGGCTAGTAACTGCAAATTGGCATTTCAACTCTGCCAGCCACTTTCTCTTGAGAAAGAGGACGCTTTCTGCTCTATCAAGATTTACAGCCTTAGAAGACCAAACGGACAGTTTTGGTCTGTCTTATAAGGCCTCTGAGTCAGAACCAGCTCGATGGCAGTGGGTTTCCTATTCTCTAAGCTTTTCAAAGGCTGGTTTTCTGCAAGTAAATTGTGAGGCCTTTATTCCAAGGTGCCTCTGAGTGGGATCTAACCATCAACCTTTCACTAAGCAGCCTAGTGCATTAATGTTTGCAGCACCCAGCTGTTGTCGTTGTTGTTAGGTGCTATCAAATCAGTTCCAACTCACAAGAATCCTATGAACAACAGAATGAAATGCCTCCAGTCCTGCTCCATGCTCACAAGGAGTGCTATATTTGAGCCCATAGTTCCGGCCACTGTGTCAATCCATCTCATCTTGGGCTGCCCTTCTACTTGACCAAGCATGATGTTCTTTTCCAGGGACTGATACATTCCTAAAGCATATGAGGCAAAATCTTGCCATCCTCACTTTTAAGGAGCATTCTGGTTGTATCTCTTCCAAGACAGATCTCTTTGCCCTTTTATATCAATGCATCAACTCTTCGTTCTTATTCAATGCCCAGTTGAATGAGTATTGGGATAGATTTTGTGTCAACTTGTCAACTTGGGGCAGGATTCTCATTGGTTTGACAGTAATGTGACCTAACACAATGTAATCAACTCCCAATCATTGGTCCCCCAGTAATGTGACCTAACACAATGTAATCAACTCCATGATAGGAGCTCCTGTGAGCAGTCAAGCCTTTGTGGAAAGAGTAGGTGAATGCACCCCTTACTCACTTCATAGTCCTAATGATACTTGCTCATCAGTGTGGCCTACTTCATATGTAAGTGTTTCCTTACTGCTGGCTGGTTTGGATCCTGCATCTGGCTCATTGACCTCCGGTTCTTAGAATTTCAGCCAATGACCTGTCATATTGCTTGCCAACCCGGGTAGTCATCAAAGCCTCACATCTAACCTGCTGATCTTGGGCTCATCATCTTCTGCATTCATCAGCTGTGGTATTCTTGCCTCCTGATTCATCAGTCCCAGCAGGGAAAACCTTCAGCTTAGTATCTCACCTATAGACTTGAACTTAACAGGACTTAGCTATTTCTACTGTTGTATGAAGCACTTCCTTGATATAAATTTCCTATATATATATTCACTAGTTTTGCTTCTCTAGAGACCCCAGCCTAATGCAGGTGTCAAAGTGTTATCTAAGACCTCTGGCTTCCAAGATACTTATTTCACAAGTCAGAAGTCCTTTGGTTCCTTCATCAACTTTAAACACGCTCTGCTAGGGGAAAGCCAGTGAACTCATTGTCAAGATCAAATCTAACAGGGATGCCCAGAACCCTGTCCCTAAATTAGGACTGAGCCAGTAAGTCTGACTGAGTCAGGGAAAGAAATGACAGGGTGTAATGTTGTCCCTCTGGCCAGGGAAGACAGAGTGGACTGTGAGGAACAGAAGGATTTCTCTTAAGTTGTCTCCCCAAAATATGTACCAGACTTAGCTGCTTAAGAGTGACTGTACAATAGGTGATCAGCGAAAGTAGGTCAGAAGTTATTCTCCTTAACATCAGCCATCTATAGTGGCTAAGACTATTAGTCTGACTCACCCTAAATAAGACCCACTCCCTTCTGATAAGGATAATGGTGGTCTGTTCACTTGCAGGAGATACCAGAGAAGTCAAACCCGCCCAAGGGTGACCAAGGTTAGATAGCCATTATCAGCTGAGATCAAACAGACACCACTGTTTATTCCCACAACCAATGTGGGCACACCCCTAGGTGATTCCCCTCCTATTGATTGTATTGCTTATGTTAATACCCCTCCTGGTGACTCAGGTTATTGTCCACTATCAGGGAACTTGCATGCCTCCCAGAATAGTAATTGTCTGCTTTATTGTATGAGACACCAGAATGATCAAACTTGTTCAAGAATGAAATGTATTGCCCCTTTCTGTGATGTATGACTCTGTAATCAGGTCCCCCTAAAGTGATATGATGTGTGGTTAGCAATAAATAAGGAGACTCCCTGGTTCTCAGGAGGGTGGCTGGAGAAGGTGACTAAGGAGGATGAAGCAGCAGCTTCTTCTCTGGCAACTGAGCCCCCTCCACGAGGACCATAAAGCCTAGCTGAGGTGAGCTATGCTACCATGAATTGTGTCTGACTCCATTACTTGACTCCATCCTTTAACTCTCATGCTCTCTATGACTTTACTATAATCTCTACTTATTATCGCTGTACAATTGCGCCTACCAAACCTGTGATGTTTTGTGGGGTTCCCTCTTCTCCTTAACCCCACAGTGGACTGTCTTTAAAAGAGTGGAACATCTTTCAAGGAGACTGTGGTTCAGCTGGTTGAAGGTGAAAGGGTTGGTCCTGCCCTTGACTCAGGAAATGGGGGTTCTGGGTTTTACCTTTGCAGTCTCCTCACCATGTTGTTAGATGCATCCTCCTTCTCTAGATTTTCTAGAACCTTGGTAGGTAGGTTGGACAGCAGACCAGCACTCCCCATAACCAAGCATAGCTTTGGTTCTCTGAGTACTCTTCTCTTTGCCTAAGTACTCAAGCATCTCCCAAGTACTGTCTGGGAGTAGACCCAATAATAAGGGTTAGGTTCCCTGAGTTTCCTCTTAAGCCTCCTCACTGCTCACTGATCCTAGGTTCCTGAGTTTCAAATTGCACCACAACCTTTATTTACTCAGGATGTGCTTCATGCCTCCTTTTTACCATCACCATCCATGCTCTCCTTAGATTGCTTTTTCTTGCTCCTTTACCAAAGTCTACTCTACATATAGAGTTTTGTCACCTATTCTACTGGGACTTAGACCTGTGTTCCTTCTCAGATGTCTTTAGCATCCTCTTCATCCTCCTCTTGCCCCTTTGTGGTAGTTGCATAATCTGTTGTCAATTTGAGACTTAAGAGTGAAGGGGTGGAGCTTAGTCTGTCAATTGGGTTGCAGATTGATGACCTCATTTGGAGGTCATAAGGAGATAAATAACTCATTGGAGGTGGGACACACATTCACTCCCTCTGAGACATTACTGAAAACGAGTCACATGGAGACACACTGATGGAGCCAGAGCCTTGGAGCTAGAAAAGCCATGTGGAGGCCCATGCCAGTGCTAAGATGCTTCCACTGCCAATCGATCCGCAATACTTTCCACCCACTTGCCTGTGATCTTCCTGCACTCAGCATCATTGCATGTGTTTTGTGAGTCTGAAGAGGAATTTATAGATTGGTTTCAGACATATGGGTCGATATTGGACTTATGGACTTGATCTGGACTGGGCTGGCATGTTTTCTCAATATTCAATTGCTCTTGTATATAAAGCTCTTTCTTATACACATATTAGACTCCCTAGATTTGTTTCTCTAGTCCACCCAGACTAACACATCATGGTACCTTGGGAATGAGGTACTAGAGAAGCAAATAATAAAGATGGAGAGTGGATGCTTGTTCAATCTCTGCCTCATGGTAGTTCTTCTTTGGCTAGCCAGAGGTCAGATATAGCCATGCAGTTTACTGGATTGTTTTTTGGAAAGAATATGGGAAGTTAAAGTTTTGATTATTTTGTTTGGGTTGTATTTGAATATTCCTGTGCTAAATGATGAAAATTAATGTTGTTAATGTATATTTTGAGCTCGGGACAAAATCGCACCTTGAATTTCTCAGAGCTGCTTAGCAAAAATGACTGACAGAAGCTCAAAATGGCTGACAGAAAGCCTGGCTCTGGCTTGATGCTGTCAGATGCCTAATCCCATATATTGTATTTATAGAATAGTTTAGATAAGGATTAAGATAAGGATTGAACTTGACTGTTTTAAGAATTGAGATTAGTATCTGAGTCTACTTTGTTTATACTGCTTTTTTCTGCTTATTGTTGATATAATGATAGAAATGATTATTGGGAAGTATGAAAATAGAGAGTTTGTAAAGCTTGCCTTCAGCCATTAAAATTTGAATCTTTAAATGGGTTAGGGCAAGCCTGCAAAGAAGTCTCTGAAAAGATAAGCCCTACCCAGTGCATTGGAGTCCTCAGGACATTTGCATTCCAAGAGACTTGCCTAGAGGGCTGTTGACAGATGGAAGAGAAAGGAACTCTTTCACTTTTTGAATCTTGAACTAGTGGTTTTTGTCAGAAGCTGGGAAAAATCTGGAACCCTGAAGAATCTCTCTGCTCTAGGACTGAACTGTTATACCAAGTTGAAATGCTTGTAGGTGACCACCTGGATCCATTTGTTGAGTGGAAGTGAACGAAAAGCAGCAATAAAGAGACAGGTTGAGTCTGGCCACTGCCACCCATGGACCCGGTTGACAGGAACTGGAGGAGAAGATGAGAGTGGGTTGACTGGTCTGAAGTTCATGACCTAGCCCAAGGAGGCTAGGGTTGTTGAGAATTTGTGATGGGGCCCAAGCAGCAGTTCTCAACCTGTGGGTCATGATCCCTTTGGGGGTCAATGACCCTTTCACAGGGGTTGCCTGATTTATAACAGTAGCAAAATTACAGTTATGAAGTAGCAACAAAATAATGTTATGGTTGGGGAGGTGTCACCACAACATGAGGAACTGTATTAAAGGGCCACGACATTAGGAAGACTGAGAATCACTGGTCTGAAGGCAAGGCAGCCAATGGGCACCCTGGTGAGGTTACGTGAGGCAGCCCATATTGAGTTGACCAGAACCTGACCAGATGAAGAGAAGATTTTTGATCCTGTGAACTGGTGCATATTACTGCAGATTTTATGGATGGTCTATCCTGATTTGACTTTGCTTATAGATGTGGACTTCACAATGTTCCAACTTGAATGAAGTTTCTTCAAATCAAAGAAAATGATTGTCTCCTCAGAGCACTGGGTTGATCTAAGTGGGCAGTATAGAAATTGGGTACCCAAAATAGGGTCGATAAAGGCATGAAGTGGCTGTCTTACAAACTTTCATAGGTTGGGAATATATTCATAGAAATATGTTCATAGGATTGTGATGTAGGTGTTCACATAAGTATTATATATTTTTGTTTTGTTCACTTATAGAATGTTATGTTTAAATGAGGGTGGCACATTTTTTATTGTATGCATTTTAGTTTTATCCTGTTAGGTACAGATATGATTTTATTATTGTTTGTTTGAAAATTATATATGGCTAAAGAGTTGTGTGAAAGTGTCAAATTGACAAGAGGTTGTCTGTGGTAGTTGCAAAATCTGTTGTCAATTTGAGACTTAAGAGTAAAAGGGTAGTGTTTAGCCTCGTCAATCAGGTCACAGCTGGATGATTTCATTTGGAGGTGCTAAGGAGATAAATAGCTTATTGGAGGCAGGACACATGCTCACTCCCTGTGAGACATCCCTGTGGACAAGACACATGGAGCTATGCTACAGCCCTGGAGCTGAAGGAGCCACATGGAGACCCCTGCCAGCACTGAGATGTCTCTACCGCCATTGGATCCACAAAACTTTTGGCCCATTGGCCTATGATATTCCTGCATTCAGTGTCATTGCATGTGTTTCATGAATCTGAAGAGGAATTTATAGATTGGTATCGGACATATAGGTTAATATCAGACTTATGGACTTAATCTGGACTAGGTGGGATGTTTTCTCAATGTTCAGTAGCTGTTGTATATAAAGCTCTTGGTTATACACATATGAGTGTCCACAATTTGTTTCTCCAGTCTACCCAGACTAACACAAGGAAGAAGAGGAGGAAAATAAGGAGAAGGATGAGGAGACTAAGAAGAGGAAGAGGAAGGTAAGAGGAAGAAGAATGAGTAACTGCTCACTCTTTCGGGGTAACAGAGACTGTCCTAAAAGAATTTCATTGGAGAACCTTACCCCATTCACCCTGTAGCCCTTATCTTGCCTTTTAGATGCCTATTTGTGTCCCAAACTCAAAGAACATTGAAAAGGAATACAATTTGGCTCCCCTGAGGATGACAAAACTCCATTTTACTGTGATGTAAATGGAAGAGAGCAGGATTCTGCAGAGAAGGGTTAGAGATATGGATTGTTATAAGAACTCTAAGAACCCCTGATAAAATGATTTATTTTTAAAAATGAAGAAAACACCACCTTTAGAAGTATATAAGAGTTAGATGGAAGATAAATTAAAAAACACTAGCTTCCCATTTTGATTTTTTTTCTAAACAAAGGTGTTTATGATTTTGTAGTCATTGTTTTAGACTTACCTTCTTTATAGTTAAAGTTTTCTGTCAATTTGGTTGGACCAGTATTCTCTGTGGTTTGGCAGTTAACACCTAGTAATCCCCCCTGACCTCATCTATCACAGTGTAATCACAAGTAGTTATAAGCCTCGATAATAAGATAATAGTAAGGTGGAAGCCAACCCTGTTACTCAGGTCACAGCCCTCATGCAATTAATTGTCTCAGGAGTGAGGCCTGCTTCTAATATGATGAGGGATAACTTGCTTACTTTTTGTTGGGTCTAGATCCTGCATCTGGCTCACTCACCTCCAATTCTTTGGACTTGAGCCAATGGCCCTCATGATTGCCTGTCAATCCTGGGAGTCATCAGTGGCCTGCCAGCTGACCTGGTGATCTTGGGAGTCATTAGCCTCTGTAGTCACCAGCCTGGGGTCTTCCTGATGATCTTGCTTCATCAACCCCTGTCTGGACTTGGACTTGCCTACTTTTACAGCTGTGTGCATCATTGTATATTTTTTATATA